>NW_020174645.1:3053264-3060779 GCF_003031525.2 Neophocaena asiaeorientalis asiaeorientalis | reverse complement strand
CACGAACCCGTGTCCCCTGCATCGGCAGGCGGACTCTCAACCACCGCGCCACCAGGGAAGCCCCGTGCTTTTACTTTGATGTGGACTAAGAATTTGTGTTGTGTGGTTGCTATGTTATTATTAATCTTGTTTCACTGTACTTTTTAAACAAATCAACCATTAGGTTTTACATTCCACGAGGGCAGGTACCAAAAACCATTTGATAAACCAAAGTCTAATGCAAATCACCTTGCCGAATGCTAGGAATGTAGCTGGTTTCCAAACTCAAGTGATGTCGTGCTGTGGTTGCTGGGGGCCTCTTAGCTTGTGTTCTAGGGTCCAAGCGTCACGCATACCTGAACACCTTGACCCTCTTAAACACATATTGGGATGTTCGTGAATTTAGAGATGTCCGAGATTTAGAAAATACAGAAATTACGGAAATGTGTTACGCCTCCACCCAAATCTTGGATAAATCTCCTTCCCTTCCTGGGCTTCCTTTCCACTTGTTAGATCAGATCAGTGTTTCCTAGCACGGAGGAGCGTGGCTCAGTCACCATACAAGCTAGTGTTAGGTGGCACTTGGCACGGCATAAAATAACATTAAATCACTTAGAGAGAAATTATCTCCATTTCAATTACCTTTTGATTTTGGTTCCATTAAGGGGAGAGTCTCTTTGGTCCGGGCAGGAGTTTTACACTTTTTAATCTCCCTATTTAGCAAAGAGAGACGCAACTTCAGGCTTGGAATCTTTTCTGTGTAAGAGTCCCGCAAGAATTTTATATTGTTGAATAATTTTATTGTATTTTTACAATTATCTTCTGTATCCATCAGAATCCCATCAGAGAAGCATAGCTAAAATGAGTATTGTAGAATAAGAATCAATTATAGGAATAAGAGGTGATACCCGTGTTTCAATCAGGGAAACGTCAGCTGCTCCCCCAGGAGACATTTTTGCTCGTGGTCCTGGCATTTAGCACCTCATGGTGGAGGCCAGGGATGCTGCTAAACATCCTGCCTTGTCCAGGACAGATCACCACAACAAAGATTATCTGCTCCCAAATATCGATAGTACTGTCAGAAAAACTAAGCCTGATAGAGCTGTGACAGTAGCTGGTAAAGTGTGGAAACATCTGTAAAGGGCCGTGACTCTGCCCTAGGGGCAAAGCAGTTTTCCATTTACTGTGTAACATAAAGTTCTCCTTGCAAATAAAATCAAGTTAAACAAACGAGTACATTCAAAAGCAAACACTAAGAAAAGGAAGACAGACGTGGTACTCAAAAAAGGTCAAAAATCTGTAAGTCATGCATAATTAACATGCTTGTGAAATATTAAAATTAACTCTAATATTCCTCCCAGTCTTACCTTAACATTCAGTCTTTTTGAGGCCAACGCTCCAATGTTACCTAAGCAATGTCCATTCATCCTGGGTGTCATACTTAAGGTGCTCTGACAGGTCGGGGTAGCCATAGGCCAAGGTAAAAATAAAGACTAGTATTCACAGTCTTGCTTACAGACAGAAACGGCCAGATGACTATTTTTGGACAGTGAGATTTAAACGGAAGCTATTGAGTAGGACTTCTAGGAAAGCTCCGTAAAAGAATGCTGACTCCTGGGCTTCCCTGGTGGTGCAGTGGTTGAAAATCTGCCTGCCGATGCAGGGGACACAGGTTCATGCCCCGGTCCGGGAAGATCCCACATGCCGCGGAGAGGCTGGGCCCATGGACCACGGCCGCTGAGCCTGTGCGTCCGGAGCCTGTGCTCTGCAACGGGAAAGGCCACAGCAGTGAGACGCCTGCGTACCGCAAAAAAAAAAAAAAAAAAAAAAAAAAAAAGAATGCTGACTCCATTTGGCACTTAGCCTTTTATAGTTTTCCCATTCCTCGGGATGCTGATGCAATGGCCGGTGCAACAGAAGCCTGTTGCCACAATGAGACAACTGTGAGGATAAAAGCAGGTGATAAAGATGGCAAAGTGGAAAGATAGAATGAGTCTAAAAAATAATGGCAATGAAGTTCCTCTGCACTAGCTCTGGACTCCCCACTGCAGGATTCCATGTTAGGTAAGAGGAAGAAAAAACAGGTCTGTCTTATTTAATTTAAGCCTCTCCTGTTCTATGTTATTAGTATATGCAACTCTAACTCTCATACTCACTGTGTTCTAAGTCTGTGGCTCATAACTCTCCCTCACTTTCCTAATTTAAAGCACGCACAAACTGTTTACCATTATTGAATCTCCACCTTTCAGCTTCACCTTTAAGCTCTCCATTTCCAGTAAACAATATTGAGAACTTTTGTTTTGCCTTTTTCTTTCACAATTCCGTGAGAAGTACAATTTATTTGCAGAAAAACCCTGAGTGCTTCACTTTGATATTCCAATTGCTAAACCAGAGGGACTTGCCTCCTGAAAAAAGGTGAACCTTGCTCATTGTCTATCTCTAAACTCTGCTGTTGTAACTGAGCAGGACCCTCTGGGATCTTCTGGGGACAGACCCTCCCCCATATCCTGGGCTTTAACTCCTCTCTGAAGTACCCTGATAATAGTATCTGATGCACACTCCTGAGTTGTCTTACAGATGCTAAAACCCCCACCAAATGGAAGATGTTAGCCACTTGATGACCACGAGCACGTAGCCCCCAGATCTACTGGAGCCTGAGGATTGATAAGGTGAACCCCTGTGACAACACCCTGTTACCTCACCGTCAGCCAATCAGAGAACTGTGCATGAGCTGATCACACACCCTGGGACCCCCCTCCTTCACCCGGCCTTTACAAATGCTTTGCTGAAACCCACTGGGAAGTTCGGGTCTTTTGAGCACTGGCTGCCTGGACTCCTTGCTTGGCCCCTGCAATAAACGCTGTACTTTCCTTCACCACAACCTGGTGTCAGTAGATTGGCTTTACTGTGCATGGGTGAGTGGACCCAAGTTTGGTTCAACGACACTGCTATTTAATGGGAAAAGAAATCAGTGGCATTACATACCAGTAAGCATATAAAGCAGTGCTTCCCACCTGGGGCCCGGAAAGTTGGTCCCCTTGAGAAAATCTGGCAACTTGAAGACGTTTTTGGTCGTGCCCATGTGGGGTTTGGAGTAGACGGTAGAGCGCAGGGAGGCTGACAACGTCCTACAATGTACAGGACGGCCCCCAACAAAGGACCATCTGGCCCAGTGTCCGGAGCTCATGTTGGGAAACCCTAAACGTCTAAATGTTAGGGATCTGTCACTTAAGGGAGACATGACCATGTGAGAATCAGGAAGCCACTCTCTTTCCATGAGGTGAAAACTATTTTAAAAACATGTTCTCGTCAGTGGTCATCGCTGCTCCAAGCCCTCCCAGGAGACAACGACCAAATTTCTGTTCATTCCCAGAGAGAAAAGTGAAGTGTTCCTCTTGGCAAAGAGTTTAATTTCTCAGCACGTTCTTGGCAGCAAGAATTAGCAGGGGGTGACCGACTTGTACAGGGACTTGTAATCAAAATCTCCAAGTTCCTGTGTAGACAGTGTTGAGATTGGGTTTAAAGATTAGTCTGGGTAATAAGGAGGCTTCAATGATTGACAGCTTTCACTAAGGGCTCTAAATTGCAGATCAATGTTCTTTGCATCCATAAATGTATGTGTTAAGGAGAAAAAAAATAAATCCATAGGTGTCCCTTGAAAATTTTTGCAAAAACCTAATTCAACTCTTAAGAAACCAAACCTTGGTATCTCGAGTACCAGATATTTTCAGAGAACGAAAAGCTAAAGGTGATCAAACATTATAAGGAAACCTGTACGTTCCTGCCCAAATAGTAATATTTTTTTCAACCATGAGATCGTTTGGTGAAAAACGTCAGTTCACAGAAGTGACAGGCAGCTGTTGACCTTAGTTCCCTAAACTTTCTGTTAGAGTGAAACGGTGAAAGGCCAATTCTGACTCTTCTCACTATCATAGTTTAACTTGACACTCATGGATGTTTTGACCATATTCCCAAACAGGCCTACTGTAGGCGGACAGCCCCATAGTGGTGAATATCTGTGAACTTATCCCCAGAGGCCACATAAGGAAGAGCTTGGGAGGACCCCCCGAGTATTCCCCCAGAGCGTAAGAGGGTGGGATGCCTGTAGGGTCTGGTCTGAGACCACCGCCCTTGGCATTTTGTCCTACCTCCATCAAAATGGAGCAGAGGCCTCAGGAACAGGGTGGCAGTCACCTGGCCCCTTGAGGTGTAGGACCAGGCTTATGGGGAACTAGCTCTTATTGTCACCGGTAGTGGGCTCTGGCCCCTCGCTGCTCGAAAGCTACTAAAGAGGCCAGGTTGGTGGAAAGGAAAGTTTGCTTTAATTTAGATGCCGGCAACCTGGGGAAGGGGACGCCCGTCCAAAGGACGCTGACAATTGTGGGCAAGAGCTTTTATAGACAGAGGGAGGGGGCTGCGCGCAGAAACAGCACAGGAAGCTCCCACAGGCTTCTTGAACTCGGTCATTGGTGGTCTGACCAGTGTCATCTTGATTGTTTTAGGCACAGTTGGTTGGTTTGTTCCCATTCCTTTGAGGCCAGTTCTCAGAACTGTGGCAGATTTTGTCATGGCTACAGTCTGGTCGTCATGCAGTTAACTTCTCCACCTGGTAGGGGTTTTAGCATCTATAAGACAGGTCACAGGACACGGCTCAGAATATGATCTCTAGCCCTTGAGGAGGAACTAAAGGGCCTTGACTATGCTTAGTGACTAAGCCGTTACTATTTGGTCTCCTTTGACTGTTTTCCTTTGTTTCCACATTTTCTTACTTCTCTGATTCAACTTATTCTTGGCTAATGCTTTTCCAGAGACGAAAAGCAGGCAGAGGACATTGGGGGGAAGGACCGTAGGGCCCTGCTTTGTTTCACTCTATCTATTTGTCCTTTTCCATCTATGTGAGTGATACACCGTCTGAATCTAAATGCAGCCTCTGTGTCTATCACTGCAGTCTGTCTGGCCTTCACCTCGGCCTTGCCTTGTGTGGTGTGCTGGCATCCCAGGCTCACAACGAGGAAGAGCCCATCCAGGACATCGGGGATTTAGCTATCCCGCCAAGTAGGGAAAGAGATTAGGTTGCTGACTTGAGATAGCTCCTACTTGTGGAAACTCAAATGCCAGTAGGTTCCAGGGAAGGCAATGAAAGGAAGGGAAATGGGGTTATTATCCATAATTAGGGAATCGTGGACACCATGTGGAACTAAAGGTATTTGCTCCTTTCTGAAAGACGGCAGGGCCCAGTTCTAGGCAATTGCTGCCCTGGAGAAACATGATCCTGAAATGACTGCATTTTCTGACCATTCTCCCAGCACATAATGCACATTTGAGTCCATATGGTCAACCATTTTATATAAGGGTATTCATTCTGACCTGATTTCACCTGCAGAACTGAGTTCAATTCCTAGATCTACTCTGTTGTGCTAGACACATAACTTTCCTTTACTTTTGTTTCCTATGTATGTGGAAGGATGCTGGCTTTTATAAGTTTAGCTTATTTCACATATAAAAGAAATTGAAATAACAGAAATTTGCATTCAAACTGCCTGAAGCAAGAAGGAAATTTGTCTTTTCACAGAACAATGAGTCCGGTGTACAACAGGCAAAGGGTTCCATGGCCGGTCGGTTCAGGGGCTGGAGGTTTTAGACAAAGCAATTATGCAAGAAAGTAAAAATGTAAGGCATCCAGATTAAAAAGGAAGGGGGTGTCATAAAAACATACGCTGTCAGAGGTAAAGGGAACTTTTAGGATGATCTCCTTCCTACTCTGCACTGGGAAAAGGCATTGACTGAGACCAGAGAGGGTGTTGAGTCACCAGGACCCAGAGCCTGAGGAGAGAGGACAGATCAGGGAAGAGCACAGATTACGTAGATTGAATTATACATTTAACACCTTCTCATAAAGTCCAGGCCCAGACACAGAGCTTCACTGGTGAATTCCAAATATTTCAGAAGAATTAATACTAATTCTTCACAAAATTTTTCTCAAAATTTAAAGCGGAAGGAACACTTCTCTGTTTATTCTTGAGGCCCAGATTACCTGATACCAAATCCTGCAAACACCTCACCGGAAAAGAAAACTACAGACCAATATCTCTTCAGTAGAGATGCAAAAATCCTCAACAAAGTAGTAGCAAACTAATCCAGTGACATATGGAAAATAATATATACCGTGGCCAATTGGGATTTATCTCAGCAAAGGAAAGTCATTTTAACATCTGGAAACCAATTAATGTAGTACACTCTACTGACAGAATAAATGTCAGTGACCCAATGATTATCTCAATAGACTCAGAAAATATTCTGTGAAATTCAGTACCCTATTATAATAAGAAGCTTAACAAAATAAGAATGTAACAGAGTTTCCTTGAAACAAAATATCATCTACAAACATTCCACAGTTAACATCAAACTTGATGGTTCTGAATGTTTCTTCTTAATCATGAAAGACACAGAAGTTTCCTCCCGCATGTTCCTTTCAACACTGTACTGGAGGTTTTAGCCAAGGCAATTAGGCAAGAAAATAAAAATGTAAGGTATCCAGATTAAAAAGGAAGGCGTGAAATGATGCAATTTGCAGATGGCATGATTTTGTATTTAGAAACTGCTTAGAAATTCATTTTTAAAAACCTTTTAGAACTAATGAAAGAGTTCAGTAATGCAGCAAGCTTGCAGGAGATAAGATACATATACAAAAAAATCGACTGTATTTCTATACACTAGGAATGAATAATATAAATTAAATCAAGCAAACAATTCAATTTGCAACAGCTTCATAAGAAAAAAAATGCTTAAGAGAAATGTGACAAAAGAATCACGAAACTTGTACTCTGAAAGCTACAAAACAGTGTTGAAACAATAAATGCTGGAGAGGGTGTGGAGAAAAGGGAACCCTCTTGCACTGTTGGTGGGGATGTAAATTGATACAGCCACTATGGAGAACAGTAGGGAGGTTCCTTAAAAAACTAAAAATAGAACTACCATACAACCCAGCAACCCCACTACTGAGTATATACCCTGAGAAAACCATAATTCAAAAAGAGTCATGTACCACAATGTTCATTGCAGCACTATTTACAATAGTCAGGACATGGAAGCAACCTAAGTGTCCATCAACAGATGAATGGATAAAGAAGATGTGGCACATATATACAATGGAATATTACTCAGCCATAAAAAGAAACAAAACTGAGTTATTTGTAGTGAGGTGCATGGACCTAGAGTCTGTCATACAGAGTGAAGTAAGTCAGAAAGAGAAAAACAAATACTGTATGCTAACACATATATGTGGAATCTAAAAAAAAAAAAGAAAGGTTCTGAAGAACCTAGGGCAGGACAGGAATAAAGACCCAGACTTAGAGAATGGACTTGAGGACACGGGGAGGGGGAAGGGTAAGGTGGGACGAAGTGAGAGAGTGGCATGGACATATATACACTACCAAATATAGAATGGATGGCTGGTGGGAAGCAGCTGCATAGCCCAGGGATATCAGCTCAGTGCTTTGTGACCACCTAGAGGGGTGGGATAGGGAGGGTGGGAGG
>NW_020174645.1:3050956-3052367 GCF_003031525.2 Neophocaena asiaeorientalis asiaeorientalis | reverse complement strand
TATATACACTACCAAATATAGAATGGATGGCTGGTGGGAAGCAGCTGCATAGCCCAGGGATATCAGCTCAGTGCTTTGTGACCACCTAGAGGGGTGGGATAGGGAGGGTGGGAGGGAGACGCAAGAGGGAGGGGATACGGGGATATGTGTATACGTATGGCTGATTCACTTTGTTATACAGCAGAAGCTAACACACCACTGTAGAGCAATTATATTCCAATAAAGATGTTGAAAAAAAAAGTGTTGAAAGAAATTAATTTTCTAGCTCAGGCATACAGTCAAGAAAATACAACACAAGACATTAAAATTGGAAAAGGAAAAGTAAAACTATACCTACATGCAGATGTCATAATCTTATACATAGAAAATCCTAACAAATCCATATAAAAACTCTTAGGAATAGTAAATGAGTTCAGCAAGGTTTCAAATCAGTTGTATTTCTAGACAGTAGCAATGAGCAAACAGAATAAAATTCCAAAAAAACCTATTTATAATGGCAGGAAAAATGTGAAATACGAGTACATTTTAACAAGAAGTACAAACATATATTCAAAACTAAAAACATGGTTGAAAGAAATTAAGGAGGATCTAAATAAACAGAAAGATAGCCCATGATTCTGGATCAAAAGACTTAATACTGTTAAAATGATGATACTCCCAAATTGATCTAAAGATTAAACACAACCAAAATTTTAGCTGACTTCTTTGTGGAAATTGACAAGCTCACCGTAAGTTTCAGACAGAAACGCAAAGGACCCGGAATAGCCAAACAACCTTGAAAATAGGAGAACAGAGTTGGAGGATTCACATTTCTCAATTGCAAGACTTAATACAAAACAACAGGACAGAAGCAAGGGAGGAACTTACAGATAAATGGAACAGAAGACCAATAACAGCAAGTGTTGTTGAGCAATTGGTAGAATCTCAACAATGGTTCCCCGTTGATAGGAATGCAAAGTGGTACAGCTGCTTTGGAAAATAGCTTGGCAATTCTTGAAAATAATAAGTATAGCATTACTATATGACCTAGTATTTACCCAAGAGAAGTGAAGACACATATGCACACAAAGACTTGGGCCTTAATGCTTATAATAGTATTATTAATAATAGCCCAAAATGGAAACAACTCAATGTCCACCAGTGATGAATAGATAATGAAAATACAATGGAATAATATTCAGCTATTAAAAGGAAAGAAGGGGCTTCCCTGGTGGCGCAGTGGTTGAGAGTCCGCCTGCCGATGCAGGGGACGCGGGTTCGTGCCCCAGTCCGGGAGGATCCCACATGCCACGGAGCGGCTGTGCCCGTGAGCCGTGGCCGCTGAGCCTGTGCGTCCGGAGCCTGTGCTCCGCAAGGGGAGAGGCCACGGTGGTGGGAGGCCCGCGTACCGTAAAAAAAAAAAAAAAAAAAA
>NW_020174645.1:3006627-3050752 GCF_003031525.2 Neophocaena asiaeorientalis asiaeorientalis | reverse complement strand
AAAAAAAAAAAAAAAAAAAAAAGAAAGAAGTACGTGCTACACCATGGATGAAACTCACATATTGTATGATTTCATTTGTGTGAAATGTCTAGAACAGGTAAATCTACAGAGTCAGAAAGTAGCTTAATGATCACCTAGAAGCTATGCAAGGACTCTTTTTAAAATAGGTGATGAGGCGGTGTCACATTTATTCTGTTTTCACCAATTCCATTCACTGGGTGAAACCTGGAGCAAAAGGCATTTTAATGAAATGCTTTGCAAACCAAAACTGAAAAAAAATGATCCGCATCACTGTTCAACATTGTTGAGTTGACTAAACCATGATTACTTTTCTGAAAATAAAAATCTTTGCGTGAATACAAAACATAATTGTAATTAGGGCTTTTGGAAGAGCAAGAACTGATTAAAAATGCTCATCTTTTATTCATCACATACATTTTCCATCAGGGGACTATTTTTATTAACTCAGGCTAATGTATAAACCATTATTTTATGAAATTGTGGGAACAATAGGCCCATGACAATTTAATACTGTTTTCCAAAACTCTCATTTTGCAGGAGCTTAGATAAGCCAAGTTCACATGGGTGTTTTCTTAATTTCTTAAGCACAGACCCTTTGTGAGGCAGTTGTCACAAGCCAGTAATTGACGTGCAGTCATGGTGTGTTACTATCTCCCACGTAATACTCCTTAATTTCCACTAGGAAATTTCCACTAGGATCCTGTAAGTAGGAAGAGAACAAAAAGCTATGACCTGGGGAACTGACCACAGGGCTTCCTGGGGTGTGTCGCCCCCCCCAACTTGAAAGCTCACATTTTCTGAGCTAAATCACATCAAAAGAAATGCTTCTTGAATGGCTGCAGATTAGAAGGGCAACACTGAATGCTTAGAGAACTGGAATATTTTAATTATCCTTCATCTGTACACTGCATAAGACTTCACAGACACAGAACAACCAAGAAATAGAGCAATTTGCACAAACTTGGCAGATACTGCAAGGGAGACACAGATAAGAAGCTTCAACCTTCACTTATCGTCCTCTTTCCACTGCTCCTGTGTTGATAGGTAGGAAATGGAGTTTTCTAGTAACCATGGAGCAGGATAATAAGAAAAGGTATGCTTTGGGGAGATTCTGTATTGAGAGAACACAGAGAATTAAGTCCAAGGCTCTTAATGAGGGTGAGGTACGGTAAGATGATGTTTTCAGCTCTGGGTAACATAAATCCCTGTTACAGTTTATAAATATATAAAGAACTTAGGTTTTCGTGTAATAAGAAGCCTGGATATGGACAGTTTATAGATGAAGTGGTCGTTCATGTTGTCATAAAGAGTCCAGATCCTTCCCTCATTTTCCCCCAATTCAGCAGGTGATTCCTGCCACATGGCCACAAAATGACTGCTATATCTCCATCCTTTACATCTATATTCCAGGGAGAGAAAAGGGGGTGGTGCCAACAGACTTCTTCTCACAGGTCTTTGCTTTTTATTTGAATAGGTTTGCTTTCCCTAAAAAATTTCAAGTATGTGACCTTGATTCAAACTGGGTCACATGACGCCTAGTTACAAGAGAAACCAGAAAATATTTTTGCTTCCCGATCTCTGCGGTAAAGAACGGCAGGGAAGGAACAGGATGGCTGTAAGGTGGCCAACTCAAAGTGTTTACCACTGAACTGAGTCCTACAGTAAAACAAGGAATTCTCCCAGGCCCGTGAAAGAGTGAACAAAAATTTTAATCTCTACTTTCAGTGAATTTGATTTCATCTTATCTTAGAAATGATCGCGAATACTGATGGAACTCGATTTTGACAGTTTCCTTTATCAACATTCCATTAACCGGAAGCAATTGATTGTTTTGGGAGGCACACATCCGTTAAAATGGGTGTGTGGGGGGAGAAGACAATCAGAAGACAGAAATGAAGAATTATTGCGAAATGTGAAATCACCGCCCAAAGAGAAATAGCAGAAAGAATTGCTGGCATTAATTACTAGGTATGTAGCACTTCAACGCCCCTCAAAAATAAATGAATAACGTGTGGAGAGCTAACACAGCTAATAGTGGAGTGATGTTAACACAGCTAATAGTGGAGTGATGTTTTGCCATCCAGTGGAGACCTGAGTGTGTTACAGCATTTAAGTAAAATCTGCTTTCTGAGAGAGGCCGTCATTCACCCCATGATGGGATGCTTCTGTTTATTTTGCAATCAGATGGTAACTTCTACACTTTCGCTTTTGAAGGTCAACAATCTATCTTTGTTTTGTGGAGGTATTTTTGTGCTCAGTAGAATGGCTTAAAGGGATGATAATTAACAGGAGGTGGGGACCAAGAACAAATGAATTGTGAGTTTCTGGAAAAGCCCCAGCTGTATTCTAAAAGAAGATGTTTGACTCAAATTGTCAGTATAAATCAAGGTCTTCTGAAGCTTGAAGTGGTGTGTTCGCATGCTGACCTATCAGGTTCCTTTGAATCTTCTGTCACTGTGGCCTTCGTCTTCCCTGGTCAACAAGAGAAGGACATTTGCATGGAAAGAAAAATGGAGCCCTAGGACATGTTCAGAGCAGAAGAATGGGTGCTCTTGATGGAAACTGAAAACCAATTGAATGTGCTATCTTTTTCCTGGAACGTTCTGCTCAGTCTTCAACTAGTGTCTCCCTCTTACCATCCGGGTCTCCATCCAAATGTCACCTCCTCAGGGAAGCCCTCCCACCTAGCACACCACTATTCCCAAGAGACCACGTTTATATCTTTCCTAAAGTTTTCACAGTTTGTTCTTAGTTTGTTAATGTCCCCGTTTATCTGTTTAGTTTGTCTCTCCCACTAGTTCTCCAATGAACTGACAGCAGGAACCATGCTCATTTATTATTTTAAAATATGCATTTGATCGTCTTCAATTTCTTTCATCCCTGTCATAGTTTTCATAGTCCAGGTCTTTTGCCTCCTTAGGTAGGTTTCTTGTTATAGGTATTTCATTCTTTTTGATGTGATGCTGAATGGGATTGTTTTCTTAATTTCTCCTCTGATACTCTCTAAGGCTTAGATAGGCATCAGTTTACAGGCAAATTTTGTATCGGGTTTGATTCTAAGTGCACCTAACTCCTAGACTGCCACAAACGATTTAAAATCTTATTGGGGCAGTGAACACTTATACCTGAGTGAGAAGCAAGGGGTGGGAGGCATGGGAAATCATTGGGACTGGGGTGAACTGGGGGTCCTTATTCTCAGACCCAGCTGATTGTTGCCACATAGGAATTCCTGCCAGTATTAAGGAAATCTAACAGAAGGAGGAGGGCTGAAATACGGTTGTTTATCTAAAATCTCACTCTAAAAAAAAACTGGGAACTAATTAAGATCAAGTTTAACCACAGTGCACCTAAACGGGGCTTTGTAGAGCACCTATAGTTTACCTGAAAATTGCCTGTTTTCAATCTCTGACCTCCATATTTTCACTCTTTCAAAAAGCCAAAGCTTCTTTTAGAGACTATGGTATCCTTAGATTAAAGCTCCCCTTCCATCCTATGAAGTTGATATAATGATTCCAACGTACTTTGTACTCAACTTTTAAAAATGTTTATATGGCTAGACGTAGTTATATGGGGAAATTCAATTTCTATCAGAAACCACACTTTGTGTTAGAAAATTAAGTAAATCCGGTGTGAGAAATCGGAGCTACGATATGTACCATGTAGAAGGATTACGCATGTATTTAAACCTGTTCTGCTCCTTCAGCCAATAAAATTGTAAAATGCTATTTTGCACTCATGGTTACAGTCAGATGCGGGGTGAAGGGCTTTCTGGAAAACGGTGTATAAAATTACTTATTTGGAGTGTTTAATTTTAATATTACAAATAGTGCGCTGCTTTTTAGAGTTTGTACCTACATAAAGCTGGCTTAAAGAATAAGAATTTGAAAATAGGCCTGCTTCCCGTAGACAGGCGTTATTGCAAGGCATATCTGTATCGAATGAATTTAATTGTATATAGGCATCTTCAATGGTTGTTAACTCACCGGCATTTTTATTACATTATCCGGAGTTAAGGATGGCTGAATAATCTTTACTATCACAAACAGGCTTGTAATCATGGTTTTAGAATTTTTTTTTTTTCACAGTGGAGACTCGCTTGCGCTTCTGGTATAATTCCTAATTTTCTTAGAGTTGCATCACGAGTTGAAGTAACCAAGCAGGGACGTAGTTCAGAGAGCGAAATCCTTTCTGCTATAAAATACGGTGGCATAAAGTGCTTGGATGTTACATTTTCGGCTTATTATTTTCTATTTACAAATCTTAATTTCCTTGTGTTGAATTTTATTTATTTATTTATTTATTTTTGGCTGCGTCGGGTCTTCGTTGCTGCGCGCGGGCTTTCTCTAGTTGTGGCGAGCGGCAGCTACTCTTCGTTGCGGTGCGCGGGCTTCTCATTGCGGTGGCTTCTCTTGTTGCGGAGCACGGGTTTTAGGTGCCTGGGCTTCTGTAGTTGTGGCACATGGGCTCAGTAGTTGTGGCTCGCGGGCTCTAGAGCGCAGGCTCAGTAGTTGTGGCGCAAGGGCCCAGTTGCTCTGTGGCATGCGGGCTCGAACCCGTGTCCCCTGCATTGGCAGGCAGATTCCCAACCACTGCACCACCAGGGAAGCCCTGGGTTGAATTTTTAAAGCTTTATTTTATGTTTTCATAGGGATTGTCATTTCTGTCTTTTCCCCCCTTTTTTGGAGTGATTGATGAAACACTACTGAAATGTTTAGCAAGAATGTGGTGAACACTTGTCAGGGTGAAAGATAATGGCCTCATTGTGGTCCTGATGGCCACAGCGGTTTGACCTGTGTCCTCCCCTTTCTTATGGATTCAAGGAGAGTTGTCCATTTTTCAGTCTGTTCAGGTTTTTACTTGTTAGGAGGGAGGGGCAACTTCTTTACATGCAGAGCTCTTGAGTGTAATTGATGCACAAAAGAAGCTGTGCATGAGTCACGCATATGATTTGATGAGTTTGGACATATGTACGGTAAGTCCCCTATATATGAACTTCAAGTTGCGAACTTTCAAACATGCGAACGTGCGCTCAGGCGTGAGTGCTATTGCAGCTCGCCCTCCGTCCCCTGTTGCTGACGATCCTTCAGCTCTGCCATCTCCCACCTCCTCTCCCTCCTCCAGTCAGTAACTCTTCCTGCCTGGTCACGCGATGCCAGCCCCCGTGTGCCAGCTGTTGTACGGCACTTACTGTACTTTTCAAGGGACTGTGATGTAAGATTTAAAATGTTTTCTTTATTTTTGTGTGTTTGTTTTTATGTACAGTGTATTATTTGTGTGAAAAGTATTATAAACCTATTAGAGTACAGTACTATGTAGCCAGTTGTGTTAGTTGGGTACCTAGGCTGACTTTGTTGGACTTACGAACAAATGGGACCTCCACATGTGCTCTCGGAACAGAACTTGTTCGTATGTAGGAGACTTACTGTATATACCCATGATACTATCATTACCATCAAGGTATTAAACATGTCCATCACCTCCAAAAGTTTCCTCTTGTCTCTGTTATTTGGTTTTGTTTTGTTTTGTGTTAGCATGAGATCTACCCCCTTAAAATTATTTTAAGTACACAACATCGTATCGTTAACCATAGAACCTACATGATACAGCAGCTTTCTAGAATTTATTCCTCTTGTATAACTGAGACTTTATGCCCATTGGCCAATAAGTCACCATTTCCTCCCCCCACCTCCCCACCTCCATCTATGAGCTTGTCTATTTTAGATACATCATATAAATGAGATTATGCAGTATTCATCCTTCTGTGTCTGGCTTATTTCACTTAGAATAATGTCCTCCAGGTCCATCCCATGTTGTTACATATGGTAGGACTTCCTTCTTTTTAAATAGTGAATAATATTCCATTTTATGTATGTATCATGCTTTCTTTACCCATTCATCTGTTGATGGACATTTGGGCTGTTTCCATGTGCTGACTATAATGAATAATCCTGCGATGAAAATAGGTGTAAAATCTCTGAGATCCCCTTCAGTTCTTTTGAATATATACCCAGGAGTGGAATTGCTGGGTCATACAGTAACTCTGTTTTTAATTTTTTTGAGGAAACTCCGCACTGTTTTCTCTAGTGGATACACCATTTGACACTGCCACCAACAGAGCACAAGGGTCACGATATCTCCACCTCCTCCCCAACACTTGGTATCTTTGTTTTTTTGATAATAACCAGCCTAACAGATGCGAGGTGATATCTCATTTTGGTTTCGATTTGCTTTATCCCTAGTGTTGAGTGATGTTGAGAACGTTTTCATATACCTGTTGGCCATTTGTATATTGTCTTTGGAGAAACGTTTATTCAGGTCCTTTGCCCGTTTTATAATTGTCTTTTTTTTTTTTTTTTTGTGGTACGCAGGCCTCTCACTGCTGTGGCCTCTCCCGTTGCAGAGCACAGGCTCCGGACGTGCAGGCTCAGCAGCCATGGCTCACGGGCCCAGCCGCTCCGCGGCACGTGGGATCCTCCCGGACCGGGGCACGAACCCGTGTCCCCTGCATCGGCAGGCGGACTCTCAACCACTGCGTCACCAGGGAAGCCCCTATAATTGTCATTTTTAATTGTGTATTTATTTATTTTTTCTGTTATTGAGTTGTAGGAGTTCCTTAGAAGCTGTTTTACCAGTTTAAACTTGAAGGCTGTAAGCTGGATTCAGCTGGTGGGCCCCAGTATAAATTATGAAATAGAACACATCTGTAAATGTTGGTATGTCAAAAAGTCTATAGGCACACAAATATGGGAGACATGAGCTCTGCCTGTGTGTGTATATCCACAAGGAGACAGGAAAGGTTACACAGTGAAGACGCTCTTGGGAGTAAGTCTTGCAGGATGGCCCACAGTTTGCAGAGAAAGGAGGATCTCGTGCTCCTGGAGGCCCATTCACCCTCTAAGAAGGCTGGAGATGTTTCCATTGCCGTGCCCTTATCAGTTCACTTCAGAACAGTGGAAAGAAGGAAAAGACTTGTCAGGAGTGATTTGCAGAAGCGATGGAGAAGTGCCTTAGTACAAACGTTAACCTGGAAAACACAATCAAACACATGCATTTCAAGGGTGAAAAGACGCACATCTTTTTCTGATGTTCCCCCTCTCCTCTTAATGAAGGTGAGTTATTTAACACAGTCAATAATTCTCCAGTTTCCAATTTAATGAAACTTAGCAGCCCTACGTTTGGTACATTCTTTCCTATTAAGCTTTTTTCAACTAAGCCCCAGAGATAAAAGGTGTTTTGCTTCAAAGAAATCTGATTTTTCTTTCGTCTAGTAAATTCGACTGGCATAAATGCAAGCGTGCCATGCCAGACCTCAGTGAAGTCCACGTTAGCTGTTTCCCTGTCTGTTCTCAAAGTCCTCAGGGACAGTGCTCTTCTGGGCTATAATTGGCCTTTGTGAATGAAAGCAGTAACATTTGAGTGTGTAGATAAACACATTTGTAGAAGTCTACGGATTGAGGGCCCGACTATTAAGGCAGATCTGGAAAATATAAGAGAATAGCTTAGAAAATTAACAAAATATCGGGTAATATAATAGGATTAAAAAAACCCAGAAAGTCAAATTTATCTAGATTGGTAACCATGAAAAGTCTAGTCGCAGTCACTGGATTGAAAGGGCGCTGTATGCTTTGGGGGTTCTGTTTCCAGGGTCCCCCGAGTGCTGCCTACAGCAGACACAGCTGGGGGTGGAGACAGAGGGGAGGCAGGGACCACCTTTGTCACTGACCACTGGCGTCCCACTCATGCCAACAGAGTGGGAACCCCACAGGCTTGAACTATTTGTGCTGGGAGATGTGACGGAATCTCCTTTCCCTCATCTTTGCTGGAATAGGATGTGCGTCCTGTACCTTCATGACCTGGGGTCGAAGTTTGGTTTGAAATTAGACGATGGAGCTGCTCTCTGCCCCCGCTGCCCCGATCCCTTGTTCAGAGTCGGAACACAAGCACGATCTTTGGCGTGGAGAAGACTTGATTCAGACTTGGCCTTGGCAAGCACCGTTAAATGTCTTTGATCATGGTGCTTCTCTCCTCTCCTCTCAACTTTCTCCTTGATAAATACAGGTGGAAAAAAAAAAGGCGGGGGGCTTTGGAAAGTTGGAGGAGAACCCAGGTGAGAAAGAAATGTGACAACAACAGACAGGAGGCCCTCAAGACTGTCACACACTAAGAGACATCAAATATTACAATATAACGACTGTATTTATACTCTTGTGGGGGAATAGATGGTGGAAGTGCAGAATTTAAAACCCCCACTTTTGATTCATAAAGACTGAACAGTAAGAAAGAAGGAGACGTGTCCCCAGCACCCACAGGCTGAGTCCATCATAATCCACATCGCAAGACGTCAAAATTGCAGACTTTCTTTTCCACCTGAATTTGCCCCAAATGTCACCCATTCCCTGACTCATTCCAAAGATTCTTTGTGATCTTCAGGGAAGAAAGAGCTTTTCATTCATCAGCAAGATGGCTTTGCAATGAAACTTAATACGCATTTGAAAGGAGGTCAATATATATTTTTTAAAAGAGATCAAATATACCTTTGAAAATAAAAGGAGTCCCCGTATTTGTGCAGAAGAAGAAAAAGGAGTGACCTTTGAAGATCTATAAAGGAGCCATGATGGCTGTTTGATGGAGAGTAAGAGTAAAGTTTTTTTTTTAATTAATTGGGTTTTTAGACAAATTAATGACAGGAAATTCTTTTGACTTATGGAACCAGTTGTCCACATCAGTATTCCCAGGGGCTAAGTGTTCGATAAAGAAATCTTGGCTAGAGCCATCAAAGCCAAGAATTCAACATTCACGTCAACCTCATGACCTGTGATACTGCTTATTATCAACTACTTCCAGGATGAGCTAACTGGGGCATTGAGACAATAAATAACTTGCCCAAAGTCCCCAGGTGAGAAAACAGTAGAGCTGGGATTTGAACCCAAGAAGTCTGATCTCAGAGTCTGAGCCCTCAACTTCTCAAAGTGACGTGTCCGGAGGGGAGAAAGAAAGGAATCAGAATAAAGCGGGAGCAAGATATGTGAGAAGAGAGAAAAGAAGGGCAGTGGCTTTGGCCATCAGAAGGTCATTAGTGATCTTCTAGGGGCAATTTCAGAAGAACGTCTGGATGGGAAACATGAGAATGAGAACGGGAAGAATGAAGAATAAAGGAGAAGACAGGATGTTGAGGTGAGACCTGGTCCATTGAAACCAACAAGGTGATAATTTCCCGAGTGTGATAGCAGGTAAAGAAAAGGAGTGAGTCAGGAAATGAAGGGCCATCCCACCTGATAGTCTCTGTCGCTTCCGAGACTTGGGAGGCAGGAGTTTCCCTGAGAGCTGGGAGTGTGGGAAATGATTCAGAGATCGGGAAAGGGACTTGTTGAGGAAGATACCTGGATTCATGTCCTGGGAGAGTTGAGTGGTCTTGGGGGTCAGCTCAGGGCTGGAGACCAGGAACTAGTAGAGAAATCAAGAATATCTGGAGCGATTGTCCTCTAGCCCCTGACAGCCTGGGCATGGGTAGGTGTTTGAAGTCCTCAGGAGTTTTGAATTGGCTGGGTAAGCATAGTGTAAAGACGAGAGGACCAGGTCGTGATGGTCTTTGTACAAGGGTAATTAAGAGGTTTCCTCGTGAGATCCAGAGGACAGAAAGTTCATCAAGAAGGGATGTAACAGGGCTTCCCTGGTGGCGCAGCGGTTGAGAGTCCGCCTGCCGATGCGCGGGACACGGGTTCGTGCCCCGGTCCGGGAAGATCCCACATGCCGCGGAGCGGCTGGGCCCGTGAGCCGTGGCCGCTGAGCCTGCGCGTCCGGAGCCTGTGCTCCGCAGCGGGAGAGGCCACAGCAGTGAGAGGCCCGCGTACCGCAAAAAAACAAAAAACAAAACAACAAAAAAAAATGAAGAGATGTAACGCACAGGAAAAACAGGGAAGGGTTGAAAGAGAATGGGACTTTGTGAGGTTTAAGGGCAGATATAATGAAGGAGGGCACAAGAGTGGTGCCGCCTGTAGCGGGTGTGACTTGGGAGTGACTTGGGCTGAGGGTTCACTGCTACAGCATCTCAGTGAGGGTCTGCGCAGGTGGGACAGGGTTTAAGTCTGACGTGCAATCCGTAGGATTCTGTAGGCTTCCCAGGCTGGGGTGAGGTTCTGAGTTTATCTCCGCATCTAGCCTAAGGGGTTCCTTCTCTCCCTCCCGAGGCTAAATGTGTCAGCGAGGCGACCATTTAGCCAGTAAAAAGAAAACATTCCAGTCATTCCTGGATGACTTTGGATTTACTCACGTTCTGAATTGTAGGTTTCTGGTTTTTTTTTCAGGAATGATCCTCTCAGGTGAAATATTTTCTTTTCACATGTTTATATATTTTTAAATATTTAATTTTATATAGATGAGATCATATGAACTGATTTAGAAACTGTGATTTTACCACTCTGAATTTGGGTTAAATGGTCTATAAAATAAAGACCATCATAACACCCACGTCACCAAGTAGCATAAAGATAAACTGAGATCGTATTGTTAAAAAGACTCACACATAATGTCTCCCTTCTCTGGTTCAGATCCCAAACCCTGATGTCAGGGAGAATTAGTTGAAAATTGCTGGTGTGTTTATTTTCCTGGCGAAACTGGTACCATAATGGAGCAGTAACATTATCTAAGTTTACAATCTATTCAGCCAATCAGCTGTGAAATAACTTGGTTCTTGAAGATTTATTACTAATTTATGTGACACCCATTATTTCCAATTATTCAAATACAGTCCTATTGAATTCTCATTTCTTATCACACACTGGTTAAACTATGTTTCAGATTTGAATAAAATATAACTTCCATATGTATTTGCAAAGCTGGAAGTTTTCTGCTCCGTTATTGGTTTACATGAGACCTTTCCCAGGGAAATGTTTTGGCAAGTCCCCTTGGGCTGGGGACGTCTCTGTGGGACCAGTTACTAAGTGACTGGCTGTAAAGATTCAGGGAGGGCGAGGTGATGCCCAGTGGGGAGCTCTGGCAAAGAGCCCATTTGTCCTGAGGTCAAGGGGAATGGAGAGCTCTGAGGATGGAGAGAGCTGGGGTGGGAACCAGGGGGGTGGCAGGAGGCAGAGTGATGGGCCTTTTCCCCACAGCCCTGGATGCCGTCAGCAAACGGACTAAATAAGGGTGTGTCCACTTTGGTACTATTGACATCTGCGGTCGGATAACTCTTTGTTGTGGGAAGGCTGTTCTGCGCTTCGTAGGCTGTTTAACAGCATCCCTGGCCTCTATCTACCTACTGTCATCCCCTTCCAGGACACGACAACCAGAAATGTCTCCAGAGAGTGCCAAATATCCCCTGGCCAAGGGTGCAGAAGTTACCCCGTTTGGGAACCACTGAACTAAACCTCTGAAATCCTTGTTAGGATGGGACATTATTGAACCAGAAAATCAGGCTCAGTTTGGTGTCTGGATTGACACAGGGAAAAGAGAAAGAAACACCGGACAGAAGAAGTGCACAGAAGTGACCATGGGGAAGCGAGGCCCTCAGGTATTTGCAGACGGGGTGTGTGAGTTGGGGAGGGGCGTTTGTGGGTTCAGGGAGGGGAGCATCTCATGTTCTGGCCGAGGGTCACCACGTACGGTTGTGCAGGTTGCAAGCAACTCTGGGGGGGTCATAGTTCATATTCACAGTGATCTTAGATTTTCAAAATACTCAGGACAATATTCTGGCAGACTGTGGCAAACTTTCTTGAGAAAGGCGTTTTTCTATTTGTTTGTCTTTTCTTTTTTCCTAATCCACCCTTTAAAAGTACCACTTGGGTGAGCTATGGAGCTGTATATGAGAAATCAAATTACATTGATGTAAATATTTAGGGAAAGGGAGCTTTATTAGAAATGGCCGGGTGGGCTGCAGAGTGAGTGAAAGAGTGAGATTTGGAAGAATGTGTAAGAAGTTCTTAACAGTACTTCCAACTGGAGTTGGAAGCTCTGGTTGAGCTCTGGACCCAATGATCTTCAGGCGACTTTCTCCTTATATATCTATGAATCAACTGGGTAGGACTTCTGCAATTAAAAACAACAAAAATCAGTTAAAAATGCAATAAATTTGAAAAGTACCTTTATAATTAAAATCACGCAAATTATCTATGTGTTTCAAAGGAGCCACAAGCATGTTGGGGGCTTTAAGTGGCATAAATGACTTCAGAGAATGAGGATTTTCCCCAAACGACTACTTCTGCAGGACAATTTTGAACGTTTCCAGACCCCATCGCAGGCTTGCTGTGACTTGTCTCTGCAAAGCCAGATGGAAGCTCTTTTACGTGGAAACTGACTGAGGATTTTCTTCTGGTCCACGTGTAAAAAGGAGATGCTGCCCTTCTCACCTCCTGCCAATTTCCAGGTGATGGATGTGCTGGGTCGAATCCCATTCATTTGCAATTGTATTTAGGGAATGCAATCGATTAAATGGAAAGGTGTTTGATGATGAAAATGATACACTTCTCACATCCACAGACTCTATGAACCCGGATTTTATTAGGTGTCAAAAGTTAGTCCATCATAGGTCAAATTCACCCTCAGATTTCCCATTAGCTCCTAACAAGTTAAGGTCCAGCTAAGGGATCCAGGCTCCTTGAAGGAAAGGGATTGCCAAACACTGCAATTTTATCTTCATACTCATCGAGAACCTTTTATAAGACGAAAAGAATGGAAATTACTTCCTATACCTCCAACTCAGTGGTGCAACGGGGGTGGCCTGGTACCCTCCAGGCCCCTTACGTACAGCTCAGAAGCACATTTTTCCAGGGTTTTAAATTGGTTCCTGAGTTTGTACATCCCTTTCAAAGGAACCTCTTATTTAGATTCTTTGTCTTTTAAATCAGACTCCAATGTTAATCGGGCAACCCAGCAGGACGGGTGGAACGTTTCTTATTCCACAGGATTTCATAGGCTTTGAAAACTTGTCTGTTGTTGTTTTTTTTAACTCGTTTTTGATGCCTATGCCTTGAGCTCCTGCCCACACATCTCTCACATAAACAGAAGCCACTACTGAAATCTTTCTGCTATTAAAAAAATATATATGTATGGAAGAATAAAATGTTTGGGGTATTACTTGGAAAAACAATACACCCGAGAGTTGCCTAAATGTGGTCTTGAACTAAGGGTAGACAAGAGACTCACAGATCATCCATTCTTTTTTAAAAAAATTTTCTTGGAGTATAGTTGTTTTACAATGTTGTGTTTGTTTCAGGTGTACAGCAAAGTGAATCAGTTATGCATATACATATATCCACTCATTTTTAGATTCTTTTATGGCTAAAAAGCACATGAAAAGATGCTCAACATCACTAATTATCAGAGAAATGCAAATCAAAGTTACAGTATCACCTCACAGTGGTCAGAATGACCATCATCAAAAAATCTACAAATGATAAATTCTGGAGAGGGTGTGGAGAAAAGGGAACCCTCTCGCACTGTTGGTGGGAATGTAAATTGATACAGACACTATGGAGAACAGTATGGAGGTTCCTCAAAAAGCTAAAACTAGAACTACCATCCATTCTTAAAACAAAATTATGTCTTTGATCAGATCAAAGAATTTAAACAATCTCATGCAATCATTCATTCTCTAAGCATTTATTGAGTGTCTAATATTACCCGCTGGCTAGGTTTCCTGATTCATAAGCTCCTGGGGTCAAAGACTAGTGAAGAGATGGTTCTCTTACACGGTGAGTACTTTATCCAGACCCTGAACATGGTATCTCAGGAATCCCTAGGAATGTAATTTGGAGGCTTCTCAGGAAAATCTCAGTTCCCAAATTGGACTCCCATCTGCCTTTTATTTATGTTTTTTTTTACCCCTCCAAGGGAAGAGATGAGGATAATAGATGGTGTCAAACTCATAACACTCATTCCTATAAAATATCTATGTTGCAACACACAGGGCACGTGGATAAGATGCGATTCATTTCTTCAATCTCCTTTGATGTGTTCAAGCACTTGTGGCAGAAAAGTGGCCCTGAATAAATCAGAGAGGGACATATCCCTTTGTGTCTCAAATGATGCAAAAGAAAGTTGAAACTGGATTTTATGGATGCAGGAAATAATGGATTTGGGCTTAGAGGATGCTAACAAATATCAATGATGTACAGCTTCTTCCCTGGAGGAAGAAGTTCCTTTTTTTCCCAACAGGGCAGAGGGTCCCCCACGGCACTTAGGTAGTGGGCTGCAGTGTCCCCTGTCTCCCACCCACAGCTGTAAGAAAAGCCAGCTCAGAGATTCAGGACCGACAACTGGAAGTTTCTCCTTCCATGGAGAAGGTAGCAGTCTGGGTGCTGCATGTGATAGCAAACGAGTGGAAGGTAACCCCGCTGGACCACTTTCTGTCTCCATCTCCTTGGGATCAAACAAATGAAATTATTCAGCCCAGAAGCATTTTTAACTTTGACATCTCTTCAATACAAAATTTAGGAAGGGTCAAGGGAGGATTCCTCTAAGGAGGATACCTCTAGGTTGAATAATAGAAAATTAAGGTTGGAGGAGAAACAGTTGGGGATGTATTTGAATAGTGAAAGGTAGACCAGGCAGGAGGAAAAAGACATGTTCATTCTTCAAAGATGGGAGTTGCTTAGCTCAGGACCTGCGGAGATTTCAACGTGGCTGGAGGCTGGGCTCCAAAGGAAACAGTTGCGTATCACCAGACAGGACGGGAAAGAGGGGCTGGATCTTTCAGGGACCTATAAACAAAGAAGGCGTTTGGACTCTAGCCAAGAGCGATGAGGAACCTTTCAAGATTTTTTAAAAAATAGATGGTCAAGGTCAGAATTCAACTTTGAAGCATCACTCTGGAGAATGTAAAAAGAAGGAATTCAGATGACCCAACAGAGGAAGCCAGAAGAGCTAGTCTGTCCTGAGTCTCCCCAGCGGCATGCGTGTCTTCTCCTCCCAACTTCTGGCCAAACTCAAGAAGCAGGGACTGAATCCTTACACAGGACTCTTAGGCAGTTCCCAGGACTCATGTGATCTCATGCCTACAATCCGTCTTACATTTTGTATCATTTGCTTTATCTCTTCTTCTCTGATAAAACCCTGACTTCTACAGACACGCATAAACTTAAAAGAACATTTAGCCCAGTGTGACATTTATACCACGAGGTGTGAGAGATATTAAGATATATGGATAAACATTTGATTTCATCATTATGGTGACGTTCATTCTTGTTCTATATAAAAAGAAGCATAATTGGGACATCAGATGCATAATGGTATAGATGTTTTGGCCTATTACAAAGGGAAAATAAGTATTAAAGTTTAAAAAAGTCAATTTATAGTAAAAAAAAAATTAAAAGAACAAGGTAAATAATAGAACCTGTGGTCCTTGTAGAGAGCAGAGTATGACACGTGAATGACCTCAGTGTGGGAAACTGGGTCTCAGAAAACTAAGAACCTTAAACAGAGGGTATCTCACCAAAGCTTTGAGTTTCTCAAATTGTCCATGTGATACAATATTACCCTATAAACAGAAGCTCTTCAAAATTAAAACGAACGCTCTGTACACTTGCTGTACATTTCAGGAAACGTTAAAATTATTCATGTTTTAGATTTAGATTTTCCCTCCTAGTGGTTTTTCTGGAGCAGGTGAATTTCAGCAGGACCTAGCATCCAACGACACACAGGAAGTGCCCATTTGGAAGCGAGAGTACCCACAAATCTGACCGCGTGGCCCCCTTGTCACTGATGGGGGGACCGGGTCTGTGTTCTGGGGGGCAGGGACTGGGGTAACTATTCCAATGTTCTCAGGAATTTCAAGAGCCTGGGTGTAATCGAGGTCCTGATTCGGCCCAGGCAGCTGGATAGGGATCCCCCTCAGTTCCTGCTGTGTTTTGTTCCTGAGGCTTGGAAGTGGTGTCACATAATAAACCTTGTCACGGCACAGCTGTCCTGGCAATAACATGACACCAAACTCACAGGCAACAAAGGCAAAAATAGGGAAGTGGGACTCCATAAAATGAAGAGGCTTCCGCACAACCAAGGAAACCATCCACAGAATGAAAAGGCAACCTACAGGATGGGAAAATATATTTGCAAACCATCTATCTGATAAAGGAGCTAGTATCCAAACTAGATAAGAAAACAACTGGTGTTTTTTAAGGTAATTCCACAAATGTTCATGGAACTGCCGTTGCATTCCCAATACACCCCAGATACCTAGAAGGATTCAATACAATGTTTTCAGACTCTTCCTGCACTCGGAGCTGGGAGGAGGGAGATGTCCGGGGGCTTGGTGTGATTGGGAGGTATAGGACATATAGGATGGAGAGGCATAGGCTGGAGATGGAAGGAGGCTCCTTTCTCCACAAGGCCTTGGAACAAGCATTTCTGTCCTTGTTACAAGGCAGCAGGGAGGAGCTTACAAGCGTCTCAACAGAAGCATCTCAACGAGAGAAGTTATCTGCAGATCTAAAGACAGGGAAAGGCAGGAGGCATGAGCTTTCGAGACTATGACCCTTCCTCTTTCATTTTGCCTGGAGTAGGGTCCTGGGGAGTGGAGTTGGCTTGTGTCAAAAGATAGTTTTCATTTCTGGACACTCACGTGCTGTCGTGGAGGTTCTGTGGTCAAGAACCGGCTTGAGAAAGCTCATCACGCCTTTATTAACCGTACTAATTTAACTTCCCTGAGGGCACTCATAGAAATGACTGCAAGTACCATGACAGGGTGGAAAACCCAGAAAATAAATGTACTTGAGAAAACTGCAGTATAGAAATCACACATTAGGCGTGTTGGTTATTTGTGGTTTTAGCTTTAATTTCTGCAAAGTGGCTATCTTCTCAATAACCTCAAGGTCCTAGGACTTTCTGGTCATCTAAGTCACAGCAGTTATTTTTATTGCCATCTGGTGCAAGTCGTTAATATTAACATTTATTTGCCCAGACAGATTTCGGGAGCTCGTTACATCGAAGGGTGAGTAAACTTCCCAATTTGAATGAAGAGGTGTTTACGGAAAATGAAGAACCTAAGGAAAGAATCTACTATAATTATTCAATATCATCTCTCTGTTGGCAGTCAAAGTGCATGATTAATTTTGGACCCAGGCAATCAGGCTTGAGTAGGCTAGACGTGTAAATGCACCTGCTGACAAATGTCTCACACACACACACACACACACACACACACATGAATGGAAGCTGAAAGCATATTTATAATAGCAACTGCTTGGGAACCATAACCCAGACCCACCCTGATGGGATGTGGATCTGGAAGACAGGTGGTTGCTTCATCCATAAATCCTTACAGATCCCGCGGGAAAGGGACATGGATTTACATGAACCCTGGGGAGGCGTGAGCTACAAGAGTTGTGGGATGTGAAGGAGACCCAGATTCACATCCTCATGTTAACTCATTAGCTGAGACCTTGAGTGATTTGACATCACGGAGTAACTAATCTCTGAAGTCCAGATGATCATTATCTCCTTCACATGTATTAGGGATGAGAACGTCAAATGAGATTGTCCATGAAAATTAGTAGAAATGTGCTTTTCACATGCCGCTCAAGTAACATTGGCTACTGTTACTATTTTTGTCCATATCGTAACCATTCTTTCTAGAGTATAAAACCCCCATGGACTCTAACACAGAAGCAGATTTACGTTGGAGGGGGAAGTCTTTTCTCTGAAAGTGTTTTGTAACATTTTGTGTTGTTTGTGCCAATATTCACGGCTTCATTCATTCCATTTCTTATTAACTGCAGAAAGTTTGCCGTTTTCCAACACGCTCCACCCCCATCGGGGCCTCCCAGGAGACCTCCACGAATAGTTTATTTTCCTAAAGTTTCCGGAGGTTAATTTACTTCATAAGGCTTTTTTTTTTTTTTTTTGCGGTATGCGGGCCTCTCACTGTTGTGGCCTCTCCCGTTGCGGAGCACAGGCTCCGGACGCGCAGGTTCAGCGGCCATGGCTCACGGGCCCAGCCGCTCCGCGGCACGTGGGATCCTCCCGGACCGGGGCACGAACCCGTGCCCCCTGCATTGGCAGGCGGACTCTCAACCACTGCGCCACCAGGGAAGTCCCATAAAGCTTTTTAATTGATATAATTTTTTTCTGTTCTCTTAAGTACCAAGAAGCTGGGGTCTGGGAATATTGTCATCCATTGATGACCCTCTAAGTGAGCTTGTTTCCGGAAAAAGAAAAAAAAAAAGCAGCAATATTTCTAACGCTGCCCAACCAGCTTTTCCCTTAATTAAGAGTGAGCTCCCCGACAAGGCATGGTGGTTAGGGATACAAATGCATTAGTAAAATAAACAAGCTGATAAACTTTTACTAGACACGGTGGAAAACATCCCTCCCCCCTCCCCGTGTGTTCAAAATTGAAAGCTGATTGCCATATCATCTGTAATTACAAGACCCTCTTACACAGGCAGGCACTTAAGAGAACCTCCGCAATTGCTGAAATTGAGAGGATTACCCTGATAGCCCTGGTCAGAGCTTAGTGGAAAATGCACTTTCTTAAATGCACTATTCTTAAAATAGATGAGGCAGACTCTTCTCGGGCCAGGAGGTGAAGCGAGAGTGTATGTAAGTGGAAGGTGGCAGGTGGCAGAGAGGAAATGTTTTTTGCTTTTTCCTAATTTTCGGTTATCACTGTCTTGAATGTACAGGGTCGTTTAGTCTCAGCCCTAATGGCATACGTTGAACCATCAACAGTACCACCAAACAAAGGATGGTGAATTCTACACATCGTTCATGGGAAGTGTTTAGAGAAACTCATTTTATGTGGTTTTCCAAAGCTGAATGGAATCCAGTTATTTTGAGTGGCTTAAGCAGATATCTGCTATGTTTCTCAGACAGACAAACATGGCAAATATCTGCAGAGGACAGATGTCTGTCCTCTGTCCGAGGGACATCCAAGGAGACCCAGAAGCTGGGCAGCCGACCCAAGGTCACACTTCCTGGGGACACAGGGCAGAAGTTAGAAGACAGGGCTGCTTCAGGGGGCAAGGAAGGCAACCTGGAGCCTTTGTCTTCCTGTGGAACAGAATCCATAGATAATTTGGGGCAAAAATAACACTCCTGGGCTTCCCTGGTGGCGCAGTGGTTGAGAGTCTGCCTGCCGATGCAGGGGACACGGGTTCGTGCCCTGGTCTGGGAGGATCCCACATGCCGCGGAGCGGCTGGTCCTGTGAGCCATGGCCGCTGAGCCTGCGCGTCCGGAGCCTGTGCTCCGCAACGGGAGAGGCCACAGCAGTGAGAGGCCCGCGTACCGAAAAAAAAATTAAAAAATAACACTCCTGATATTCATCAACTGAGTCAAAAAGCAGAGCTATATCTAGAATGGGGTGAATTAGGGTGAATTAGGATATCCTCAACATCCTTGTGCAGTTGCAAGCACAGCCTTTCTTTCTCAACTCTTTTTTTTTTTTTTAAACCGGGTTGTCCTGTTCTAATAAACTTATTTATGGCTGCGTTGGGTCATCATTGCCGCACGCGGGCTTTCTCTAGCTGTGGAGAGCGGGGGCTACCCTTCGTTGTGGTGCGCGGGCGTCTCATTGTGGTGGCTTCTCTTGTTGCAGAGCACGGGCTCTAGGCGCGCGGGCTTCAGTGGTTGTGGCTCGCGGGCCTAGTTGCTCCACGGCATGTGGGATCTTCCCAGACCAGGGCTCAAACCCGTGTCCCCTGCATTAGCAGGTGGATTCTTAACCACTGCGCCACCAGGGAAGTCCTCTTTCTCAACTCTTATGGAAAACGTCTTCTGCCATAAGGCGATGGAGAGAGGTTACCCATAGTCTGGATCCAATGGGCAGGGTGAAATATTTTTAAATTAGTTAATAAAAATAAGGGTGGGAGGTGTCACATAAAAATCGAGGTTTCTAGATCCTGTTGAAATCATAGGATCTGGTGCCCCTAGTCTGTCTTCTCACATGACAGTGGGACCCAGGACTGGGTCTCAAGTCTCCCTCCCCTTTAGATGGTGCATGGTCCCTACTTGATAAACTTGTAACCTGGTGAGGCCGGTAACGAACCCAAGTTTAGATGCTCGCTGCTTGAAAGGCCAATACTTGAGAGGCAAGTGTTTGTAGAAAAGGGAAAGTTGCTTTATCCAGGAGGCCAGCAACCCGGGAAGATGTTGGACTAATGTCCTAAGACCATCTCCAAGTTACTGGTCGGGAGACAAAGGTTTTAAAGGCAGTGGGAGGGAGGGGGAGGGGGCTGCAGGCGACATGATCAGCTTGTGCTCAGTTCTCGGATGGGCTGGCATCAAGGTGAAGCTTTGAGCATCGCCAATTTTCTGGTTTCTGGGGTCTACGTGCTTGCGGTCAGAATGGAAGAGAAGCAGGATGTCGGCCATCTTCTAATGGCGAAAACTTCTTGGCTCCCAACAAACAACAACTTAGGAATGTGTGTTAGACCTTTATCTCCATCTTTTAGGAAACTGGGAGCTCAGTGACTCTACTATGGGGCTGGCTTGTAGTCTAAATTGTTACCAGTTTCCCGGGCCAACAGGCATTCTTTGTTTTCCCATCTTCACATTTCCTAATCACTCACTCTTGAACCAGTGTTTTGATACTCAGCGCAGGCCTGGGAGACTAAAGCAAAAGCCTTTACTTTAGACACAGGGACACGGGGGCTTGTGTGCAATTTCCCTCCCCTCTTTTCTCTGATACTCCTCAGTCTTGAGGGGAACAGTGTTGGATGAGAGAGGGAATGACATTTTGGGTAGAGACGTTAATCATAAACTCAGCAGAGGAACTCAGTTTTAGGGGGACTTGGTTTCACACTCATCACTTAGTGGGGATCATTTACTCATATTTTGGGTCTGGATCCCCCAGGCGTTTGAGTCCCCAGAGAAAAAGGGATGTATAAAAAGGATGTATAGCTGTGAGTTAAGTTTTATTTGGGGCAAAGAGCCTCCGATTCTGGAGGCTCTTGTAATTCTCATTCCATGTGGTTTTTCCCAGCCCCAGAGCATGGCAGGGGCTTCGGTGGGGTAAAAAGACAGCTTCTCTTGGAAGGGGCTATTGTATGACTGTGCTCTGTGGGCTTGTTGGTTATATTCTGTCAGATCAATGCTTTTGGGGGGAGCACCGTCGCCTAGAATGTTACCACTTTTCTTAATAAACACTTTTATGTTACCTGGGCAAACCTAACACAATTTCCTTGCATATCTGTCAAGTTAATCCATTGGCTGTCACCTTGTATTTTGAGTCAAAACAAATACATAGACTGATCTTTAATTTATAGCAGGAATTTCTTTAAATCATATGGGGCTAAAGGAGAGGCTTTATTGTTTTTTTATCCCAAGACGCATTCTGTGAGCACCACTTAAGATCACATTTGTTCAACAGGTTGAATAAATCCAACTGCTCCGTTTGCTGCCAGGGTTATTCAATTTACTCTGTCTTTTAATCCTCCTATTTCTTCCCAAATTGTTTGCTGAGAAAAAAATTCTCCTCTGTCAAAAAGAAATATTTAGGTCACTTACTGAAGTCACCTTTGCCCTGAAAACTTAATTACAGAACGGTTCCGGTTTTCTTGTATGTTATTAAATGATGGCATGCCTTTTTTGGACTTAATAGGTCTGTTCCACAATCAAATGGAAGCCAGTTAACAGGAAGTATAATTACTGCTATTATGCTGTAGTTATCACATCACGAGACAGCTACTCTCCCAAATGCGATCCATCTCATGAACAAGTGGCTCTTTTTATTTAAAAAATAAATAAATTTGGAGTCTGAACTGCAGAGGGATCGAAGGTTTGTGAATTTCCCTAGTTTGGGGATATTCTTTCTAACCAATTAGCACACACACAGACAGCGTTTGGTGCCAGGATAGATGGGTCCCCGCATTTCTGCATGCACCCACTTTCCCTGCGCCATGAGTTTCTGTAGATGTGTCCACTAAAAGGCAGCAGAAGTGGGTATCATGAAAGGAGGCACTTTTTGCACTGAGTGCATTTTTGATGTTGAAAAGACCTGCATTTTCGATACGACATAATCCCTTAACAATTATAATAATGATCTATGTGTACTTTAGCAGTAACCCTGGTTCTGCTGGGCTTATGGAGTTATTTTGACTAGACACGGTTTTTATCTTATTCTCCTCTTTAGAACCCAGACCTGCTACAGGATGCAGCTTTATCCACCCTCTCACTGTATCCAGAATGCTCTTCCTGCCCATTTCTTCCACGAGGAATCAAACCTCTTTCATCTCCACCCGTGAAATATGTTAGGGTATTCCTGCATGATTTATTCTTCCAGATCCCAATAAGAAGTGCTTCTGCTTTCAAAAGAGAAGACTTGAAAAGGCAATGGTTCATCTTCAGGAAGGGGCTGGGAACGCTATTTCTCTCTCCCTCGGTTCTCGGAAAGCAGGGCATTTCCTGGTGGACGTCGTGGCTAAGAGACATAATTTCTCATTTCCCCCGGGGAAGGCGCCCCATGCTTGCCCAGGGGGAATTGCTCTCTTTTACCAAAGAATGCAAAGACCATAACGCGGGGGGAGGAGGGTGGCACTTGTCTAAACCTCCAAGGTCCACCCACAGGTATTCAGGTGGCAGAGACATAGCAGAGGGGTCAGCAGGACACAGGAGTCACAGCTGATGGCCCATCTGTCCAAGCCACTGTGATGGAGACCGGGAGGGAGCATTGGTGTGGAGTGACAGAGCTGAGCCAGCGGACTCAAGACCGAAGGCTTCATGTGCCACGTGGATGCAGGACACACATAAGACACAGCCACAGGCTGGACTCCTCAGGTCTCTGAATGAAGCATCTGGTGAAGACGGAGCTGACCCTGGGTGGTCAACCCATCCATTATCTCCCTTTTTAACTGCCTCTGAGCAATGACGTGTCCAGCCCCAGGGTGTAGATTCTGATTGGCTGTGGTTAGTCATGGCGCTCCAGATGGCTTTGCTGGACATTTTCTTGTCCTTCCTGGCAGTGGTCAGGTGACCTGAGAAGATAGAGCAGGAAGTGGCCGAGACCCAGCCCCTACCTGATAAAACTGAGGCCACGCTTTGTCTTCAGGTTTCCTTCTCCAGGAGACACGAGTGTCAGGAAGTTACGTGTGGACCTGCCTCCAGCATCTTGTTACCGTGAGGCGACAGCATGAGGATGAAAGGCCAACTGGGAAAGTATGACAGCAAGAAAGGAAGGAAACAGGCCAAGTGACATCAAGGAGAGGCTGAACAGTCACAAAACCACCACCCTCTGCGCTCCCTGCAAATGAAACATTTCTTAATGTTTCATTTGCATTAACATGGCTTAATCACTACTGCTTGAGTTGTTCTATTTGCTATAGGTGAAACATCCTACAGGATACAGATGCGATTTTGTTTTTCTTTTTTTCTTAACCTTGGATGTGTCGACTTAAAAAAAAATGCACAACGTGAGAGCTGTGAGTTAAGTTTTATTTGGGGCAAAATGAGGACTGCAGCCCGGGAGACAGCGTTTCAGGTAGCTCTGAGGACCTGCTCAAAGAGGCGGGGAGAAGGTCAGAGTATATGTGATTTTGGTGAAGGGGGAGTACATGCAACTGAGCACATATTTTTTGCAGAAGGTTTCTGCTAGTCTCGAGGAGCGGTCGTCACCGTGAAGGATTTTAGGGCTTTTCTAGATACGGGGAGACACAAGAATTGGGCTCATAAAATCTGCTCCTGAAAATCTCTAACATCTGAAGACCTGTTCTGCCAGTTTTTCCCAGAGCACAGAGGACTCCTTCCTGCTCTCCACCCGGAACTCCTTTCAGTGGGTGCGGAAAGTCAGCGGCTGCAGAAGCTCACGATTTAATCCTTGTAGAGGGAGATGGCAAGTGCCAATGGTGAGTGCCCATTTCTAGTTGACAGAGGTAAAACCTCTTTATTCCTGAAAATTTAAGAAAAACAACAAAGTAGGCAAGGAAAGCAATCACCTCTGACCTCGAGATGATAAGGCTTCCCACGAGTGGAAGCCTGATATTCACATCTCTCTAAATTACCTTTCTCTGGATCAAAGCAAGAAACACACATCATCGTGCTGTCTCTGCCCTCAGGCTTCCCCTTGATCCTTCAAATTCCAAGGGAGAAAAATGGAAACATTAAATAAATGCAAAAGCTTAGCTTTAAAATTCCTCTTTCCTGAGTAGCCTTCTGCAAGGACCCTTGTCCCGTAGTTCCCGGCACGTAAAAGTCACCCAGTAGCTGTTCTCTGGCTGAATAAGGACCATATTGGATTCCCCCATCCTTCTCATCGTTCCAGCTGAGAAGCTGGTACTTGCTAATTGACACATAAAGAAAGTCACTCATTGGCCTTCTTTCAGGTCCAAGTCACTTTGGAAGATTAGTATGCTTAGGTGAGATCCCATTTTAACAGCGAGATAATCTTGTACAATGACAGGCAGCTCTTCAGAAATGCAAAAATCACCGGACACTAAAGATTTGGTTCTGAATAGCAATTGAGGAACAAGGCACAGCTCTTTCAGGAACCCTCACTAGCCACACAAAGGAAAGAGTCTTGGTGCCCTAAGGGAGGACTCTCAGATCAATGAGGGTGATAATTAAGTGGTCTTTGCAGAAAGTCTGTATGTTCACTGATGCAGCTTTGAATATTTGACTTTAAAAAGAAAAATAATCTAGAATGTGAAAATACAGACACTGATTCTACGACCACTGTTAATGTCAACTGCTTGGAAACCCAAGGCTAAAATAAGCCACGCAAACCCTTGATTTAAGCGCTGTTATAAAATGTGGCTGTGCTTGACAAAAGCTTGAAAGGTACTTTTGTTGAGTTTCGTGATGTTTATGTATGTGCCTTGCTGAATTTTTAGGTATGTAAATCTGTTCTCCATAAGGATGGAGGCTATTTATTTTTTTAAATGCCCTGACAGGCATTTTAGAAAATAGAGTTAGAATGGAGGGAAGCACACTGGCCAGGATACACGCACGCCAGAGGTAGAAATTGCTTCATCTCTAGACTATATCAGGGCAGTGACAACGTTAAAAATCATCACCTTAACTACTTCAAAACAAACGAGGCTTCTAAACTCTGCAATTAGTTCATTACACTATTATAGGTAACACGGCTCTATTAATAACATTTATTTCTGCACATCCTAATTATTTCACGGCAAACTTATTATTCTATATAATAGCTGAGTAATTGCTTGAATCTAAGTAGCTGCAAAGGTTAGTTATGTTTACTTTATGTGGTTAAGTGAGTTTAGGGAGTGTAGCAGTCAGCAAAGGCAAGCATATACAGAGTAACAAATAGCCCACAAATCACTGCAGCCTAACACACACCAGAAAAGGCCAATTTCTCACATATTGTGGATATCCCTTTAACTAATCTCAACTCTGTGGCTCTGATTACCAGGAGGTAAGAAGTAAACAGATTCATATACAGCAGCCAGACTTTGTAAAGTGTGGTCTCATTTGAAGTGATCTCCAAATTCTGTAAGTGAAACTGTAAGGCTCTTTTGATTACGGAGAGGACCACACTCTGGGAAAGGAGGGGTGCAAATATGAATCTAAAGACCAAGATGTATAGAAAATAGAATCTTAAAAAAAGAAATGGGATCTACTTTAATCCCATTGACTCTCTCATTTAAGTCTTGAGAGTATACAATTTTAGGGACCATCTCTAAGAAAAAAAAAATTAAAACTACAAATAAAAATCAGGAATGGATGTGCATATTTACTTAGGAAGAGAACCTAAATCACAACAGGTTAAATATTGTAAAAAGTTGATCAATGCCACAAATGTCACAACATTTCAGGAAATGAATGCAATATCGTTAAGTAATGGCCTGACGCACCTCTGTAATACTGTTCTTACGCATTTTTTGTTGAGTACTCCTTGAGAGCTTCTTTACATGACAATGATTTTGAAATACAATTTTCGTATAATGTATACAAATCGAGCATTCCTCTACATTTTTTAACATTGATATTTATGATGTCTAATACATGTGACATGTCTGCTATTTGCTGCATGGCTTTGCATTTTCTGATAAAGTTTATTTTGTGCAATTTTCATAAAAGAAGAAAAATATATGATGTGTTATCCTAGTACATGCTGTGTAGTCAGGTAAACTCTTATAATAGAGAATTTCCATTTTGATTAGATGTCAAAGAGGATTGAATCCTCTACTTTTTTAATATTTTAATTTTTTAAAACTGAAATATAGTTGATTTACAATGCTGTGTTAATTACCACTGTACAGCAAAGTGATTCAATTATATACATTCTTTTTTTAAATATTCTTTTCCTTTATTGTGTATTGTAGGATACTGAATATAGTTCTCTGTGCTATAGAGCGGGACCTTGTTGTTTACCCATTCTCTATATAAAAGCTCACATCCACTAACCTCAACCTCCCACTCAATCCCTCCCCCAACCCCTTCCCCCTTGGCAACCACGAATCTGTTCTCTATGCCCGTGTGAATCCTCTACTTTCAATATTCCTTGCCTGATAATTGGGAAGGACAACCACCCCTCACCCATGGTGCTGGACCCAGTCCCAGCAAGGAGACCCAGGCTTCTCTTCCAGCTCTTGCTAATGCGTGTGGGCAAATCTCAGCCACACAAGAGAGTATTTAGTGCCTTCTTTTGGGTGGGAAACAAGAGGGCTGGAGGGTTATACCAGGTCCCTCTGCCAGAGACCCACATGTAGCCATTACTACCCTTCAGTACCAAGGAGGCATGAGGGACTCCATGTGGGAATGGAGAACAAACAGGATGGGTGACAGGCTGCTTCTGTTTTCAGGCTCCCAAACTATTTAGGGGATGCATCACCCAACCATCATCGGCTTAGAACACCTCTTAATCTTGCTTGCTTTTCTCTCAGACTCTCTCTCACCGTCCCCCAGGCATGTGGATTGTTTATTCCAGGTGAACAAGAGAAACTCATTCTGACAAATCACATTTTCTTCTTTCCCTACTGCTTAGATCAGAACCTAAAATCTGAAATTCAAGAGAACAAGATTCTTCTGACTCAACGCCCACCCCTCTCCCCATCCTATGACTTTGTGCTGTCTGGAGAGCATTGGCTCTTGAGTTTAAAATTTCTGTGATGACTCTCAAAAGTTATAGCCATAGACTTGTTTGCCTTTTATTTGCATCTCTTCCATAACCGTTGTCATTTGGGCAATAAGCCAGAAATGCCCCAGCTGCCTGGTTGTAAACAAAAGTGCAAAGGAATGTGCGGAAAATGCATACCTGGTTTAATATTTCATATCATCCAGACACAGATGTAGTTGTGTGACGACAGAGGGACCACAAACGCTTGGAAGGCAGCCAATTCCAACAAAGTTCTGTATCCCAAACCCAGATGCTCTCTATCTGGGTGGGGCCTGGTTAATTTCAGTGTGGCTCCCCCAGAGCAGGAGATGCTGTGGTTAATAGAAAAATCAGCCCATAAGAGGAAAACCAAGATTATTCCCAGAGAGAAGACAGACGGGATTAAACAAGCCTCTTCCTTCCCTAGTGTGTGTTATATTCATTTAAATATTTACTTAGAGCAAATACATTTTAATGAATTTTCAGTTAAAGTTAAATCGACTCATTAAACCACATTTAAGAGATGAGCAATGCACAAACAGCAGTGGGAGTGACTTGCTAATTTCTGAGTCTGTTTGACTTGAACCCGGGGGAAAACGGTCCGTGTGAGGGTGGGGATCTTCTTAGAACAGACACAGCCCTTTTTAGTATACAAGGCATTTCACACCCAAAACCGAGCAAGGCTGGGGTGAGCATTCCCAGTATTCAGGACCTCAGAGAAGTTGAATAACGGCGGGGATTCTCAGCCAGCAAATACCAGACAGCAGACAGAAGTGACTCCGAAGCTTTTCAGGACCAGCCTCCCTGCCCACAAGTGGGAAACACCCCGTGGAAAACTCAGGCTCCCTTTCCCAAACATTCTCAACAAGATCTATTTTCTGGTCTTTTTTTTTTTGGATGTCAGATTTCTAATCCTGATTGTTTAGCATTTACCAATCCAGATGGACTCTATTACACTGCAACTATGACATCCTTCTATTTTTATTGGAGTATAATTGCTTTACAATGTTGTGCTAGGTTCTGCTGTACGATCAAGTGTAGAAGCCTTTCTGAAGCTTAGAAAGCTGACCTTTATCTTCTGCCTTCCAATTGGGTTTGGCCAATGGGAAGCACCAACCAGACCACAGACAGCAGGAGGAGAGACGTATCAGGGTATTTCTTTCCTGCTTCTCTGATTTGGTGACAAGACTCTGACAGTAATCCCACCACTTCAAGATTACAGCCCCTAGAAGAAGATTATCCCTCCTCCAAGGCTCCAGCCCTGAGTTCTGGTGACACTGGCTTCTCCTCTGGCCCTTTCAAAAATAAATGAAATACATCATATGAAAAATGCTAACAATAAAAATGCTTATCATAAAAAGCTATAGAAATTTTAAAAAATGTGGCTGGTGTTTCACCAGACTCAAATGTATTTACAGAGTTGTAAAAAAATATCACCACCATATATATTGAGTTTCAAAGATATGGCCAATGTATGAGGATAAAAATAATTTCTCTCCAATTCCTTGCTCTGAACTCAAGAAGACATAGTTCTGTCTCAAAGAAGGTTTTGCAGAAGCTGGACTAATAAAGCAGGTCACCTCAACGATCACTGGAAGAGGGCTTCCCTGGTGGCGCAGTGGTTGAGAGTCCGCCTGCCGATGCAGGGGACAAGGGTTCGTGCCCCGGTCCGGGAAGATCCCACATGCCGCGGAGCGGCTGGGCCCGTGAGCCATGGCCGCTGAGCCTGCGGATCCGGAGCCTGTGCTCCGCGACGGGAGAGGCCACAGCAGTGAGAGACCTGCGTACCGCAAAAAAAAAAAAAAAAAAAAAAAAAAGTAAATTCAGCTCAGTTACAAAAGCGTTTTTTTTTTTCATTAGAAAATTGAGAGACATTCATAAAAGAATAAAATAAGGAAGTAATGCTGGTCCCCATGTGTTTCAGGGGTTCCCAAGACCGGCCCCATGTTCAGAGATCCTCTAGAAAGACTCACAGGAATCGGCAGAGAGATGTTCGCACAGCAGAGGTGTAGCTCAGTGGCGTAGATATGATATTCAGGGGGGTTGTAAGGGACAGTGGTGGGTCTGGGGGTGTCCACGTGCAGCCCCCTTGTGCTGTCCCTCCAATGAGGGCCACACAGACACACTTGCTCCCGGCTATAAGAATGCAGCAGCATGCATGCTGGGTTTCTGCCCAGACTCAGACTCAGGGCTTTTACTGGGGGCTGGTGACTTAGGACACCATCTGCCTGGCTTGGCCAAAATTCCAGACAGTGACAAGGACAGCAGGTGTTCAGCACGAACCATACGATTTGCACAGACAGCCTAGGCACAGTGAGCCCCTTTTATTAACTATCGGCTAGGAGCCATTCGACACTGAGAGTCAGCTTAGCTCTCTGAAGCCAGCCAACCTCGCAAGCCGTTATCCTGTTCCAAGGATAACAGTCTCGGGCCCCCTACAATAACTTTTCTCTGCACACCATGTATTCAGAGCCCACCTTGAAGGAGACCCCTCCCCTATGCCATAGCATTCAATTTAATCCTCGCACACGTATAGACTAGGAGATGTTACTGTTCCCATTTTACTGACAAGGCACAAGGGAGTCTTGACTCTCCCGAGGCAGAGATGGGATTCAAAGGAGGGGGTCTCACTCTTGATGAGACCCCCCTCTTCATGCCCCACCAAGAAGCCTGATGGAAGAGTCAGGGGAAGAGCCTCCCATTGCCTTTCAGTTGGCCCTTGTGGCAAAGCCCTCCTTTCCTTCGACTTCTCCCAAAATGAAAATACAAGGTGTCTTGCCAGCTATGTGATTATGGGTCGTTTCCCATAGGTACACCCCTGCAGGGGTTAATCGTATGTAAACCGAGGGACAGCCTGTTTCATGGCGTTCTTCTGAGTATCGAAAGCCAGTGTGTGATAAGGAGGGTTCTCTTTCTTTGGCAGTACTGGAGGGTAGACAAAGGCCAGGAATCTGCAAAGTACCCGCCTCTGCGTAGGAGGCTGATGGGAAAAGGCAGGAGAAGGGCAGGCTAAGGTTCCCGCGCTGGGGCTACTCCACTCTCTCACCCAGCATCCAGGATCCAGACACCTTCGTCCAAAAGACAAAGTTCCATCCAAGTCTTTCTAACTGAGCTGCTGCTCCCCCAAGACTCCTCTCCTTCCAGACCCGGTCTCATGACCGATCGAGTGTAATCAGACCCAGATCGATCCAGCCTTGTTCGTATTCTTCCTTACCTACTTTGGTTTTCAATGATCTATGTTCTTATGTTTTTCTCATGTAGCGTTGATTCTCATGGCATGTGTTATATTGTACACTTGAGATGTTAATTTACTTCCTTAGAATTTTAAAAGGCAGAAATCAGGCCGTTCCCGTTTTTGTCTTCTCATTTTCTCACGCGTTGCTTAAGAACTTAAATTACTCTATTTTGCATTTACCACAGAAATAAATGGAATGTGGCAGATAAAGTTTAGGTTACGTCGAGTTTTTATGGCCCATAAAAAGCGCAAGCCATCTAAAAAAAACCTTTCCAGGTAATTATAAGAATGTGAGAACAACTGTGAGGCATTTGAGATGGAGTCCCGGTAATCCCGTTAAAGCAGTTGTAAATGCATTCATTTATGATTAAGTGTACACCATCCGCGGCGCTGCCTAGAGCCGAGGAAGCCAAATCCAACTGTGAAAACCCTTTAGAGAAGAAAAGCATTGCTTGAGAAGCAAGCGTTTGAAGAAATCAGTGAATTTTTAAATAAATACATGTTGATAATTTAAATCTAAATGAGTTCTGGGGAGAGATGGTGGTGGGTTGGCCCTTTCCAGCCAGTAATCCTGAGATTAGAGCGTCTGTCAGTCTGGATTACGTTGCATGTATTTAATATTAGTATTTCCTTCCCAGTGTACTGGAGCACAACTTAGTCAAACTCTCTAGGCAAAACTAGGAAGATCGTGGAATAATATTTTCAGGTATTAAAATATACAATGCACATCTTCCAAAATGGATGTATTTTGTGTTCCACTCTTCCTAGCACAAAAATTGCCAAAACCTCTATGTATAAATATGGGGTTAATTTGCTTATGTATGACATCTACAGATGATCCATCATGGAGGCAATAAGCTCATTTCCCTGTTCTACAGAAAATGAGTCCAGGGACTTGTAATTTGTCCAACCTTTTCCCCAAGTTAGAGATAACACGGCCAAATAAACTGCATTTTCTAAGACATTAAACGAGGCTACATTTATGAATGATTCGTGGCTTACCAGTGGATTGGCAGAGAGAGAGAAGAAGAAGAAGGAGAAGTAGAAGGGGAAACGGAAGGAGAAGGGGAAGGGCGGGGGAGGGATTTTGCCTTCTTTGGCCTAAAAGATAGTCATATTGTTTACATCCATTTTGTGCTTCAAATGAGAGTATTCGTTCATTTTATTTTTAGATTCAGTTGATTTTGTAGGTAGTGCATATTGCAGAACACAAGTCATCAGCTCAGAGGAAACAAATTTAATTCATTCTCTCCTAGCGCTACTTCTAATACACAGGACAGCCCGTGCAGCCGGGGACCTGGGAAGTAGGTGTGAGATATCAGGGCAGTCCTGCTCCGTCCCATAGTTCATTTCAGTGGTTTCGTTGGTTTTCAAATATATCTTTTTCTCCTTGTATCGAGGGGCCTAGTTCGATGGCTTTGCCCTGCCTTGCTTGGTTGAGTACAGTACCTGAGATTGACATTTCCTCGAGTCAGAGAGAAGGAGCTGGGCTTATTCCACACGCGCTGTGGTGTCTGCGCTACTTACTCACGGCACAAAATGTTTACCGTGATGATGCCAGTTTCCGGGTCTGCTGACCATCTCCTGTACCTGATCGCCATGGGCTTGAGCCTCTGACAGACAGGGAATGGGGTCCTCAGAGCCACCTGAGTCATGTTCCTGCAGGAGCCCTTCCTTGTCCGCACAGCAGTCCCAGCCAGCCGCCTGCCCAGAATCAGACACAAACATCCAACACGACTCCAAGTGGAAAACTTCCCACCACCTCCGGGAGGCATGCTCTGAAGATCCCGAGAAGGCTCCCGTGGAAAGTCTAGACTGCCACACCCAGAGGCCTCCGCAGCCCCTCGTACGATACTTGGAGAAACTCCCAGATGTTGCCTTTAACACCTTTTCTCTTGAGGAAGAAGTACCAGGCGGTCTGTGTGCTTTTTTCCCATCATTGAATCTCAGTAGAATGTCAAGAACAGGAAAATTTGTAACAGAACAAAGCAAGAAGCCAACAGTGTGTCTTCAGGCACATGTCATTTTCAGCAGGTTCAAAGGTCACAAGCCTAACCCCGGTACCAGGGGCTCCTTAAATGTCTGTGCCATAAATGATACCAGGGATGCCCCCTTTTGTAGTTAAATATGTCCTATGATTAGAAAATATGAATTCCCATTGTCAAAAACTTTTGTCTCAATATCATATGATATTGCTTATATGTGGAATCTAAAAAAGGGTACAAATGAACTTATCTACAAAACAAACAGAGTTACAGATGTAGAAAACAAACTTGTGGTTACTAGGGGGTGAGGGAAGAGAGGGGTAAATTGGGAGATGGGGATTGACATTTGCACACTGCTATATATAAAATTGATAACTAATAAGGACCTACTGTATAGTACGGGGAGCTCTACTCAATACTCTGTAATGACTGTATGGGAAAAGAACCTAAAAGAGCGGATATAGGTATATGTATAACAGAGTCACTTTGCTGTACAGCAGAAACTAACTCAGAGGGTAGGAGTGGGAGTTTGAGTTTAGCAGACGCCAACTATTATAAATAGAATGGATAAGCAACAAGGTCCTACTGTAGAGCACAGGGAACTATATTCAATATCCTGTGATAAACCATCATGGAAAAGAATATGGAAAAGAATATATATATATGTATGTATAACTGAGTCACTTTCCTGTATAGCAGTCATTAACACAACATTGTAATTCAACTGTACTTCAATAAAAAATAAATGAACAAACAAATAGAAAGAGCTAGGCCTCTGAAACCACCTCCAGCCGGGTTCAGATTCTGTCCCCCACTACTCAGCGACCCCGTGACTTTGGATGAAGGACAGTGATAGCTCCATAAGCAGGATTTCTTGGCATTTGACACGTAGTACCTGTTATACTTGTTATTAATTGTGCTTATGTACTAATAAAATATACAGTGAAATCTTTTTAAAAAATCTATGAATTTGAGTCAAAAGTAGTGAAATGAAGTGAAGGGAAAATACATACTTTATAGATTTTGTCTGGATTTGGTTAAAACCTGGCAAACCCAGAGATGTTCTCCTGGGGTTCAAACACATCGTGTTGCAGTTTCTTGGAGAAAGCAATCTCATTTTTATTTTTTACATGATAAGCTAAGAGAGAACCAATCTACATATTTAAATAACATGACAGTGACATTCCTAAATGATAATTTACTGAAAATTAGCTGGAAATATTGAAAATCATTATTTTCCACGAGTCATCTGAAGCTGAATTCTTTTCTATCTATACGCAAATGTTGGGTTCCTTTGTCGACTTTCTTTTTTTTTTACAATACTATAATATTGCCTATTTCATAAAGTTAAAATTAATAAAGTTCTGTTATGGGTCGTGAGACTTTTTGATAGCAGGTTTGAAAGATTCATACCTGAATGTAAATATTGCTATCATATGCTACTTTTGCTAGCATGAAGCTATAATTTCCATTTTGATATTTAAATATAATGAATTATTTTAATATCTTCCCATCACTACAAGGATTTATTGATTCTTTTTTTTTTTTTTTTTTTTTTTTTTTTTTTTTTTTGCGGCACGCGGGCCTCTCACTGTTGTGGCCTCTCCCGTTGCGGAGCACAGGCTCCGGACGCGCAGGCTCAGCGGCCATGGCTCACGGGCCCAGCCGCTCCGCGGCATGTGGGATCTTCCCGGACCGGGGCACGAACCCACATCCCCTGCATCGGCAGGCGGACTCCCAACCACTGCGCCACCAGGGAAGCCCGGATTTATTGATTCTTTAAAAAAAATCAGACTTACGTTTTAAATTGAACATCACCTTCTTAGAAGTAAAGCCAAGCAGTCAGATCTCCCGAGTTTATCTCTAATTATCTGAAACCTGCTCTCCGTGCCAGGATCCTTGGAGATTTCTCTTTGTTCCTTGTTATTTCCCTGGGTTTTATGTGACTGTCTAATTTTTAACTGTAATTTAAGTCCTCTTTGGGAGAGCAGCATATAATTAAAATTGGTCCTAATTGTGTGTTTTTATTTCACTGCTACTTAATAAGAAATTATAAAACAATTTGGCACACACTGGGAGGTCTGAACCCAGAGAGAGGTTGCAGTTGGGGGAAGCTTTCTGTCTTTTTAAACCACAAGATGCAGACTAAAGCCCAGGTGGTCCCAGCATGTTTACAGGGCCCAGCGCTGTGGAAATGCACCAGAGGACACAGGGCTGTCAGCTTTTGCCTGGGTCCCTCATCAGCATCTAGATTCAGAAAAGGACTGGAAAATTGGAGACTTCGTGTGACTCCAGTGTATGACCAGATCCAGTTACTGCAGCCAAAATTTCTGCTGACCCTCTAGCTGTGCAACCCAGGTGGCTTTTAAGATGTTATGTACACCGTGCATGTTTGTTTATTTCTTTATTCCATTCATTGCCTCCTTTTCAGCCCCATTCCTCTTTAACCAGGATCCTTCCTATGAGATTATTAATGAGAGGAGAATCCCATCAGCGTAAACAATATCACAGCTTGCGTGTGTAATGACTTCCCTGAAAAAATCTTTGTATCTGCGTTGCATTCATTATAGCCCTCATTTTAATATAGTGTAATGAAGACAGGAAAAGTGCCTCACGGCAAAGCCAAAATAAATAAATAAGAGTGAGGGAGGGAGAGAGAGAAGGTGGGAGGGGGAGAAAAAGTAACAGGTGGAAAATATATTGTGTCTGTGATCATCAGCCTGTCAGAGTTTGCAGAGACTTCTATGGGTATAACTTGTGGAAGCTTTTGTACAGAAGTAATGACACAGGCTAGCATTCTGTTACAATACCTTTCTATGTCAATAATTTTAACTCTTTACTTATGATACCGTAGCTGTTAATGAGGTTCTGGTAATTGTGAGGGAATCCATCTAGCCAAAAAAAAAGGAAGTTCAAGTTTTTCACTGTGATTACTGCCACTGCCCCAATTTTCAAGGGTTCGCTACAGTCCAGGATTGTGGCTGGGACATACACAAGCAATTCAGGTGAAGAAAAGGTGGTAAGCATTTCCTGAATGTTTTCCAAATTAGTTCCTAAAAAATTGTGACAGCAAATAGAGACAAGGACAGGATGCTACAGAACACAGAGAAGGGATATCAAGGCCTGGGGAACACAATTCAGCCCATAACAAAAAGGTTCAGTTATTGTATGCCTCTTCTCACCTCCAGAAATGTATGCAGGGTTCTGCTCCCTGTTGGATCCATGCCCTGCCAAGTCTCACTTATATTCTCAAGTCACTTGGCCTAATGTTTCTACGCAACATCTGTATCCCTGGCCAGGACTTCGGCATAAATCCCTATGTCCTCTACCTAGGTAGCTTGTCTAAATGTAGGGGAAAGTGTATACTGCTTCTTAATTTAATCTGGTTTCCCCAAGGCTACTCTGGAAGTGCCAAAGAAGGAAGACACAGTGCCCCTCACTTTTCCTTCTCCAGCCTTGGTTTTCTCTCACAGGGCCCCAGCCCACCCAGCACTCACAGGGGAAGTGGCACCATCGTGAATGTTCATTGGAGAGAGAAACTTTTCTGTTGGGAGTGACGTAGGAAAAGACCTGTGGCCAACAGAACACAGGGACACAGCCGCTTCATTATGGACATTATATTCCTTCTTTCTTTTTATTAACGTATAGTTGATTTAATTTAATTTAATTTTATTTTTGGCCACACTACGTGGCATATGGGAGCTTAGTTCCCCAACCGGGGATCGAACCCACGCCTTCTGCATTGGAAAGGCAGAGACTTAACCACTGGACCACCAGGGAAGTCCCTGAAATATAGCTGATTTACAATGTTGTGTTATATTCTTTCTTTTGAGAAACATTTAGGCAAATAACTAGCAAGTATTAATTCCTAATTAAGTAATAATAATTAAGCTCTAGATTAATTAGTCCAGTCTTTGGAGTCAAAGAGCCTCTGAATTCTGACTCCTGGCTTTCATGATCATGTTGGAACCAACATTGAAAAATTCTGACATCTAATTGCTGAGTACAGGAGTCAAAAGCCTCCAACGGAGACTTACCTGTTATAAACCAAAAGGAGGCAGAAAACTCAGGGAAGTGTGGAATCAAGAAAATCAGTGGAAGAGAGGGCTTCAAGAAGGAGCCGGTAGATTGGAACAAATGCTTTGAAATACACCTACTAGAGTTAGGAAGACGACAGGTATGGAGTACGATGAAGAGATATTTTGAGTGAGCGATGAAGGAATAGGGGAGTCAGGTGGCAAGAGCTCAAAAACCATTTGCTGAGTCAGAAATATGTAGACAGATTGTTTCATCACGCCAAGAAGTGTTATGCTGAAGAGCAGGTGGGAGAAAGTGATGGAGGCGGATACGGAGTCGAAGAAAGTCTGCTTTGCTTGTGGTTGATTTGAACAGAGAAAACTACACACGTTAGTAAGGACATGGGAAGAATCGAGCTGAGGGGTTGATTATGAGAAAGAATGACCATGTAAGGCCCTAGAGAGGACGTCTGGAATGGGCACCAGCCAACAGGCGAAGGAACTGACTCTAGAAATGCAGACAGTCCCTTTTTTTTTTTTTTTTTTTTTTTTGCGGTACGCGGGCGTCTCACTGTTGTGGCCTCTCCCGTTGCAGAGCACAGGCTCCGGACGCGCAGGCTCAGCGGCCATGGCTCACGGGCCCAGCCGCTCCGCGGCATGTGGGATCTTCCCGGACCGGGGCACGAACCCGAGCCCCCTGCATCGGCAGGCGGACCCCCAACCGCTGCGCCACCAGGGAAGCCCTGGGAGAACATTTTGAAGTGCTTAATTACCTCTGTGAAATAAGAGACACATTCCTCTGCTGAATGTAAGATGGTACGTGAGGATAGAAGGGAATAGAGGGGGACGTGGAAATGTATTTTCAGCATGAGAGGGAGAAGAAGATGTGGCGGGCTCTTTGTACCTCGTGGAGGACGTTGATTTCAAATGATGAAGATGTGCCCATTGCGTGACTTTACCCAGTGGAGTTTGGCCACTTAGATCCAGGCAGAGAAATTAGATCATAATTTTTATTCAAGGTTGTAAACAGAAGGGCCAGGGAATCTGGAGTGTTGTCAAGAATGTTTTACACATACATATGTAAGGCGTAGACTTAAGCATTGTTACTGGGCAGATAGTAAGCTAGTCCACATGACAAGCTTCAGGCTGAGATGTTTTTTTTTTTGTTTTGTTTTTGTTTTTGTTTTGCGGTGGGCGGGCCTCTCACTGTTGTGGCCTTTCCCGTTGCGGAGCACGGGTCCCGGACGCGCAGGCTCGGCGGCCGTGGCTCGCGGGGCCAGCCGTTCCGCGGCATGTGGGATCTTCCCGGACCGGGGCACGAACCAGTGTCCCCTGCATCGGCAGGCGGACTCTCAACCACTGCGCCACCAGGGAAGCCCCCTGAGATGTTTTTATGTTTTGTGTTTTGTATTTTAAAATGAGAAAATTTCTTTCTTTTTTTAGTAGGGGCCCATGGCAGCTTTAGGAGACTGTTATAGTACAAAGCAGGATGTCTCGTAAGACTGAGATTATAGGGGTTCTCCTGACAGCGTATTTAAAATGATACTGGCCCTACTTCACCCAGCCATGGGAATGAAGACTCAGCAAGGGTCGCTCAACCATCCCTCTTAGTTATGTAAATATCTACTTGCTTAAAATCCTCATATAACAAATGTCTAAGTCGCTTCATTCATCATCCATTTATTTCATCGAAAGTTTGGGCTTCTACTCGAATCAGTAAATGGGGTTATGAAAGGACAGAGTGTATTCCCTCATAAAGCTTCTATTCTAATGGCCGAGCAAAAATGGCATCACTCTCTTGGTTTACAAAATTAATTCTGGAAAGTAAAGGGCTCCGTTTTCATAAGGAATCCAGGACCTCCTGGTCAGGTAGAAGTGAATACCCTAATTCCTCTACTCTGAGGGGTACATTTACCCAAAATAAAATCAACTCACGGAAAATGCAAGTCTCAGCCAGTGACCTGGCTCAGCCAAATGTCATACAGATCCATTCAGAGAGTTGTTTTCAAAATAACACACAGCTGGGCTTCCCTGGTGGCACAGTGGTTGGGAGTCCGCCTGCCAATGCAGGGGACACGGGTTCGTGCCCCGGTCCGGGAGGATCCCATATGCCGCGGAGCTGCTGGGCCCGTGGGCCATGGCCGCTGACCCTGCGCGTCCGGAGCCTGTGCTCCACAACGGGAGAGGCCACAGCAGTGAGAGGTCCGCGTACCGAAACAAAACAAAACAAAACACACAGCTGATTCTGGGAGTATTCATCAGAGATAGTATAACCTAGCAGGACCCTATGAGGCTTTCCCAGAATAGACCCCCCCCCCCTTCATGTCCTCCACCTGCCTTTTATCTGTAGAAAAACTTTAGTCAAAGAAGAAATTTAATCAGAGAAGTGAGAACATGCAGAAAGGAAAATTGTCAAGCAAGACAAAAGAATACTTTAGCCATTAAACAAAGTCAAGGACCTTTAGTTCCTCCTCAAGGGCTATAGGTAATATTCTGAGCCATGTCCTTCGAGCTGTTCTGCAGATACTTGAAAGCCCCACCAGGTGGGAGAAGTTACCTGTATGCTGATCACAAGCATGTAGACGTCACACGGGTTGGAACCAGAAGGTTGATGAGGCCGACTCCCGATTACCTCACCACCAACCAATCAGAAGACTGTTCACAAGCTGACCACGCTCTCCTCTTTGAACCATTGCTATAAAACTCCTCACTACCCACGCCAGGGGCGTTTTGAGGGCATTAGCCTGCTGTGGCCTCCCTTTGCCTGGCAAAACCATAGAAGCTACTCTTTTCTGCTTCACCCAAAACTCTGTCTCTGCGTTTCTATTTGGCACCCGTGAACAGAGGCCGAGTTTCAACAACAATGGTGATCTAGAGAAGAATGGCTAAAACTGCACGTGAACTAAAAAGACCGGTACCGTGGCACGCAACCGCGGCCTGAACCTTGGTATCTGAGCAGCAGCGAATTAGTTTGCAGAGCCTCACAGAACCTCTCTTCAACACTGCCCCCTGTGGCCCTGTGGAGTAACGACAGCAGTTCCTTTTCTGCTTGATACTTAGAAGAAGACGATTGTTTCTGAACTATAAAAGCAGCCATGGATACTGAAGGCTTCAGTATGGGAGGAAATCAAGACGGGAATTGTTATCTTTCCTAATGAAGCTTGTATTTCTTTTTTTTTTTTTTTTAAACATCTTTATTGGGGTATAATTGCTTTACAATGGTGTGTTAGTTTCTGCTTTATAACAAAGTGAATCAGCTATACATATACATATGATCCCATATGTCTTCCCTCTTGCGTCTCCCTCCCTCCCACTCTCCCCATCCCACCCTTCCAGGCTGTCACAAAGCACCGATGAAGCTTGTATTTCTTGAGGAATTACTTGGTGCTGGTAGTGGTGAGGTATGGCAACTTATGTTTCTCATCTTTATGAGAAGAGTCAGACTGCTTGCTTCTTTCATGCTAACAATGTCCAAACTTTATTCAGAAACCAACTGAGGGACTTCCCTGGTGGCGCAGTGGTTAAGAATCCGCCTGCTAATGCAGGGGACACGGGTTCGAGCCCTGGTCCAGGAAGATCCCACATGCCGCGGAGCAACTAAGCCCGTGCACCACAACTACTGAGCCCGCGTGCCGCAACTATTGAAGCCAGCGCGTCTAGAGCCCGTGCTCCCCAAGAAAAGAAGTCACTGCAATGAGAAGCCCACGCACCTCAACAAAGAGAAGCCCCCGCTCGCCGCAACTAGAGAAAGCCCGCATGCAGCCACGAAGACCCAGCGCAGCCAAAAATAAAGAAAAAAGCATCATGCACTTCTAGTTGATGTCTTATCTCAAATGTAATTAAATGATTAACTTTGAAATTCATTGTTTCATATCTGGCTTTTTACTTGATAGTAGATTTTACCAAGGGGGCAGGAATCAAGTGTCTTGCTCATCCCCTGACACATAATGGAGGGCCTGATAAAATTGTTGATACTCAAAAATACCTGCCAAATAAAAGTTGGATGAGCCAAAGAAATGTTATTTCACACTTCTATTAAACATTGAACATTGTTACCAAATTCCAGGGCAGGCAACATTTCAACTCAAAGGCAACCCTTCCAGGTGAACAAGCTACGGAAAGTACATCCTGGAATTGAAATTATTCCTCCAAACTTTTGATGTCTAAGAAGCCGGTGCCCAGTTCAGACTTCAGCAATTGCTCGTGTTTGATTGATTGTGTGTCTTCAGAGGTGAAAGTTACAAACTGGCTCTAAAGGAGAAACTCATCAAGGAGGTATTGATTTTTTCTAAGTGTCCCAGGGGCAAAGCTGGTCCCTAAAACAGACAGCAGGAGGCTGCCATCTCCTCTAAAGCATTCAGAAAACCAGCATCATTAGTGCCATTGTTTTCCACTGGAAACACTGGTGGTGTTTTCCACTGAAATCTTATGACTATTTGCACTGAATTGGCCAGCATCTTTCCAATCATGGATTGGATCCCAAACCACATTGGCTCTTCCAAGTATATCGTTTGTCCCAAGACTGCACAGAATGAATAGATTTGCAAGAGCTGAAGCCCTCAAACTTGGATTGCAGAGGGAGAGTTATATCCACTCGATCATAGGCTGGGGCTTGTTTGGCTACAGTTTCCAAAAGAGAGTTCCCACTCAGTGCAGATAGGACCTCTTAGGGAGAGGGAAGGGAAAATTGCTTGTAATTTAGCACTGCATGGGTTATAAATGTGGCTATTTATATATATTCATGTAATCTTGAAAGATTTATTTTCCCTATTTTCCAAAGGACAAAGTTGAGACTTACAGGAGTTGTACTGTATACACTCACCTGGATAGCAGGTGACAGGTGGAGCTGGTATTTGAACTCAGAACCACTGAACCCTCAAGTTCCAATCCTTTCCATAAAGAATGACAATGACACTTCAGTTCATATAACAAATCCAAAAGCATGGTTCACTGCCCAGAGATGTACTGAGATTTTTCTGAAGGGGCATCTGGAGTTAGAAGGAAAAGTATCAAGATTGACTAATAATGAGGCCCAGCTTAATAAGAACGACTTATTTGTTATTCTGGCCACAGCATAATTAGTTTCCAAATGTGGTTTCTCTCATGTTTGTTCTGTTATTCTAGATTCAGGCTTTTTTTTTTTTTTTACATTCACTAATTTTAGTAGATTTTTAAAAAATCACTCAGTAATTATAAAATCTAATTATATTACAGAGAATAACCTCATTCTTTTCTGGAAGTAAACATGTGCTTATATTAAGGCAGTCAAAGCATCTTATTGGCATGGCCCCAGAAGGCCAGGGGTGGCCTTTGACCCCATGAGATGAGGAAGCAAAGCAACCTATTTTATTTTGTTTTATTTATTTAGTTATTGGCTAGTTGTTTTTTTGTTTTGTTTTGTTTTGTTTTTTGCGGTACGCGGGCCTCTCACTGCTGCGGCCCCTCCCGTTGTGGAGCACAGGCTCCGGCCGCGCAGGCTCAGCGGCCATGGCTCATGGGCCCAGCCGCTCCGCGGCATGTGGGATCCTCCCGGACCGGGGCACGAACCCGCGTCCCCTGCATTGGCAGGCGGACTCCCAACCACTGCGCCACCAGGGAAGCCCTATTGGCTGGTTTTGGGAAGGAAGACATGCTTTTAACAGGACTTGAGCTGAAAAGCAGAGCCCTTCCCTGTTGCATCTTGCTGCCGTGTGAAGCTTGACAATTACATCAACATGGACGAGAGAAGAGCCAGGAGGAGAAGATGAGTCCTGGTGCCATTGTTTGAGCCACCAATCCCTGCCCTGGCTAAATGCAATGCTCCCCACAGGCAGTTACACCAATACACTCCCTTTTGTACCATTGCTATTTTGAATTAGATGTTCTGTGCTGCTCCAATGGCCAGGCAAGTAGCCTGAAGAATTTGCAGCACGGGGGCACCCTTGTCTTACTCAGGATGCCGACCACCTTGGGTTTGTCTTAAAAGGTAGAATCAGTGTTGTATTTAGCCATTTCCATCCATCCATCCATCCATCCATCCATTCACTAAATATTTACCGAGTGTGCCTTTGTTGGCTTTGTCCTTCTCACGTGAGGCTTCATACTGTCTGAGTTCCATCTCTGTCTGAACCCCTCACCTCAACTGGCTCCCCTTCTGGCATTTCAAATTTCCATAAACGAAAACACCATGCCCAGGTCTGAAATCCAGTCTGTCAAGGATCCCCTCCACGGGGACACATTTGCTGGTGCTGTCACTGTCACTATTCTGTGCGTGTAGGATGTGCTGTCAGAGATACTCCCTTTCTGGGCTACAGGAATCATGCTGACCTCCTTCTGGGTGTGCCCATGTTGACCCTGATAGTAATCCCACCTCTGTCTCACGGATACAGTATCTCTTCTGTGATATTCACTCCCAGGGATCCTTCTCCATTAGCACCGCTGATGTGCAGATCAGACACTTCTTATTTTTATCAGCACAAATAATGTGCGGGGTTTACTGATGCCCACACTCTGTGATGTTCAATCACTAGTCAAGTGCTTTGATCCTGGATGTTCCAATCAGGTATCCGAACACAGTGTAACCACCCAAGCAGACATCTTCAACAGCTTAGATCCTCAGCCCCTAATTAGTGAAGATGATGAAAATTTCCCCCCAACCATCAATTTTTTTTACAAGAGTCAGTACATTAGGCAACGGGCGGGGGCACTCAACAGTCTCTTTCCTTTGACTGTTAAACTATTTTAGGGGGAGGTTTTACCATATATCTTGAAGTCACTTTGACCTACAAGTAGCTACAAAACAAACGGCCAAAACAGAGAGCATTCCGTTATTTGTCCATCTGAATGGGTTGGAATTTATGTTATGGTTGATTTCTTTGATCTACATGTTGCTAAACCACTCAATCAAACGATTTCCTCTTTCCTTGCAGGGGATTGGTGGAATCAACCTTCTTCATGTTAGCATGTGATGTAGAGAGAATTGCCAGTGGCACTCAGGGGGACTAGTGGCTCTCAATCTTTCCCAAGCCTAGCTTCCACCCAAGTAAGCAGTGCTCCCCAAACGAGTCCCACATCACCATGCCCACCACAGCAGCCATGGCTGACAGCCGTTCCCAGATGTACCCTCTCCTCCCGCACATTCCTCACCTCTTCATTCAACCTCCCACAAGTACATAGTTTTTGGATCGTCCACTGTATTGCGAGCGCTCTCCTTGGTGCTGAAGATACATCAGTGGAAAAAAAATAGAGGAAACGTGCTCAGAGATCTTACATTTCATAAAAGGGTAAATAACAAAATATAAACCTCAGAAGTAATTAAGTTGTGTTAAATTCTGAAAGGTCATAAGTACAGTAGGGAATAAAAAGGGAACAGATAGTGGCGATCCGGGTTGCTAGTGATGGGAGTGGGTGACAATTTGAAACAGGAGGTGACAAGAGTCTTTAAGAATATATTTGAGGGCTTCCCTGGTGGCGCAGTGGTTGGGAGTCCGCCTGCCGATGCAGGGGGCGCAGGTTCGCGCCGCGGTCCAGGAGGATCCCACGTGCCGCGGAGCAGCTGGGCCCGTGGGCCATGGCCACTGGGCCTGCGCGTCCGGAGCCTGTGCTCTGCAACAGGAGAGGCCACAGCAGTGAGAGGCCCGCGTACTGCAGAAAAAAAAAGGCCTTGCCGCGCGGCTTTAGGGATCTTTCTTCCCCGACCAGGGATTGAACCTGGGACCTAAGGCAATGAAAGTGCCAAGTCCTAACCACTGGACCACCAGGGAGTTCCGTAAAAGATGTATCTTATATGTCATGATGACCCCATTTTACCTGTAACATGTTTCTATGCCACAGACATGGACGCTGTAAAATGTCAATTATAAAATTTGGGGCTATGTTATTTGGCACTTGTAATTTGGAAGACTT
>NW_020174645.1:2966465-3004049 GCF_003031525.2 Neophocaena asiaeorientalis asiaeorientalis | reverse complement strand
GGAAAAGAAGAAAAAAAAAAAAAAAAAAGAATATATTTGAGGGCTTCCCTGGTGGCGCAGTGGTTGAGAATCTGCTTGCTAATGCCGGGGACACGGGTTCGAGCCCTGATCTGGGAGGATGCCACATACCGCGGAGCAACTAGGCCCGTGAGCCACAACTACTGAGCCTGTGCGTCTGGAGCCTGTGCTCCGCAACAAGAGAGGCCGCGATAGTGAGAGGCCCGCGCACCGCGATGAAGAGTGGCCCCCGCTTGCCACAACTAGGGAAAGCCCTCACACAGAAATGAAGACCCAACACAGCAAAAATAAATAAATTAATTAATAAACTCCTACCCCCAACATCTTCAAAAGAAAAAAAGAATATATTTGATCAAAAACCTGAAGAAAAGGAGAGATTTAGCCATGTGAATATCTGTGTCTCAAAGTACCACCATTGAAACGGTGACAGTAATACCCTTTACCTCATAGGCTTGTTGTGAAGGTCAGAATGACTCATGCACATGAAATGTTTAGAAAAATACCTGGCTCATGGGAAAGGTCAGTAAGTATTAGTACTTAATTATCTGTAACATCATATGCAGGGGTGGGGTGAGGTTTACAGCATTCATGTTATATATCCACACATACGCGGAGTCTACAAATGGTGGCTGTTATCAGTATTGTTGTACTAGCTGTTACAGTTCATGACCAGAAAATGCCTGCATTTCAGTGCTTGATGTCTAGCTGGATAGAACGTTTCATTTCCCCCCTCGGGCTAAGAGAGGTCACCGCATGGGATGCAGGTATCAGCTCCATCAGGAAATTAATGAGAAATGCAGCCTCTCAGGTCCCAACGCAAACCTACCAAATCAGAATCTGCATGTTATTAACATTCCCAGGAAAGGCACAGGCATGTTAAATATTGAGCTGTTCTTTTATGAGTAGCGAGGACGGTGGTAGTAAATTGGGATGGGCTGGCCATCTTCTGAGCTGTCTCAGGCATGTGGCTGGGACAGAGGCTGTTTCCATGTCTGTAGCCTGTATCCGTGTCTGCTCTTTGTATCCCCGATCCATGAAGGGGACTTCTAAGCTCTCAGGTGGATCACAATCACCTGAAGAAAGGTGGTAAAGGATGACAGTGAAGGGTGGAAGCATCTTTTTTTTTTAAAAAACATCTTTATTGGGGTATAATTGCTTTACAATGGTGTGTTAGTTTCTGCTTTATAACAAAGTGACTCAGTTATACATATACATATATCCCCATATCTCTTCCCTCTTGCGTCTCCCTCCCTCCCACCCTCCCTATCCCACCCCTCCAGGCGGTCACAAAGCACCCAGCTGATCTCCCTGTGCTGTGCGGCTGCGAGGGTGGAAGCATCTTAAATGAGGAATCATCCCAAGTCCACGCGTGAGAGGAAACTGGCTTGAAGTCAAGATCACTTTGCTTTTTACATGTGGAGATGCAGCCGCTCAGAAAGAGGCCACGAAAAGGCACAGCAAATCACTGTAATACACTTCGTCTTACAAAACCCATTCCCTCTTTAAAATTTCGCATTTCTCACTGTTTCCCTATAAATCCTCCAGGCTCAAAGAAAGAGTTGTTCACCAGGAATCAAGAGCCCTGAATGTTTTAAACTCCTGTGACTTGTGTTGTTTTATCTATCCCTCAGTTTGCTAATTATCAATCCAATGAATAGCATACTTGAAAAAATCGTGGCAATAGCGTCTTGGAGTTGTCCCCAAGGTTGCTACTCAAGAAACACCAAAATAAGAAAAATAAACAAAAATTTGAGCCGCTGGTATTATATTTAATGTTCAACCCAGAATGAATCAAAGAAATTTGGGTTCGTTTACAACAATCTGTTTATTTTTATAATTTAGTTTTTTTATTGAAGTATGGTTGATTTACAATGTCATACCAATCTCTGCGGTACAGCAAAGTGACTCAGTTATACACACGTAGACATTCTTTTTTTTCATATTCTTTTCCATTATGGTTTATCACAGGATATTGAATAGAGTTCCATGTGCTATATAGTAGGACCGTATCATTTATCCATCCTATATATAATAGTTTACCTCTGCTAATCCCAAACTCCCAATCCTTCCCTCCCCTCCCCACCCCTTGGCAACCACAAGTCTGTTCTCTGTGTCTGTGAGACTGTTTCTGTTTTATAGGTAGGTTCATTTGTGCCATATTTTAGATTCCACATATAAATGATATCATATGGTATTTGTCTTTCTCTGTCTGGCTTGCTTCACTTAGTATAATCATCTCCAGGTCCATCCATGTTGCTACAAATGGCATTATTTCATTCTTTTTCATGGCTGAGCAGTATTCTATGGTATGTATGTACCACAACTTCTTTATCCATTCACCTGTCGATGGACATTTAGGTTGTTTCCATGTCTTGGCTATTGTGAATAGGGCTGCAATGAACATAGGGGTGCATGGATCTTTTTGAATTAGAGTTTTGTCCAGGTATAGGCCCAGGAGTGGAATTGCTGGATCCTATGGTAGTTCTATTTTTAGTTTTCTGAGGAAACTCAATACTGTTCTCCATAGTGGCTGCACCAACTTACATTCCCACCAACAGTGCAGAGGGTTCCCTTTTCTCCACTCCCTCTCCAGCATTTGTTATTTGTAGACTTTTTAATGATACCCATTCTGGCAGGTATGAGGTGGTACTTCATTGTAGGTTTTTTTTTTTTTAATTTTATTTATTTATTTATTTTTGGCTGTGTTGTGTCTTTGTTTCCGTGCGAGGGCTTTCTCTAGTTGCGGTGAGCAGGGGCCACTCTTCATCACGGTGCGCGGGCCTCTCACTCTCGTGGCCTCTCTTGGTGCGGAGCACAAGCTCCAGACGCACAGGCTCAGTAGTTGTGGCTCACGGGCCTAGTTGCTCGCGGCATGTGGGATCTTCCCAGACCGGGGCTCGAGCCCATGTCCCCTGCACTGGCAGGCAGATTCTCAACCACTGTGCCACCAGGGAAGCCCCACTGTAGTTTTGATTTGCATTTCTCTAGTAATTAGCAAGGTACAACAATCTGTTGACTACCTGCGTACACTGTCTCTGATCACCCTTTGAATGGAGCGTATGTATCCCTCATTTTGTTAAGAGCTACTCTACTTGCCAGCAAGCAAGATCCATCTTTCTCCAAAAGCAACATCTTTACCCCATGTCTAGTGAACCAAGATAGCATGTTGAAAACCCAGCAGGGAAGGAGACAGGAATAGTGGGTTTACAGACTATGGTAATATCGTTACCTCTAGTGGCAAAAAATGGAAACACAAACATCACAGAAAAGATTGGAGACAGATTCCCATCCTAGCATGATTTTCTATCTAAGTAACACCCCGTTACCCACCCAACGAATCAGAGCTAGAATTTGGGTTATTTCCTTACGAGATTTAAATTTAAATGTCTCACTACCACGAGCCAAGGCTCCAAGAGGAATGGAATTTCTAGGATGTTCTTGAAGCTAGGTTTCAAGCTAGTTTCTACTACAATTCTTTTTTTCTCCCCTGCCACTGGTTAGTGTGTGAATAATAGCCAAAAAAATATTGGCTTTTACTGCATGCATAAGAATGACCTTGGGTTTCCTTCAACTCGATTTTTTACTGTATGTCTTGCACTGATTTATACAGAAATATTGGCTTGTCAACATTTCCTCCAGCAAACCTGTGTGGGAATTCAGTCCAACGTATGTTTTCGTTTTGCTTAATTTCTTCGCTTGCCAACAGAGCCATTCATTTTTATCCCATCCAATTTTATATCGTGACTTGCTTTTCAGGCACCCGTATTTTCTGAATCATAGTGCTGCCGTTTGCTTTTATAATACCACAAATAAAATATAAGAATCCATTTACCAGCAATATTTTGTGGCATTTCTTCCCCTGATTTGTACCCATATCCACTTAAGCCAACATATTTCTTTTATTTATGTAATTTTACACCTTTTTAAAACCAGAGCTAATGGACCGTTATTTTATATTCCCATCAGTTCCCTGCTACATTCCAATATAGATTATGATGTATTTACATGGGCAGAAGAATATGTTTTCTCTACAAAATTCTTTAATAGCTCTTTCAGCGAATTCACCGTAAAGATCACTCAGATCCTCCTACAAATATTTCGCATTAAATCAGAATGTTTTACACCGTGGTATGCTTTAAATGTCGGAAAATAAAGTACTTGCGACTTCTTCTTAAAGGGGCCCTCAGTGAGTGACACGGAACCAGGGTTTGCTGGACACAGACGCCTCTTTGCATGAAATATTTTATTTAATTTCCCAAACCCTGAGGTTATGTTGGTACCTACGAGTGTGGACCTCAGAAGAAAGACCACAACCCGGGGGCTGGTGCTGCCTCCAGAGGGTGCAAGACGGAACCCCTCTGGGGCTGAGACCCAGACTTCTGAGGAGCGAGCGCTCCATGGGAGCCTACTACTTGTTTTCAGTCCCTCACGCTGCAGCAGGATTCCAATAAAGCCTTGCCTGAATTTCTCTTCCGGCCTCTTATCAATTGCTAGTTATTAAAGAGTCCAAGGACCCTGGTCGGTAACAAATCCATCGGCGTGTCATGCAGTAAGGGTGGGACACAACTTCTGGAAACACCCGGGCACCGAGCTGCCTGGTGAATGTGAAGTCAGAAGCCTCCTGCCTGGGATGGACTCAGCTCCAGCCCCCGCCACCTGTGTGACCCTGGACGAACGACTGGACATATTTAAGCATCTGTTTCCTTGCCTGTAAAATGGCTCTAAGGGGAGCATATACTTGTAGCGTTTGCATAAAGAATGCGTCAACTCACTCCTTATGCTCAGAAGAGCATCTAACTTACGTGCTCCAAAATACTATTGCCAGTGCAAGCTAGGCCATTTTAATTTAATATTTCTGAATCCCGGTTTCTTCAGTGGTAAAATGGGTAATATGCAGAGCTTTACAAGAATAATTCACGCAACAAATGGTCACGAGTTACACAATATGCCGGGCATGGCTCCAGGAGCTGGGGAAGCTTGAGTCGTCACGGTCCGTGGAGCTTTCATTGAGGGCTGGACGGGTGGCCCTGGGGACAGATAAGCAAGTAAACAAATGAACGACAAAATGAAGCAAGGAAGGCCCATAACAAGTGCTCAGTAAATCGTAGTTACCACTGGATGGGGCATAGGATGGACTGAATCTTTATCCAGAGAGAGAGAGAGAGAGAGAAACAGAGGGTGTGAGATACGTTAGAAGGAAGATAAACGTGGGCATCACAGTCAGAAAGGGGTTTTGTTATTTTCCCCGTGGTATTTTGGACTGGGAACTGCGTTAGTTCTACAACTTGGAGAGAGTAATATTCAGCGCTGGAAGGTTAGAGATGATAGGGAAGCAGGAAGTGCAGATTGTAAGCCTGCAGAGAAGAGGGAAAGGCAGGGGGGAAAGCTGGGTACATTTTTAGGGCTATTTTTACGGTTTTGTTGTTCATATGATCTTATAGGAGGGAAAGGTGAACAGCCTGAGGCATCAGCCAGGTATAACGCACTCCTGGATGAATTCAGAAGGTGAGAAACGTGTGTGTGTGTGTGTGTGTGTGTGTGTGTGTGTGTGTGTGTTGGGGCTGGAGAGAGAGAGAGAGAGAGAGGAGTGGCAGAAGCAGATACAGAAGAAGACAGCCCTGCTGTTTTAGGGGCACCAGACAGCCCACATGTGTCTTATAACTGCATCTGCTTCTGAGGTCACATCTAGGCTAGCCAAATGGAAGGAATCTTGGGAAATTATCAGCAAGAGTTTTCTTTCTTCTTTCTTTTTTTTTTAAACAAAGACAAGCAAACAGTAAAAGCCACAAGCCTCGCTCCCCAGACCTATTAGAACTGGCATTTAACTATGACCCCTCGGGCCTGTGTCCTGTGTCCCAGGCTGCCTTCTCCCACCGCTGTCAAGTGGAATCAACGTGGAGACCCAGTGAGCTGCCTTCACCCCAGCCTGGGTCCAGATTTCCAAAGGTGATCTCCTGGGGGACCTGCTCCAGGCTGAGTGCATTGCTCAGCCCACCCCCAGCTCCCCCGAGGCCTGGCACCTCCGTGTGTCCGAGTCTGGGGACACAAAAGGATTTTCAGTTGCTCATTTTCTCTCTCTTTGATTCTCATCCACTCACGGGATTTTAAGTTTTCTTTTCTTTTGAAAAGCTTTCTAGGCTCAGTTGCCCTCGGTTGCAGAAAGATGGTGACACAGGGCACAGTCAGCTTGGCTTCCTTTCCGAGGCTGGACTGGGCCTCCCGGGAGAGAGAAGAGCGGCCTGAGCCCTGTCCTAGAAGAGGAGACGAAGGAGGCTGTCCCAGTGCTGGGCCAGGGGCGCGGGGAAGGGGTGGCAGCAGGGCGTCTCTGCGCTGGTGTATTGTCAGGAGGCGGGTCGCTCTACCTCCCACTCACCCCCAGACCGACAGGAACAGGAAGCACCTGATCGGGCGGCACCTGAGGCAACCGCGAGGGGAGAAGCTCGGGTCGCTGGTGAAAATCTGGGGGAAAGAGGAGGGGCTGAGGGACGGTGGGAAGTTGGGCTGAAAATGCTACTGCGGGAACAATTCTGCAGGAGAGGGGGCTCTTCCCCCCTGAATAGTTAACTGAAGCACATTGCGTTAAAACTCCGTGAGTAAATAAGGGTCACTAGTGAACAGTTAACCTTTCTTCCAATACAGTTAACGGTGTATTTCTATACGTATGTTTTGAGTCTTTACACACGCGCACCTAAAATACAGGTAAATGTCCATCTATATAAGCATAGATCCCTTGTTCACTGTTTTGTATTCTCTTAGTGGGCCGAAGATGGTTACGCATCAGATGAATGGGATTTTTAATTCCAGAAATCGCGAGCTCCCAGGACAGCAGAGCAATTTACAAGTGGGAGGCGCCCACCGCCTGCCCCAAGGGACGGCCGGCAGGTGAGGAATGGATCTGCATCACAGTAGCAAGTACCCGGCGCAGAATTCCGGCGCCGCAGGGACGAAGGACCGAGTCTGCGAACTCGCAGTTTCCTCGCGGGTGGAGCCGGTTTGCGCGGACGAGCTGTGCGGGTCACCGGTGAGAGCCGCCCCGGTACGTCCATCTGCCTCCGGCGGTGCCACTTCCCCAGCGCACAAGGCACCCTGCATCCCCGCCCGCGCGCTTCTCCCCCTGTTTCCCGCTCACCTCCAGCCCAGCATCCGCGCGGGAGGGGCCCCACCCCTGGTCCGGGGATAGTCCTGGAGGCCCCGGGCGGGGACAGAAACGGGGGTGGGGGGACGGCGGCAGTAGAAAAGTTGCTGGTGGCGGAGCGCGGGCAGCGGCGAGGGCACCGAGGGACCGGGGCGCAGGCATCCGAGACGCTGCCGGGCTTGGGGCTCAGCCGCGGGGCCCTCCACTCGCGCGGGTCAGCGGCGGGATGCGAATGGCGGGACCTCAGGATGCGCCCCGAGGGTGCGCCCCGGGGCTGTGCCGGCGGCTGAGCTGGATGCTGGCGCGCCGGGAAAGGCAAAAGGCAGGAGCGCGGCTGTCTCTCCCCTCCACCCGCGCCCCCGCCTCCAACGCTGGGCAATTTCCTCCAGGCTTCCAGGGGCACCGGAGAGAACCTGAACTTGAGTTCAGTCTCCGGGCTCTGGCAAGGGCGTTGGTCCCATTTGGAGTCCCTTGGCGGGGTGCCCCATCCCTGGAATAGCGGACTCCATTGGGCTCTGCGTACCCGGTCTCCCCTACCTGAGACCACCTGCAGACCGGTTCCTGATCCATGGGTGTACAAGGCAGCGAAGGAAGGGGTGCTGAACACGGTTTGCCCCAAACCCCAATACTCTGAGGGACTGTGGGACTCGGAATGGGGAGCCGAGTTTTTTGCACTCTTTCCCCAAATCCCGGGGCCCCATCCGTCTCTCACCTCAATTATGTCAAACTGGGACTGGGAATCCAAGGGGTGAGCCGGTCTCTGAACCCGTCTTTCCCCAGCCTCCTGGTCCCGAGAGCCGGCCTAGACCCTCGGAGATGACTCGCGCTCCCAGCGCAGCTCGCGGGGAGCCGCCCCCCTTCTTGGCCGAGGTGTGGGATCATCCCCGCGGGCAACTCCCCGGGTCCAAGGCGGTTGGGAGGGTGCTCGTCGCGACTGTGGGGCTCAGTGGCGCTGGTGGATGGGAGCAGTGGGTGCATCTCCAGATCAGAGGCGAGCTTATTACCTTTGCTGTTTTTATAATGCACACGTGGCACCGGGGTGGAGTCTAGCAGACCCAGATCAGTAGGGAAGGAGGCGGCTTCCACGCCCAGGAGCAGCCGACCACGTGTGCCCTCCGCACCCCGCTCAGGCTCGGGTGAGCGCGGGGCTGGGGAGGAGAGAGGCTCGCCTCCATCCGGATTGAGGCTGCGCTCACAGTGGGTCTTCAGGGGTCCCGGGACGCCTGGACGCGGGCATGAGGTGAGAAAAACACTTCCCTCGTCACCGGGCGAAAGGTCTGCAGGTTCCTGGCTCTGACCTTGGTGGGACCTGTAGGTTAAACTCATTCGCAGTGGGGTGCAAGGTCTGCTTTCAGTGCCCAGGGTTCTACCCCAGCCCGGAGAGAAAGATACACACTACTATATATAAAAAAGATAACCAACAAGGACCTACTGTATAGCACAGGGAATTATATTCAGTATCTTGTAGTAACCTATAATGGAAAAGAATCTGAAAAAAATCTATATATCTATCTCTCTCTATATGACTGAATCACTTTGCTGTACACCTGAAACTAACACAACATTGTAAATGAACTATACTTCAATACAAATAAGTAAACAAATAAATTAAAAAAAAACTTATGACAATAGGGAAGAAAGACTGAAATCAATACTGAGCACACCAAGGGCAAGTGGGGATTTATAGCCGAAGGAAAGGCTGAAGGGGATCAGTGGGTGGGAAATCAGAAGTCAAGGGAAGGGGGCTTCTTGCTCAACTGTCTTAAGATTCTTGCTAAAGATAAGCCAAAGGCCTAGATGTCAAAGATGGAGGAAGAGGAATGTGATCAGAAAATGACTGAATGTTTGTCTCTCCCACCACCTAAAAAGAGTCGTATGTTGAAATCCTAACCCCCAATGTCATGGTGTAGGAGGTGGCTTTGGTGGGAGGTCGTTAGGTCATGGGGGTGGAGTCCTTGTGAATGGGATTAGTGCCCTTATAAAAAGAGACCCTCAAAAGCCCCCTCACCTCTTTCCTCCATGTGAGAACACAGTGAGGAGATGGCCATCTGTGACCCAGAAAGCAGACCCTCACTAGGTGCCAAGTCTGCCAGAGCCTTGATCTTGGATCTTGGACTTTCCAGCCCCAGAACTGTGAGAGACATATTTCTGTTGTTTAAGACCCCCAGTCTACTGTATCTTCATTATGGCAACCCTAACAGACTAAGACAGAAATCAAGGGTGTGAAGATCCTTGACGAACTGATTTAGCAGCCTCAGGACATGGAAGGCCAACGTTCAGAACTTGTAGAGAAGACTCCTTTACAAAGTAGTCTGGCTGAAGTTTGATCAAGGAGGGAGTCTTTGTCAGCGTTAAAATGGAAAAGCCAGAAGTCAGGCCCCATCAGAAACCCCTTCTCTTGTTCCCCTAACCTCATGGTTTTGAATTCTTAAGAGCCCATGTATTTTCAGCTCGTTTGGACACAGAAGTTCTGTTGTGGTATAGGAGAGTGTCCCGGCCATAAAGCTGGGAGAACAATTAGAAAACCAGTAAGGGATGATTTAACATAAATGAGAATACTACAAGTTGTTGGCTTGACATGCCTCCATTAAGCATTATTAGTCAGAAATTGCACCGCATATGGTGCCACAACCTATTTTACTGAGAAGAAACCATATATAGAGACTCTCTAGCTATGCCAGTGTAATGAAAAGCATCCTTCTAGTGAATTTTAAAGCATCCAATTTACTCAGGCTGTACTTTGCAGTTCCCTACACTTACTAATCAGGCTGTCAAGTATAATAGCCATTTGGCGCTAGAAGTATTTAATCTTGTGTGAATAGGCTTAGCGGAATGTCTTAGGAAAACAATATATGACTTCCTGGCAAAGAAATGGCTGCAATTAGGTGGTAATGATGCAATGTCTTGTTACTATAGTTTTAAAAATTTACCAGGCTAATTCTGTGGTAGAGGAATTCAGAAGTTACCACCGAGGGTTCAGAGTATGATTACGCTGGGGATGGGAGAGCTCTTGGAAGACATTTGTTCAAGGCCCATGGGGCTCTTAACTGCAGAGTTTAGTTCTGAAATCTCTGAGTCCATCTGTGCTGAGAAAGTATTGGCTTTGACACCTGACTCTATGGATGCTGAATTGTACAGCTGACATGGTACCCAAAGTCCTGGGAAGAGCTGGTGCTCCTGTTGGCCTTACAGGGCCCTGGTATGTATGACCTGCACCCTCTAGCTATTTGGGGACTGGATTCCTTGTGTTCTGCATGAGCAAAGGCACATATATTTAGGGTGGAATGAGGTCATTTAGCATCTTGGGTCATGAGTTCTGTTTTCTCTCCATTTATTAAGGGGACACCAGTTATAACAATCCTTTTGAATAGGGGCAGAATGTCTACGGCACCTGATCTCCTGACACAGAACAGTTGACCCTTTCCAGAGGACCAGGATGGTGGGCTTAGGAATTGACAGCAGCAGTGGCCTGGCCTGGACCCCCACGGGATAGGAGGCAGGTGAACTGTCTGATGATTGAACCAACTGTTACGCATTTTTCATCAGATAACATTCGCGGACACGCATCCTTGCTTTGAAAAGCATGTGTCATCACGATGATTCTCTTGCCTTCTTTTATTATTAAAAGAAACATGAAATCTTTTACAGTTCCTGTTTCCAAAGTAGGTGATGCAAGTTGTCTAAACGAGAAAAATACATTCCAGTAGCGCTCCATTTACCACTTACGCCATGAGTGTTCTTTGGAAACCATACAGCTCTTCAGTTTAAATCCTTTTTCATTTGTAGATACTACACAACTGGCTCCTGTAGAGAACCTATTGTTTATGACCTTCATCTTCATGTACATCAAGACGAAGGTCTACAATGACTGAAGATGGTTTCATTGAAAGGTATTCGGGACACAGGGCAGACACAGCAGTTTTGTAAGTCAAGAAACCAGCCCCCTTGGCGATCAGCTTTGCTCTGAGAATCTCCTAGCCTCTCAGGGAATGGAAAAGTCTGAAATGCAAATGCAGTTAAAGAGCCTTGTGGGGAGCTGACCAGCTGAGTATCGAGAGGGTCCCAGAGTTCATCTTGTGTTTCTGTTTCATTGGCCTGGATGTGACCAGATTTCTTCTCCCAAGCATGGTTGAAGCTCCATATACAACAAGGCTCAGAAGCCACATCTGAGAACAAAGTGATGCATGAGGTTCCAGAACCTGAAACCTAAGGGGCTGATGGGTCACAGAGATAATAAACCCATGGGAATGCCCCATGCTCAATGCCTTTTGTGACTTTTAAAAGGTGTCCAAATGTATTCTAGCCTGTGTTGCCCTGCCGGGCTGAGACCAAAGAATGAGGTCACAAACCTAAATGATCATAACGGAATCAGCAAGAATATTTACTACTCAGACAGAGTTAATAGTGTCCCCCCAGAGTCACATCCATCTGGAAGTTCCAATGTGACCTTATTTGGAAATAGGATCTTTGCTGATATCACTAGTTCAGGATCTTGAGATGAAATTGTTCTGGATTTAAGGAGGTACCTAAATCAGATAACTGATGTCCTTACAGGAAGAGGCGAGAACAGTTAGAGACACACAGGGAGGAGAAGGCGTGTGACCACAAGGGCAGAGATTGGAGGGATGCTGCCACAGCTAAGGATGCCTGGGGCCACCAGAAGCTGGAAGAGGCAGGGAGGATTCTTTCTTGGAAAGCATGGTCTTGCCGATCCCTTGATTTGAAGCTCCTGGCCTCCAGGTGGTGAGAAAGTACATTATTTTGTTTGTTCGAAGCCACCAAGTTGATGGCACCTTGTTTTGACAGCTCTAGGAAATGAATACGCCATCACTCAGGTGTCAGATGCCAGAATCGAGATCCATTTTGCATTCTAATCAAAACTGATCAGGTAACGTTTCAAGACTTGCCTCTGCAGGGAATTCCCTTGTCCAGGGGTTAGGACTCTGCGCTTTCACTGCCGAGGGTGCAGGTTCGATCGCTGGTCGGGGGAACTAAGATCTCACAAGCCACACAGCACGGCCAAAACTAAATAAATAAATTAAAAAAAAAAAAAAAAGACTTGCTTCTGCAAAAGCGATTCTCAGGCTGTTGTACTTGATTCTTTTCTCTTCCAGAGACTTGCTTCCCGAAATTTCCCCAGACTTGGCTCCTCTTTAATAAGCTCTCAGCAGAAATGCCATCTCCAACCTGCTCAGCTAAAGTAGCTCCGTCTGCCCCTCCTCACTCATCGCTCTCTTCACTTTATTACACTGTTTTATTCTCTGCATGGCTATGACTCTTTTAAGAGATTTGTTCCTGGTGGGTCCTCATCCCAGACGTAAAAGTCAATTAGGGAACGGACTTGGCTGTTTTGTACCCACGGTGGGGCGCTGTCCCCATTGTCTCAGCACCTCCGATGACACCTGGCACAGGTAGGCATGCTGTAAATATTCGTTGAATGAATGAATGAACGAATGAGAGGACCTCACCCTTTAATTCAAGTTTGCAGGGACACCTAGTTCTTGGGGACTGAGGGAAGATGTCCCCATCAATCAGAAGAATCTGTGTTTGGATTTTGGTGACTTCGTGGCACAGCAGGAAACGAGCTTGCTAAGGGTGAGAGATGGATGGTGGTGGATTTTAGGGCAGAATTGATGCTGCCCTGCACTTTTGCCCCTTGGAGCTCTTCTGTATATTCTCTGGAAGAACGTGGTTTGGACTGAGACATGTGTCATCTCCTTAAGCTAAACTCCCACGAATGAATCCTAAGTCGATGGAAGAAGTTTCCATGCTTCACCTGTAGCCTCCAGTCACTGTGGGTCCTGAAGCTCCCCAATATTGCTGAGGGGGAATTTTAAAGGAGAGCGTCATGCCTCTCAACGGGCAGTTATGAGCACCCAGAGGAAATGGGAAGTACGCGACCTTACGGCCAGGGCCGTGGGACCAGGACCTAAGGGAGGACCTCGGGCTCTCAACACAACCCAGTTCTAATTGTGCCTTGACCACTGACAAGCTGAGGGATCTTGTCCTGTGCCTTCCCTTCTCTGGGTGCATTTTCGTGTATGCATTCCTTCAACGGATTTTTAAAAAAATATTTACTTATTTATTTGGTTGTGTGGGGTCTTAGTTGCAGCAGGCAGGCTCCTTAGTTGCGGTATGAATGTGAGATCTAGTTTCCTAACCAGGGATCGAACCCAGGCCCCCTGCATTGGGAGTGCGGAATCTTAACCACTGCGCCACCAGGGAAGTTCCTCAACTGATGTTTCTTGAGCCCTTACTATGTACCAGGAAGCATCTAGGTGTGAAGGAGTTAAAGATGAACAAAACGAAGTCCCTACTCTCACGGAGAGCCTATTCTTTTCTTTTTTTTTTTTTGCGGTACGCGGGCCTCTCACTGTCGTGGCCTCTCCCGTTGCGGAGCACAGGCTCCGGACGCACAGGCTCAGCAGCCATGGCTCACGGGCCTAGCCACTCCGCGGCATGTGGGATCTTCCCGGACTGGGGCACGAACCCATGTCCCCTGCATCGGCAGGCGGACTCCCAACCACTGTGCCACCAGGGAAGCCCGGAGAGCCTATTCTTTTAGGGCGTGAACCATCAACAGATGAATGGATAGAAAATGTGGTTCTCATAGTGGTAAGAGCTCTGAAACAAATAGCCCAGAGAGAGAGGCTTGCAAGGGAAGGGGTAGGATTTACTGCTGTAAATAAGGGGCAGCAAAGCCCTCTCTGAGGAGTGAGCTGTTTGTGTAGAGGCTGGAAATAATATATTATGTATATTATTTAAAATATACATTTAAAAGTAATGCACATTTTTAAAATAAGTCACTCTATGTGAGTTACTCTTTGCATACAATGATATGATTTTTTTGCTTTAATTTCCTCTTTTTAATTTAAAAATTTTTTGTTTTTTTTGTCTTGGTACAATGATATGTTTCTGATGAATTTCCTTACTAGTATAAATAGATGTCTCTCCTTTTTTTTTTTCACCTGCTGCATAGTATTTTAGAGTATAGTTGTACCAACATGTATTCGGATTTCTCCTATTGATAATCATTTAGGTTGTTTCTGTTTTCAGTTTTTTGGCTGCTACAGTGCAGTCTTGTTAAGGCCTATCTGATAGGGGCAGAAAATTGGCTGAAGGGTGGCACTTTGACACTTGGGCTGGAAGGATTCTCAGGTCTACTCTGGGTTCAACGGAAAGAACTCCAGGATTGATAAGCAATCCTGACCTCGTCCGCAGGAAGTGAGCAATGATGCTTCTGGCACCGTGTGTCTGCCATGCTGTTCCTGCATCCGCTTCTGGGATCGACCCACTTCCCTGTCCCTCAATGAACGTTCAGAATCATGACTTCAAAGGCAGCCAGTGATCATCAACAACCATAAGAAAGTCTTACCTTTAGTGGTGTGGCTGAATTCTGTGTGTCAAACGAGAAATAGGTTTCCATATATTTGGAATTTATTTTACTTTAACTCTCACTCCAAAAGACCACTGAGATGCTGCCTGCATCTCTGCTGCAAAACAAGCTGGTCAGTGATTTTTTTGAGGCCGTCTAGCATCTAGTGGTCTGTCTGCTGTTTGGGGGAGGGTTTCCAGAATAAACTTCAAGCAGGTGGTGCTTTTATGTTCTCCTATAAACCAGAATGAGTGAGGTGCTCTGCAAACAGCTGTTATCTCAGTTATATAAAAATGATTTCACAGCTGAAAGGAGCAATTGTAAAATGTCAAGGAGAGTGGATGTCCGCTGGGTACACCGAGCACATGACCAGAAATAACCACCTTTGTCCGACAAGATTAAACACTGTGCACTTACTTTCTAAGTGTTCTTTTATGCGTGTGTTCAAGAGTGGGTGGCCACACTTCAAATCTTCCAACAGTGTCCAACTCTCTACAGCTAAGTATTGCCTCAGTATATGAGCCCTAATGATTGTATTCAGTAAACTTATTATGTCAATGTGCGCATAATAAGGTTTAGATGTTTTGTCATTTCCTAGCACACATCAAAATAGAAAAGCATAAAAGGATTTTTCCCAGAGAATGAACTGGATTCAGCAAAGTGGAGAAGACAGACAAAAACCAGGAAGGTGTGGGGCGTGTTGATCTCTGCCTGTATTCAGACACACCTTTGCTAACACATATTTTTTCAAGGTGGAAGAGGGAAAACAAAGCCAGTTTCAAACATTGAGGAAAGAACTTGGTCGTTGTTGGTCTGTCTTAGTCAGTGATAGATTCTGGGTATTTCTATGGCAGGAATGTGACGTGACACATTTTTGGAGCTTTTATTGATACTATATATTAATACTGATGGGGAACTCTATTCAATATCCTGAGATAAAACATCATGGAAAAGAATATAAAAAACAAGGCATGTATGTGTATAACTGAATCACTTTGCTGGACAGCAGAAACTAACACAACACTGTAAATTGACTACATTCCAATAAAAAATATTTATATGTTCAAAAAATCGCCATTGAGTGACACATCCTTTCAACATTTGTGTTTGTAAATGGAGTGTTTGTAAATGGAGTTTGTAAATGGAGTGTTTGTAAATGTGTTTTGTAAATGTGTTTGTAAACGGAGTTTGTAAATGGAGTGTTTGTAAATGTGTTTGTAAATGGAGTTTTATTGACATACAGCCATGACCATTTATTCTCTATGCTACTTTCACACTACAACACAGAGTAGCTGGGAGAGAGATGGTGGGGCCCCAAGTCTAAATTATTTTCTAACTGGCTTATTATGGAGAAAAGTTTGCTGACCTCTGATAACCTGTACAGTAAGTCCCTACATACGAACCTTCAAGTTTTGAACTTTCAAAGATGCGTACGTGCGTGCGCACGTCCAGTCACGTAAGCTGGTTCACGTGTCTGGTGTACATTGTCACGTGCGTGCATCCTCTACGAGTGGTTGTGCTTTTGTGTACTTTACGATGCAGTGCTGTATAGACTACAGCAGTACAGTACCTTTATTTCGAGCCCAGGATGTCCGGACGCAAGTATAAAAGCAGTGGTGATGTAGCTGGTACTACTGTACTTTTCAAGGTCCTGTGCTGTAAGATTAAAAATGTTTTCTTTATTTCTTGTGTTTGTTTTTTATGTATTATTTGTGTGAAAAGTATTATAAACCTATTACAGTACAGTACCATATAGCTGACTGTGTTAGTTGGGTACCTAGGCTAACTTGGTTGGGTTTACGAACTAACTGGACTTATGAATGTCCTCTCAGAATGGAACTTGTTTGTGTGTAGGGGACTTACTGTCCTCGGCTGCCTAGATTCAACCCCAGCTCTCCATTTACTAGCTCCATGACCTTAGGGAACCTACACAGGCTCTGGAGTCTTGGTTTCTAAACAGGGTAAAATAATTCCTGCTAGAATATCCCCACTGGTGTATTTGGGGGATTAAATGTGGTAATTCAGGCATAGCTCTTGGCAAAATGACCAATATGCAGGGAGAACACGGTTAATTTATAATGAAATTACTTGCATTATTAATTCTGTGTGCTCATAAAGGAGGGGGGGGGGCCTGTCAAGATATTTATCAGCAAAGATTCCAGAGCTTGGACCAATCAGAAATGGCCCCAGCCCACAGCCTGTGGCACAGCTGTGACTGCGGCTGCTGGTCCTGCATCAGCCCTGCCCAGGAGAGATGCAGAGAAAGATTGCAAAACACTTTCAATCACAGTGCACTCCAGAGCCTGGTAAACTTCTTTCATGGTCTTAATTTTGAAACTGAGCAGGACCCTACGGGGCCTTCCCGGGACAGCCCCCTGTGTATCCTGTCTGCCTATTGTTTGTAGAAAACCTTTAGCCTCCTTTAGGCTTCCCCTAGTTCCAAAGAGCAAATTTAATCCGAGAAATGAGAAAGTGCAGAAATGAAGGAAAACAGTCAAGCGAGACAAAATAATAATGGTTTAGCCATAAAACAAAGTCAAGGACCTTTAGTTCCTCCTCAGGGGCTACAGATACTATTAGGAGCCGTATCCTCAAGTTGTTTTGCAGGTACTGAAACCCGCACCAGGTGGAAGAAGTTAACTGCATGCTGCCCACAAGCATGGAGACCCCAGACCGGGTGGAACCAGAAGGTTGATGATGTTGACTCCTGATGACCTCACCACTGACCAATCAGAATAGTGTCTATGAGCTGATCAGGTACCCGGCAACCCTCTGCTTCACACTGTCTTTAAAAACCTTTCCCTAGATAAACAACGAGGACCTACTGTACAGCACAGGGCACGGTATTCAATATCTTGTAATAACCTATAATGGAAAAGAATCTGAAAAAGCATGTATATGTATAACTGAATGACTTTGCTGAACATCTGAAACATTGTAAATCAACTATACTTCAATTTAAGAGAGAAAAAAAGAAGCAATTAAAAAAAAAAAGAATAAACACCTTCCCCGAAAGCCATCGGGCGTTTGGGTCTTTTAAGCATGAGCTGCCTGTGCTCCTTGATTGGCCTCATGTTGGACGCCCTGAAGTAGTCGCTGTGCTTTCCTTCACCACCACCCTGTGACGGTAGGGTGGCTCTACTGTGCGTGGGCGAGCGGACCCTAGCTGGGTTCCCTAACAATTTTACAAACTGTCCAGATGACAGTTTTAACTGTGCTTGCTTTATCCCATTTCTAGCTTGTGGATAGATGGGGACTTACGCATTTTTCACTGGCGTGTTAGCACTTATATTAAAATAATGCTTTATTATAAAAAATTCTAAATAACATCACAAGGTGAGACCCAAAATTCTCTCAGATTGAAGCACCCTAAAACCAATAGTAGCGTTAGCAAGTTATCATTTGACTACACAGGGCTACAAGGAGATAGGTATGAATGCACAGAGGGAAGGATGTAATATATGTTTAAAAAATTATATTCTGTGTGTGTTTGATAAAATGTGCTAAATTCAGCACTGCTTGTGTCTCACAGAAGACAAAGTATCCAAAATGAAATTGCTGGACTTCAAGTAAATGTTAGTTGACCCCAGAGATATTGGTGTTGAAAACATTCTGGTAAGACTGAGGTGGGGAAAGCTTATGGTGAAATTAATGTTTAGAGCCACCATTGAAAGTGTTGGTTCTGTTATTGTCTTCAATGTCTTGAGCTCATTGTAGCTAATAAACTGAGTCCTATTTTTAGAAGGTGAAGGGATGACCAGCCTCTTATTTTTTCCCTCTATTACTAATCGTTATGATCTGTGTTACTTGTTAAAGTTTATAACATTTATATACCGTATTGTATTTCCAACCGCCCAATTCCTGAAGTCTTAGTCCTATATGAAGATTATCCTGCCTCTTCCATCACTGACCTTGGCTTCATCTGCTTTCCATCTGCCAGAGGTGTTTTAGGTGTTTTCTTTATCTACTGTGACTCCTCAGCAAGTCCCCTCAAATAACTTGCAGAGGGGGATTTCATCATTTCTTCCCTTCACCATCACTTTTATTTGGCAAAAAAGGAGATCAAACCATGGGTTCAATCCACTGTCTTGGATTGGAAATCTCAAAAGGTGCCTAAAAAGTAAGATGCTATATAATGATAAGGTATTTCCATTCAATCATCTGTTCAATAACCATTGCTTAGTGGCCTGTGTGCTAGGCTGAGCCTAGGGCAACGTTTATTACTCAGTTGTCGGCATCCATGAGTGCACTGAGAAGTGTTTCCTGCCCAATGACAGACTTGTCCTCCTATCTGGAGGAAATTTCTCTAATCAGAAATGAAGGATTATCCCATAATTAAAGTCTGAGCCTGAAACACTGATCCCCCCAGGGGAAGTAACTGTGTCTTCATTTATTCAGAATCTGGTGGAGAAGTGCTGGGTTCTTTCCAGAGTACAGAAGAAGGAAGGATGAGGGATATTTAGGAAAAAAGAGTAAGAAGAGGGAGGAGACGGAGACGAGGGGGAGGGGGAGGGGGGGAGAGGAGGAGAAGAAACAGGTATTGCTGTGGACCTCAGGGCTGATCTGCCAGTCTTTCTTTCTTTTTTTTTTTTTTTGTGGTACGCGGGCCTCTCACTGCTGTGGCCTCTCCCGTTGCAGAGCACAGGCTCCGGACGCGCAGGCTCAGCGGCCATGGCTCACGCGCCCAGCCGCTCCGCGGCATGTGGGATCTTCCCGGACAGGGGCGCGAACCCGCGTCCCCTGCATCGGCAGGCGGACTCTCAACCACTGCGCCACCAGGGAAGCCCAACGCCAGTCTTTTCAATCTCCCCAGAAACATCTCTTCTTCTGGAAAATTGTTACCTTTGTCTGATGAGGCAGCCTATTTATAGATGATGATTATAAACTTCTGTTCTCACTGGTGGTTGCCAAGGGGGCGGGGCTTGGGAGAGGGATGGTGTGGGAGTTCGGGGTTAGCAGATGTAAGCTTTTATATATAGAATGGATGAACAACAAGGTCCTACCGTAGAGCACAGGGAAGTATATTCAATATCCTGTGATAAGCCATAATGGAAAAGAATATAAAAAAGAGAAACTAAAGTATATATATGTATAACTGAATCACTTTGCTGTGCAACAGTAATTAACAAGACATTGTAAATCAGCTATTCTTCAATAAAAACACGTAAAGTTCTCTTCTCTCTCTTGGGGAGGGGAGCTTGGAGAGAGAGGCAGTAACTCAGCCCAATGAAACCTAATGGAACAGAACACGGTCTGATTCCTGGGAGATCTGTGCAGCCACTCTGGGATTTTACAGCCACATTTGACTTGCCCTGTGGGGTCCCCTCTAGGGCTGCTCAAAATTCCCAGCTGAGAGACAGTCACGTAAAACCAGGCTGGCTTCTGCAGGGAGATGAGATGGGTCTGGTTACAGAAGAGACTCCTGTTTCCTGGTAGCTTGGTCTCTGCTGGGGACATGAGGGGCGGGTGCTCAGAACAGTGTCCCTCAAGGTGTTCTGAAATGCATCCATCTTTGCTACAAGGTGTTGACTGCACTGTATAACGAGGTGTCAAAGTTCAAATGCATCATTTACCAAGAAGAATGACATCAATCTGATTTCTTAAAGTATAAAGGAACAGGAAAGCTCAAATAGGCAAACACGGGGGCTGGCTAGTTCCCCTTGTTCGCTGGGGTTTCCATTTTGCCTTCTGTGCTGAGAATGCCATAGGTCAGCGTTTAAAATAACATTTCTCCAGGCAACCAGGCTTGTAATCTCAGTGAAGGACAAGTATGGGCGTGAGAGGAAATAGGAAGTAAGGAGACAGAGACCTGGAGAACATAACCACTTGTTTCCATGTGTGACCCAAGACTGTTGGTTCCTCCAAGGGCTTTCAAAACAAATCTGAAATCTATTATTGAGCTGTTGTTCTTATTTTTTTAATAATCCTTTTTTTCTTTCTAAAAATATTTATGTTATTTACATATTTATTTTTTGGGCTGCATCGGGTCTTAGTTGCGGCACGCTGTCCCTTTGTTGTGGCATGCAGGCTTCTCTCTAGTTGTGGCACGCGGGCTCCAGAGGGCGTGGGTGCTGTAGTTTGAGGCACGTGGGGTCCCTTGTTGAGGCCCGAGAGCTCAGTAGTTACGGCACGTGGGCTTAGTTGCCCCGCGGCACGTGGGATCTTAATTCCTAGACCAGGGATCAAACCTGCGTCCCCTGCATTAGAAGGCGGATTCTTTACCACTGGACCACCAGGGACGTCCCGAGCTATTGTTTTTAATGTGAAACATTCCCATTATTAAATGTGACTTCTGCCAATAAACAAACACAAACATCCATGAGTGGCCAGTTTTGCAAACTGTTAAGTGTGGTTATTTTTTCCATTTCTGTACCATGCACATCACCCATCATGACACTTGGTGTGAGGGACCATGTTGATATCACTGTGATTTTCTGGCAAAGCCCTTGGGCCACTGCTGCATCGCCCTGCTAAGCTATTTATAAAATCACGTACAACAAAAGGCCAAGGGTGGCTGAGACAGTTAGGTCCTCTAGTGCATTAGTTTTTAGACTCTACCACATTTACCGAAACTTAGTGGCTTAAAACAACATGACTATATCATTTTGCTGTTTTTCAGGTCAAAGATTTGAAAATGGGTCTTAACAGGCTAAAACCAAGGTGGTGACAAGGCTGTGTTTCTGGAGGTTCTAGGGGAGCATCTGCTTCCCTTTCATTCAGGGAGTTGCAGAATTCAGCTCTTGAAGGTTGTAAGAAAGGCTTCATTTATACTTAAAGGAGCAGGGCTGTGGCTGGTTGTTGCTAACTTCTTGGTGCAGGAATCCTTTGTTCTTGTAGCTGTGCACGTAGGTCAGGTCAAGACAGATGTTCTTGTAAACCTCCAACAAGACAAATGTTATTCTCTGTTCTGAAACTTTTACCCCTGTATAAATGAGAAAATGTTATGCCTTTAAAGGTCAGAGCCTTGAGAATGGGCTCTCCTGAGTATTTCAGGCTCTAGGCAACATTCTTGTAGCAAAAGCAATAGAATACAAAAGTTAAAGTAAAAGAAATGAATCCAATATGGAGTCAGATTTGCTTTTCCCTATTACAAGGCTCCTTCTCAAGGGGAGACCCTGACCACTAGCTCAGGTGTCTCTGTGACCTGAGTTGACATGAAAGTCAAGCACCTGTGTGTTCTGGACTGGACTATGTAGAAATAAAGCACCAATGGTCAGTCACGTTTATGTTCAGGGCATCCCCTTTAAAGTTGTCTTCAACCAACAGAAAATGAAGAGCCCCATGGAAGATTCTAAGAAGAAACCCGTCTGAGATGTGCACAGAAAGTCACTACATGCGAGACACTTTGGCAGCTGCTGTGACATATTGGGTATCATTGTGGGTCTTTAAAAAAATGCTCGCTGTGATAACAAGCAGTCTGTTGGAACAGCTGCCAGGAAATGTTAAGGTTAATCTCCTTTATTAATGAAGATGAACGCATCTCTGAGTGCCTGCCTCCCTGGCTCTATGGCACTAGAGATGAGGAAGTTCTGTGTCCTGTGTCCATCTGAACTTGAGATCAGTCTTCCTTTCAGACCCCGCTGTGTGAGTTAAGGATTTCTTTGTCAAGTTGCTTATTCACAGTGTTTAGGAGGGAGGGTTAGGGTTTTTTGCCCCATTGAAGAGAGAAGTTGGAAAAGGATGCTAGCAGCCCCCTCCTTGCCCCATACTCCATGCTCTGGAGAAAAGTGGCACAAAGCTTCTGAATCTTCCAGAGACACTGATCAGTCATCACCCTCATCTAAAGGATCATGGGAAAGGCAGACAGGATGGGGGATGCCAAGCACCGTGCTGGGAGACACATTTTATGTTTCTCTCCTTGGCTGAATTGGTACATGATTGGGGGCACATTCCTCAACCTCACAGTTTTCATTTCCTCTGTGAGAAACTGAATTTCTACCAAGTTTATCAACTAACCATTTAGCAAATCGTCTCATACAGAGCAGAGTCCTATCAATTATAGGGTAAGGATCCGCAGAATAGGAAGTAGCCCACAGACCTACTGGTGCCTAAAGACTGATAATGTTAACCCCTGTTACCTCGCCATCACCCAATCAGAGAATTGTGCATGGGCCGATCACGTACCCTGGGACTCCCCCTCCGTCACCTAGCCTTTAAAAATTCTTCCTGAAACCCATCAGGGAGTTCGGGTCTTTTGAGCACTAGCTGTCCAAACCCCTTATTTCATACCTGCAGTAGATCCTGCCCCTTCCTTCACGACAACCAGGTGTCAGTAGTTTGGCTTTACTGCACTTAGGCAAGCAGACCCAAGTTTGGTTCCGTAACATCAACACTGCCTGATGTTGCAATCTGAATTTTTTTGAACTTGATGGCTTAAAAACAAAACAACTGCAATCTTAGACCCTTAGCAGCTCCAGTTTTCATTGGCTTGCTATGAAAAATTTAGACTTTACAATTCCAAATTAGGGTTCATCGTTTGCATTACAGAAGGACTGTTTCCTTTGAAAAAAAGAGATTCAGCCTTAGATCCAGTTCTAAGAGACAGTTCTTGTGCATTCAACTCTTTAAGGACAGAGTTTGAAGCATTTAGTATTTGATCTGAATGAAAGAAGAAGGGGCAAGGGAACATGCATTTAAAATGTGAGAAGCTTATAAGAAGTGAAGAGGAGACCAGCAGTACTTTCATTAAGAAAATAAGAGCTTCTTAATGAACATGCATGCGTCAAACCAATCTTACATGCCAGGCGCTGCACATTTTGTATTAAAAGGTTTGAGGCTGAGGATGTTGGGGGGTTTTCTTGCCGTGCTTTGAAAGAGAATTAGATCCTTACTTGAAACTAGTGCCTAAAACCCGAGGCCAGTGGAGACATCAGATACTGATAGATATGCTGAAAAAGCAAAAGGAAACGAGTTATGTCTAGGAAAATGATAGTTTGCCAAGGGAAGTCAGGTGAGTGGTCAGGAACAGCTTCTCTGGCAGGTGGCCTTTGAATCAAGACTAAAATGAAGACAGTCATGCTATAACCTGGGGGAGAATCTTGCAGAGAGTGGAAACAGCCAAGGCGAATACCCTGCCTCATGTACACGAGGACAACGGAAAGCCAAGGTGGCTGATGCAGAGGGAGGTGGGGGGCATGAGTGTGGACAGTGTGCTGGGCAGGGAGCAGATGAGAGAGACCTTGTGGGCTGTGGTCATGAATCTAGATTTACTCTAAGCAAAAGGAGCATCTGGGGAGCAGCCTTACGGAGAGCCTACAAATTCCTTCACCCTTTTCTACATGATACCGTTGTCCAACAGAACAAATAGTGGCATGAGAGTGTATACACATGTGCACGTACTGTTGTGGCCTAGAACGAGGGCAGTGACGCCGGTACCAATTTGCAGGGGTACAAGCAAAAATACTCAATGAGTGCACATTCCAACCCTGAATATAAGACCTCTTCTTCTTATGAAAATCTATGATGTTTTCAAATATTATCAGCTTAGCCCTGGCTGGGACCACAGAGCACAGCCGGTCTCTGTTGTGAGCATAATGACCAGCCCTGGATAAGCCCATCCTCAAAGGCGAAGGTGCTGCAGAAACTCATTTCTTGAGTCAGAGGAAACACTAGGACAGATCTGACCTCAGGGCTCTGCCTTCCATGTTTCAGATGCTGACATGGATGTCTGCCCACAGTAGCTATGGTGGGAGAGGACATGTGGACATATCCAGGGTAGATCCAAGGATGAGCAAGTGACAGTGTCTTTCCAGAAGCAAATGATGGGATAAAGAGTCCCAGGTGGTTGCAGAGGTATGCCTGTATGTAGACAGGGGTGCTCCTGCCTTGGCAGGATTATACTTAACAAGCTGTGTGACTTTGAATAAACCAGGCAACATCTCTGATCCTCAGTGGGCTCACCTAGTAATTACAATAGCACTTTCCCTACCTGCCTCCCAGGGTTGTTGTTGGACCCATAGATGTGAAGGTAGTTTGACAGGTGTGACGTGTGGAAATGAAGGCATGGTTCTTATTAGAAGGTGGGAGGTGAGTGGAGGTATAAATAGGTCAGGGAGTGGGTGGTAGCTGTTTGTGCATGCAGGTCCAGTGGTGTGCGCTCACAGAAAACCAAGAGAAGTGCTCTTGCCTCTAAATGAAACTGACTTTCTAAATGAAGATTCCATTTTAAATTAGACAGTGACTGAACTGGTGCCAGTACTTGTTAAGAGGGCTTCCCTGTGTTTGCTGGCAAATTGGATCAGGGGCTGACATATTTGGTCCTGCTGATATCTGAACAATTGACAACACTTTGGAGCCCGTCAGAAGCTCGGAGGGTGAATTCCAGCCCTGTCACTCTCTGACTTTGTGGCTTTGGGCAGCATGCCCAGCAGATCTATCTTCAACATCCCCATAGGAAATCAGACAGTGAGATCTCTGGTGGGGCATGGGGGGGCGTGATGCAGTGTCGGTTAAAGGTCTGTCCTTGGGCAGAAACCTTTGCGTGGCCAATGACGGTATTACCAAGTCCAAGCTCATACTGTTCACCACACAACAGGCCAATAAGTCAAGAGATGAGGTGTTGGGGGCAAGGAATAGTGACTTTATTTGGAAAGCCAGCAGACAGAGAAGATGGTGGACTAGTGTCCCAAAGAACCTTCAATGACTTAGAATTCAGGCTTCTTTTATACTAAAAGGGAACGGGGTGTGGCTGGTTGTTGCTAACTTCCGGGTGCCAGCCAGACCTGGAGGGGATGTGATAATCCTTTGTTCTTGCAGCTGTCCGTGTAGGTCAGGTCAAGATAGATGTTTTTGTAAATCTCCAGCAAGACAAGCATTATTCTCTGTTCTGCAACTTTTTGTCTCTATATGAATGGAAAGTGCTATACTTTTACCAGTCAAGCCTGAGAGGCAGCGCCTTGAGAGTGGGTTATCCTGTATATTTCAGGCTCTAGGCAACATTCTTTTGCAAAAGGTGCAGAGCCAGCATGACTCGGCACAGGCAAGAGGGCACAAGGGTTAGAGCTAAAGGAATAGATCCCATATGGATCAGCTTTTCTCTTCTCTGTTACAATAAGAAACCCATTCTGATTGGATAAATGGAGCCACACGCTGTTCTTGAACCAATCACAAGGGGCCAGAATAATTCCAGGCTCTGATTGATTGGGGATCTGGATCCCAAACCCCACTTTTGGAGCTGGGTCCATGGTGACCAAGTCTTTGAGGCTGAAGGAAATCAGGGTAAATTGGGGGACAGTGTTTCTCTGACCTGCCCACACTCATCTAAATGTGGACGTTGCCCCTTCTCCTGAGATAATGTCACCCACCTTCTTCCTCTCTGTGGAGTTTATAACACAACACTTTTAGCAGCACTGGTGAAATCCATTTCCAATTTTCATCTTCACAAATGAAAATAGAGATTATGTTCACTAAGGGAGTCTGTGAGATTCCAGAACGTCACACAGTCTAAGTTACTCGACACGGTATCTTCATTTCTTTTCTTTGGTCACGGTCCACACGCCTTCTCAAGGCATAAACCAACTCCTTAAATTAAAGTGTTAAGTGAGGGCATGGATTTTTTTCTTCCTTTCTGGTAGCCAGATAAACTTAGATCAGATATCTATATCTGCTTGTCTGCCCCTCCCTTGCCAAATAGAATTTAGAGGCGTTCGTGTCTGTGAGCCTCAAACCTTGACTTATAAAAGTATCTCATTTTTGGAGATTGATCCTTTGTCCGTTGCTTCATTTGCAAATATTTTCTCCCATTCTGAGGGTTGTCTTTTGGTCTTGTTTTTGGTTTCCTTCGTTGTGCAAAAGCTTTGAAGTTTCATTAGGTCCCATTTGTTTATTTTTATTTCCATTTCTCTAGGATGTGGCAGAATTAATGGACAGGGAATTGCTGAGCTGCATTTGGTGACCTGCCCTCGTGTAACCATAAACATTTTTCTTTTCCTTTTCCCCAGGAGTTTAGCAGAGTTAATATTCCTATTATTAAATACAGTTTAGTAATCGTTTCCCTCTGTATGGCACTGAGAGGATGTTATAAAACAGGTTTCTCCAACCGGCAGTTCTTTCTGACCTCTGAATCCCAGGTGTGATTATTTTTCAGGGAAGTGTGTGTAATTGACAGCATTTGAGAGAACAGTGCTATTCTGTGGAGACAGAGAAGTTAAGAGTCCTTTCCTTTCATGAAAATAGACAAGCATCATTACCTGGGATATACCCCTTGGAAGTAAAATTGAAACGTTTAAGATTGCCCTGAGTTTTTAGGTCATTGAATATTATAATGCCTAGTATAGATAAGGAAGCACAGATCATGGGATAATTATTCCCCACCACGGAGGCAAGAAACTTATGAGTTTTCTATCAAATGCCCCATGAATCAGTCATTAACTTGAATCGTAGTTAATGATCATTAATATAGGTTCTCTTGGATGGACACTTTTATTTGGAAAAAAAAAATCAATGTTTATATTTTTCTATTTCCTGATACCTAGCACGATGCTTTCACATAGCTTTCATTAGGCTGGATACTTTTAGTAGCAAATGGCAGGAAATTTAATTCAGACCGACTTATACGAGGCAGCTCACACAGCTGACATTCCAGAGATAAGGGCTTCAGACACAGCTTGATCCAGCGTCTCAGACATTGTTCCCAAGAATATGACTGTCTCCACCCCTTGAATATGACTTCCTTCATTTGGAATTCAAGCAAGATCTTTAACCTTGAAAGGCTCCTAGCACCTCCCAACCTGTACCCTTACAGTTTAGAAGGCCTCAGTGAAAGATAACTGCTTATTTGTTTTTCTCCAAAATAGTTCCAGCCCAAATCATGGACTTAATGTCATTAATCTGACTCAGGTCACATGATCACACCTGAACCCATCAATCAGGGACTAGAATACCGTGATTCTTTAGACTTGAGTTATGTGTCCAAACTCAAATCTGTGAGTGGATGCCCTGGGCTCTGTCTTACCCAGGATATGTGCACAGATAATGGGAGAAGATGGCATCTGAGGGATTGCCACAATGCTGGTGTTGAAAGCTACGGGATTGAGTCTTCATAGACATAATCGTTGACACTAAGAACTGATTTATAAAAGCAAAACTAAGTTTATAATTGCAAGTTGTGGAAGTACTATGCTGGGAAATCCTGGGTGCTATGAGGGGATGATTCTTGGGGTGCTCAGAGAAAAGTAGTTGGGCGTCCAACTTTTTCCTGGCTACAGTCAGGTTTACTATGCCTCTTTGTCAAGTGTTTCTGACCTGCTCCCTTAACAGCCTCTCTTCGGTAGAAGTGTGAAAACACGAAAGCTGCAGATCTTTCTCTCTTTTTCCTGTGATAAATTTATGTGTAAACTCTGAACCCTAGGATTGTGGTTTCAGCACATGTGCAAACAGCACGTAATTAAAAGTGTTTCTATAAACATGTTTAATATTTACAGCAATATGAGTGATGCAAGAAGCTTCATGGTACCATATGCTGGGTTTTAACCAGGCAAACAGGTCTTAATCCCTTTTGAGGATATCATTTGATGCATAAGAAGTGCTTGGATCCTTTCCTAAGCTAACACGTGTTGAAGGTGTTTTAATGTCCAAATCCAGCGATAAAATGCTATAACTATAAGAGCAATGGGATAGGTCCATTTCTGGCCAAGATGCAATAACAGGAACTGGATCAGACCTCCTACTTGAAACAGAGAAAAAGTGGGAAAAATACAGGAAACAATGGTTTTCAGACATTGGTGACAAGGCAACACAGGGTTTTGATCTCTGATATAGGGATGCAAATTAATTGGGTCCTGTGATGGCCCTACCTTGTTGCTGTGTTCCCAGCACAGAGAGGGCACTCCAGGCAGAGCCTGGTAGTTTCCAGAGCTGAGGAGTTAGAGATAGAGGTCTGAGGAGGAGAAAGAAGCTAGAGCTCACAGAACAGAGTACAGGAGGAGAGAACTCCCCAGGGATCTGCAGGGGGTCCTCTCAGTCCTGAACAGTGCATAAATGTGAGGTAAAAACCTCACATTACGGGAAAGTGCAGAAAAAGAGTAGACTAAAGGATAAGTGGGTCCTGACTAACAAAGCTAAAAAGCAAGCATTGAAAGATCACATTGTTTTGAAAAAGCTTAAGTGTGTCTCATAACACAAGGCAAGAATAATTACAGAAAAAATCTATTTTAAAGCATGTAAATTTCAGTGTCCGTCAACAAAGAATGCAATGGATGATAGGATTAGTAGACAAAGATATTAAAACATTATTAATATAGTCCATATGTTTAAGGTAAGGGTTGAGTAAAGGCATGGAAAATGTAAAAAAGAATCAAGTTGAACTATCAGAGAAGAATACGACATGAACAGGAATGAAAATGACACTGGGTGGGATTAACAGCAAAACAGACAATACAGAATACAGCAAAGACCAGTGAGCTTGAAGACACGGCAGTAAAAGTAATTCCAGATGAAACACAGAGAGAAAAAAGACTGGGAAAAAAGAAAAAAGAACAGAGTGTAAAACCTATAACTTTAGTCTCACTATCTACTCCATGCTGGAAATTTCCAAAGAGGGACTGAAGATTCCTACACCCAAGAAAATGGTCAAGTTGAGCTGAATGGACTTTCTTTTGGTGCATCTTACCTGAGAGATTTTCAGAATCAGCAGCTGGACCAAGAATAGCTCTGGTGAACCTGAAGCTTGGGAAATAGCTCTTTGTTACCTCTAACATAGATTCTGTTTTAAATTCCTAATAAAATCTTAGCTGTGTTGTGGCAGTCATCACTGACTGCTTGGGAGAGGAGAGTGGGAGTCGAGGTTAGAAAGGGCACACGGGAGTTTTCCACGTATCCTTAATGTTCTGTCTCTTGACCTTCGTAGGGTATACATGTGCCTGTTTTTATATTATTTTACTCCACTTCTCTCTTGCCCACCAAATTCTGATTTTGCTTAGTTGTAGGTAGAGAATCTCGTTCTCAAGGAAGGAAGCATCCCTCCCTGGTCCAATCCTCAGATTTTTTAAAAAAAATAAAATAACATGTATTTCAAAAAACATAATTCCAATGTCTTCTAGACTCCATAGTTTCTGGGGTTTTTTTTTCTAATTTTTTAATTGAAATATAGTTGATTTACAATGTTGTGTTAGTTTCAGGTATACAGCAAAGTGATTCAGTTATACATATATGGACTCCATAGTTTCTGATAAGAAAGCTACAATAATTAAAGTCCCCCTTCCCCCTTCCCCCACCTCCAGTATGTAATGTGATTTTTCCCTAGCTACTTTCAAGATTTAAAAAGTTTATCTCTGGTGTTCAGCATTTTCATTATGATATGTCTGGGTGTGGTTTTCTTTAAGTTTATCTTGTTTGGTTCACTGAGGTTCTTGGATATATACATGTAACTGGTCCTAATCATTCCTTTCTCCGTGGGTCTGGAGATTGGCATGCAATCTACTTCTAGCCCATGAAACACAAGGGGAAGCTCTGGGAGGCTTCTGGGAAGTATCTTCTTCCTGGACAGGAAGAACCTTGGTCAGAAAGAGCCCTTTATCCATCTGCTGAGATCAGTATCATGGGACTGTAGCAGGAGCTTACAACCACAAGGCAACAAACTCCATATCACAAAGACATTTTCTGAAAATGGCAGAATGCAAAGGCAGGAAGTGACATCACAGAGCTGCTGAACCCAATGGAACCACGCATCTCCACACTTCCTGTCATATGAGATAATTGGACGCCATCATTGCAGACTCCACAATCAGTCAGAGCACAGAGGAAAGGTTGATGGGAAAGCTTCTAAGTAGACAACAAGAGAAGTCTTGATTCTTAAAGGCCAACTGTGGAATAACATCATACCTAAGAAGTCCTTGGAGCCCCACATACAAGGGAAGTTTGCATGTACTGACCATCTCTTTCTCACAGGTCTTCATCTGGTGCTCATGAAAAGGACTGGGGACCAGGCAGGGTGCCTGGGAGACCGCTTGGTGGTTCAGGTACCAAGGCTTAAGAATGAAGAAGTAGCACCTGGAGCAGCCGACTCGTGTTCCAGAATGTCCATGGAGACAGGTGGTGAACAGATGCTGCTGGGTGACAGGCACAGAACACACGCACAGCTTGGATCCTCATCCAGCACAAAGCAAAAACCATCTGCCACTAGGCGAGGGCAAGAAACACACCCAAATCCCTCGTACACTGTTGATGGGAATGTGAATTGGTGCAGCCAATGTGGAAAACAGTATGGACATTTCTCAAAAAACTAAAAATAAAACTACCATATAACCCAGCAATCCCATTCTTATCTGAAAGAACAAAACAAAACAAAACTCTGACTCAAAAGGATACCTGCACCCTAATGTTCACAGCAGCACTATTTACAACAGCCAAGTCATGGGAACATCCATCCACAGATGAACAGATAAAGAAGATGTTTTATACACACACACACACACACACATGCATACATACATACAATGGAATATTACTCAGCCACAAAAAAGAATGAAAGTTTGCCATTTGCAAAAACATGGATGGACTTGGAAGATATTATGCTAAGTGAAATAAGTCAGACAGAGACAAACAAATACTATATCACTTATATGTGGGATCTAAAAAAAGACAACAAACTAGTGAATATAACAAAAAAGAAACAGACTCACAAATAGAGAGAACAAACTAGGGGTTACCAGTGGGGAGAGGGAAGTGGGGTTTAAGAGGTACAAACTATTACGTATAAAATAAATTACAAGGATGTATTGTACGACGTGGGAGATAGATTCAATACTTTATTATGGCTATAAATAGAGGATAACCTTTCAAAACTGTGAACCACTACACTGCATGCCTGTAACATGTAATATTGTACATCACATATACTTCAGTTAAAAAAGAAATAAGAAATGCACCCAAGCCTGGTCCCCGGTTCTCCTTTGACCTGAAGGCTGGTGTGGTACGCCATCACCTTGGCTATAAAACTACAATACAGCACAGCTGCTCATACAGCAGAGTTGGCTCACTGCTTTGAAGTGCATTTGTGACTTCTTGTTTCCTAATTTTGTCATAAATTTTTTCCCCAGTAACAGCAATTCACTTTGCTCATAGTATTTCCTTAGCTATTATTTCAGGGAGCCTATTAAAGACAGGTAGGTTCATGTCAACACACCGGAGGGGAAAAAAGAAAAGAAAAAGAAAACTTCCCCAAATCCCATAAAGAAATATGTGATTCGTGGTTTTTTGCTGTTGTTTTTGCGTTGGCTTTAGAAATAGGTATTGGCTCAAGAAATCAAACAGTTTTGCGTCAGTGGATTCCCCAGCAGGTGAGTGAGATGAGAGGTATGGAGACAATGATTGCTGGGGCTGAATATCTAATTTTAAGGCAGGAGAAAAGCTTAAGTGACGGCATGAATGTATCTACCTTTCGGGTAAACAGAGAGTGGGTGAGCGGTAAAGAAACTTGTGTCAAGGGCTTCCCTGGTGGCACAGTGGTTGAGAGTCCGCCTGCCGATGCAGGGGACACGGGTTCGTGCCCCGGTCCAGGAAGATCCCACATGCCGCGGAGCGGCTGCGCCCATAAGCCATGGTTGCTGAGTCTGCGCGTCCGGAGCCTGTGCTCCGCAACGGGAGAGGCCACAGCAGTGAGAGGCCTGCGTACCGCAATAAATAAATAAATAAATAAATAATAACAATAAAAAGGATAGAAGAGAACAGACACATGCTTCGTGATCAGTCCAGTCATTGGGGATGTTTAGGTGATAAGGATGATAAAACAAATGCATTACTGAGCTCTGAAAACGTGTCAGCTCTAACTTGGCTTTTCTAAGCAGCGTTTTGCATGAATTCGCTCAGTTAATCTTCCCGATAATCTCCTCAGTTGAGGTTCTGGCATTATCACCATTTCTCAGGTGTGGAAACGGAGGCCCAGGAAGTCTAGGTGCACTGCTGCCCTATTCCAGGAAAGGCTGGGATTTGAAACCGTGAACTTGTGGTCCGGAACTCACACTCAGAGCATCTCAACTCATCAATCTCTTAGTAACTCTCCTTTCCAGGGAAGCAGAGGCTTCTTTGTGCGTTCATGGATTGAGATTAACTAGTGACCCCTCCTAGGTCTGGTTTAAATGTCTTTCTTTCCGATGCTTTGCCTCTGACCTTGATTTCCAAAACCCAGATGGAAAATAATATTTGCTTCTTTTACCTAAGTTTTTCCGCAAGATTGTGAGTGGGAAGGATTTCATGTCTCCCCCTCTTAGAAGATCACAGAATCCCCTACTGAGACCTGTTTTGCCTTCACGCCACAGGCCAGCATTTCTCCAACTTTTTCTAGGAACCCTGATGTTCCTCAAGAAATAATCTTGGCATTCTGTCTGGGTTTCTCAGGACTCTGGTAGCAAAGGAGGAAAGCTTAGACTAGGTCAACTTAAGCAAAACCGGGTAATTTCTTGCCTCATAAAGTTGTTCTATGTGGAGGTGAGCTGGCCTTGATAACACTCCCTCGGATTCTGGGACTTAAAACACCGCTAGAAATTGTTCTTCTCATCTCTCCCTCTTGTCTTTCTTCCCTTCCTCGTTTCTACAAACTGGTTTCATTCTCTGTGCCGCAAACATGCCCTTTCCAACCTAAGGAAAATGCGACTGCATGAAGCCCTTTGTTCAAATAGTAGCAGAACCTTCAGGGTTCGGCGGGTGGGGGGCAAGCGGGTCATTTCTATCAGCTTCAGATTGGAAAATCCTAGAGAAGGACAGTGAGTGAGCCAGCATGGGTCCCCTGCCCATCCTTCTGAAACAGAGCAGGACCCTACGGTCCTTCCCCCTCATGACTTCCGCCCGCCTTTCGTCTGTAGAAAAACTTTAGTCAAAGAATATGTTTAATCAGAGAAGTTAGAAAAAGCCGAAGGCAAGGTAAACAGTCCAACAAGACCAAGTAATAATAGTTTAGTCACTAAGCAAAGCCAGGGCCCTTTCGTTCCTCCTCAAGGGCTAGAGATCATATTCTGAGCCGTGTCCTGGGAGCCGTCTTACCGATGCTGAAACCCTCATCAGGTGGAGAAGTGAACTACACGATGACCAGGCTGTAAGCGGCCACAATTGCGAGAACTGGCCTCAAATGGACCCTGGAGCTAAAGATAAACTGTACTCGAAACTATCATGATGACGCTGATCAGACCAGCACATGACCACCTTCACGACGCCTGTCGGAGCTGCCTGTGCTGGTTCTGCATGGAGCCCCTCCTCTGCCTGTGCCCCCCTGAAACTCCCCTTTAAAAGCTCTTGCCCACTGATTGTCAGAGGGGGAAGTCAGCCTCTGGAGGTGGGTCCATCCTCTCCCCCAGTTGCCAGCCTCCAAGATAAAGCAAACTTTCCTTTCCACCAAGCTTGCCTCTCGAGTATTGGCTTTTGAGTGGTGAGCAGCCAGACCCCACTTTTGGTAACACTTCCACCAAACACGGTGGCTAGGGGGGTGGACACGATGATTGGTCTGCCCTGTGCCCACTCCTCTCAGTATGCAGAGCCTGTTTATTGGATGACAGAAGAGGGGCTGGGGCCCTAGGTCAAGATAGCATCCGCTGCTATCTCAGCCAAGTGAGATGACTTATCCAAAGTTTTAGTTCCCTCCTTCGTAGGCAGAATAATAGCCCCCAAAGACGCCCACGTCCCAACTCGGAGAACCGGTGACTATGTTACTTTACATGGCAAAGGGGAATTAAGGTTGCAGATGGGATTAAGGTTGCTAATAAGCTGATGTTAAAGTCAGGAGAGTATCCTGGATTATCCAGGGGAGCCCAGTCTAGTCACAAGGGCCCTTAAAATCAGAACAGGGAGGCAGAAGTGGAGAGTCAAAGCAAGAGATGTGACGGCGGGTCCAGCTGTAGAGATGAGACATTGCTGGCTTTAAAATATGGAGGAAGTGGCCTCTGTGGAGGAATGCGGGGGCCTCTGGGTACTGGAACCGGCAAACAAACAGATTGTCCTCTACAGACATCACAAAGGAACGCGGCCCGCTGACACCTTGATTTTAGCCCAGTGAGACCCATGACAGACTTGTGATTTCCAGAACTCTAGGGGAATAAACTGGGGTTAATGTATGCCACCTACTTTTTGGAAATTTGTTACAGCAGGAATAGAAAACTGATTCACCGCCTATCTTGTCATGGGTGTGTTTTACGTTGGTGATATAAGTAGGCTTACTGCACAGTTAGAGATTGATTAGAGAGGCTTCTCTTTGCAGCAGAGAAGAAAAGGTAGCAACTTTGTGTCCTGGGGGTCTTGAGCCTTTCTAGTCAGGGAAACCACTTATTTGAGAAAGACACAGAGTATCTTGAATGCAGCTGTCAGTATAAGACATCGGTTGCACTTGGCTACGCCCTTCAGACAGGTTCACAGTTCAGGCTTGTTACTGACTCAGAGGAATCCACTGACTTTCAGTAAATAGGCAGCTTTAAGGCACCCAATTCATAATATGGCCACGTGGAGACATAGGCAGACTTAAGATTTGGGCTCAAAAAATTGGGGAGTTTATGTTGCTCCAAGGTTATGGGTCAGATGGGTGATTGAGGCAAAACACTTAACCTCTCTGAGCCCTTCATCAACAATGAAATGAGAGTAATAACACGAGCCAGTACCATCCCACTGGATTGTGGTTAGAAACAGTAAACTAACACTGGTGATGTGACCTCATTTTGCAGGAAAATCTAAGTTACAACACAGGTGAAGCCAGCACGTTCCCACCAGTATGACTCTCTACTGTCTGTGTATTACGAATAAAGATAGGGAACCCTTGAATGTTTTTACTGTCTAACCTTGAAGCTGAACCATTTTGCTGTACTTGGACTTGGGCAGTGGAGCCCACTTTTTGAAAGTTTAAGATTCCATTTTTCGCACAAAATATAAAATTACCAGAGAGTCTTAACAGACACAGAGCACAGACTTGTGGTTGACAAGGGGGAGGGGGGTGGCGGAGGGATGCACTGGGAGTTTGGGATGAGCAGATGCAAACTTGCATCTATAGGATGGATAAACAACAAGGTCCTACTGTAAAGCACAGGGAACTCTATTCAACATCCTGTGATAAACCATCATGGAAAAGAATATGAAAAATAATATACATGTATAACTGAATCACTTTGCTGTACAGCACAAATTAACACAACATTGTAAATCAACTATATGTCAATAAAATAACTTTAAAAAAAATTACCAGAGTCTTATGTTCTATCTTTTCTGTTATACTACTGAAAATCTTTTCTGGCTAATATTGATAGGATAATAGCTTGGAGATTGAATATTAGATATTCTTAATAAAACAGTAAAAAGTTACTGTACAATGTTAGTCCACAATTGAACTGCTTTCTAATGTCTGTTTTACCCAAAGCTGGTTTAGTGGTGATGCCTTCTTCTCCAGAATTAATTTGCAAATAGATGTTTAATTGAAAGGACTGATGTCTTTAGGTGATTAAGATTTTGTCTCCACTGTGATTTCCTGGGGCACTCAAGAATGTCATCAGGGGCTTCCCTGGTGGCGCAGCTGTTGAGAGCCCGCCTGCCGATGCAGGGGACACGGGTTCGTGCCCCGGTCCCGGAAGATCCCACATGCCGCGGAGCGGCTGGGCCCGTGAGCCATGGCTGCTGAGCCTGCGTGTCCGGAGCCTGTGCTCCGCAACGGGAGGGGCCACAACAGTGAGAGACCCGCGCACCACAAAAAACAAACAAAAAAAAAGAATGTCATCAGGTCTTGCCCATCGTTGTTTCATAAATATCTGAGCCAATCAGAAGCAGAAGACGATGGCTAAACACCATCCTTTAAACAGATTTATTCCACCTGTATCATTCTCTGAGCATACATATTATTATTATTTTTTTTTTTTGCGGTACGCGGGCCTCTCACTGCTGTGGCCTCTCCCGTTGCGGAGCACAGGCTCCGGACGCGCAGGCTCAGAGGCCATGGCTCACGGGCGCAGCCGCTCCGCGGCATGTGGGATCTTCCTGGACCGGGGCACAAACCCGTGTCCCCCGCATCGGCAGGCGGGCTCCTAACCGCTGCGCCACCGGGGAAGCGGAAGCCCCCGTATTCATTTTTTAATGTAATGATTCATGTACTTTGAATACCCTGTGCCAAGATGTGTATTATTTTTGAATTTTTAAATTACTGCCACTAAAATAATCCAAAACTTTTTATAAAGAAGACACTGTTATTATAGTTTGAATCAAAGACCAAAAATGAAGTAGGTTGTTCTTTTTAGAAATCCTTTATTTGGCCTGTGAAATCAGATAATTATGAAATGCTTTAATAAACCAGTTCAGCAAATGTGTTCTTTTGGCAGTCAATTAGTAAACTGTTTTGGTATAAATATCAATTACAAAGTTGCAAATGGTTATAATAAAGTTGTGATTAAAAATAAAACATCCATGGGATTATAATGGTTGATTTTCTTACACGTTGAATTTCAGCTTCAGGAGTTTTTGTTTGTAGGACTATGTGAAGCAGACACTTTCTTCCTCAACCTTGAATGTTCTCCCTCCCTCTCCAGCTCCATCGTGGCTGAGATGCAGTGATTTTCCCGGCAAACCTGTAACCATCACAGACCTGGGTGCATAGCTGGAAGCTGGTTTACCTCTCTCCTTAAATCTCCACAAAGCCGTCTGAAACGAAGCAGGACCCCGTGGGGCTCCTGGGCACAAAAGTCTTTCTGTGTCCCGCATTTTCTGATTACAGGAAATAGGCTTCATTCAGCCTCCAAGATCTTCCCTGAGTTCCAAAGGGCAGGTTCAAACAGTTGCCAAACAGGGGAGGGAGGGGATGCAGAGACAAGGGAGGAGCAGTCAGGAGACAAGAGTGCGGCCTTGGGGCAGGGTCCTGGTTCCCCCTCGAGGGATGCACCTAGCAATAAGACACTGAACTGTTTTGCAGATACTGAAACCCCCATCAGGTGGGAGAAGTTAACTGCATGCTGCTCACAAGCATCTAGACCCCAGACCAATAGGAACCAGAAGGTTGATGATGCCAACTCCCAATTACATCCCCACCAACCTATCAGAAGAAGATCCATGAGCTGGCCACGCCCTCCTCTTTGAACCATTGCTATAAAACTCCTCACTACCCGCT
>NW_020174645.1:2964989-2966109 GCF_003031525.2 Neophocaena asiaeorientalis asiaeorientalis | reverse complement strand
GGGGGGGGGGTGGGGAACACACAGTTTTGAGGGCATTAGCCCACCATGGCCCCCTTTGCCTGGCAAAGCAATAAAGCCATTCTTTTCTACTTCACCCAAAAATCTGTCTCTGAGATTCAATTCGGGGTACAGAGACGGAGTTTTGGCTAGAAGACAACAGTGGTTTCCTGGGATTATCTTCAAGTTTCTAAAGAGGTGTGATTCCCGGACATCCTGAGACCTTGGATAATGGGTAACTAATCCTTCAACTCTAATATCCCACAAGGTCGGGGGGCAGCATAGACTCGCAGCTGAGACTGGCACGCCTTTGAGAGCAGCATTCCATGACGTGGCGATGCCTCCTCTTCTATGCTTTTTATGTGTTTATCACAGGTCCATATGCCATATAGACAGAATATTTGGGAAATTGAGAACATCAACACAGATAGAAAAACGTATTTTTTGTCTTGTTGCCACATCTTTAGACTATGTACATTTTTAAAAAGTTTTAATCTTTATTTGAAAACCAGCTATTGCAGATTCTTATCATAATTCTTATTTAACCCTTTTGTAAAGGTGTTGTTCTGTTTTATGTGCAGATTTTGGGAATTCCAGGGTAAGCTGTAGCTGTTAGAACTACTCTGCATGCACGTGTGCACACACACACCTACACACACACACACACACACACACACACACCTCACACAGTTCTGAACCAGGAAGGTTATGTTTTTTTCTTCATTTCAGCCACTTCAATAATTTCATCACATCCCCGCCTTCAATCTCTGTGTTGATACAGGGTAAAAGGTTTTTAAACTAAGTGATGATTCCTCTGGGAAAATCACCTTGTAGAATGAAATACATGTCATTCCTTGTACAGAAGAGCGGCGCATTAAATGGGTGGTGGAAAAGTTAGCGCAAAATGTGGATGACGGAATTACTTGTATGCAGTGAACTGCAGCACTGAAAGGTGTATGTCTTGGAATAATTACATTTTTATATTATATCATGCAAAGCTATACATTTTATTTTATTTTATTTATTTATTTATTTTTTGCGGTACGCGGGCCTCTCACTGTTGTGGCCTCTCCCGGTGCGGAGCACAGGCTCCGGACGCGCAGGCTCAGCGGCCACGGCTCAC
>NW_020174645.1:2821173-2964806 GCF_003031525.2 Neophocaena asiaeorientalis asiaeorientalis | reverse complement strand
CACACACACACACACACCTCACACAGTTCTGAACCAGGAAGGTTATGTTTTTTTCTTCATTTCAGCCACTTCAATAATTTCATCACATCCCCGCCTTCAATCTCTGTGTTGATACAGGGTAAAAGGTTTTTAAACTAAGTGATGATTCCTCTGGGAAAATCACCTTGTAGAATGAAATACATGTCATTCCTTGTACAGAAGAGCGGCGCATTAAATGGGTGGTGGAAAAGTTAGCGCAAAATGTGGATGACGGAATTACTTGTATGCAGTGAACTGCAGCACTGAAAGGTGTATGTCTTGGAATAATTACATTTTTATATCATATCATGCAAAGCTATACATTTTATTTTATTTTTTAAATTTATTTATTTTTTGCCGTACGCGGGCCTCTCACTGTTGTGGCCTCTCCCGGTGCGGAGCACGGGCTCCGGACGCGCAGGCTCAGCGGCCACGGCTCACGGGCCCAGCCGCTCCGCGGCATGTGGGATCTTCCCGGAACGGGGCACGAACCTGTGTCCCCTGCATCGGCAGGTAGACTCTCAGCCACTGCGCCACCAGGGAAGCCCTACATTTTATTTTTAATTAATTTTTATTAGAGTATATTTGCTTTACAGTGTGGTGTTAGTTTCTGCTGTACAGCAAAGTGAATCAGTTATACGTATAAATATATCCCCTCTTCTTTGGATTTCCTTCCCATTTAGGTCACCACGAAGAACTGAGTAGAGTTCCCTGTGCTCTACAGTAGGTTCTCATTAGTTATCTATTTCCTACATAGTAGTGTATAGTGTCAGTCCCAATCTCCCAATCCATCCCACCCCTCGTCCCTTCTCCCCCTGGTATCCATAAAGCGATGTGTTTTAAACCTTCGACATCCCACTCTGCAGTATTTCAACTGATGGGGGAAAGACATGTACTGGATGAGGACATCACAAAATGCACCGATTCCAGGGATTCTCACCTGGAAAGGGTGTGGCCTGTGTCAGGATTGTAGATGGAACTGGAAAGTGACTTCATTTTCTAGGATAAATGTCTCTTCTCACCACAGGGTAAATCATCATTTTTAACATGAAAATGTACATTTCAACATTGCCTGGCAAAGCAATAAAGCCATTCTTTTCTACTTCACCCAAAAATCTGTCTCTGAGATTCAATTCGGGGTACAGAGACGGAGTTTTGGCTAGAAGACAACAGTGGTTTCCTGGGATTATCTTCAAGTTTCTAAAGAGGTGTGATTCCCGGACATCCTGAGACCTTGGATAATGGGTAACTAATCCTTCAACTCTAATATCCCACAAGGTCGGGGGGCAGCATAGACTCGCAGCTGAGACTGGCACGCCTTTGAGAGCAGCATTCCATGACGTGGCGATGCCTCCTCTTCTATGCTTTTTATGTGTTTATCACAGGTCCATATGCCATATAGACAGAATATTTGGGAAATTGAGAACATCAACACAGATAGAAAAACGTATTTTTTGTCTTGTTGCCACATCTTTAGACTATGTACATTTTTAAAAAGTTTTAATCTTTATTTGAAAACCAGCTATTGCAGATTCTTATCATAATTCTTATTTAACCCTTTTGTAAAGGTGTTGTTCTGTTTTATGTGCAGATTTTGGGAATTCCAGGGTAAGCTGTAGCTGTTAGAACTACTCTGCATGCACGTGTGCACACACACACCTACACACACACACACACACACACACACACACCTCACACAGTTCTGAACCAGGAAGGTTATGTTTTTTTCTTCATTTCAGCCACTTCAATAATTTCATCACATCCCCGCCTTCAATCTCTGTGTTGATACAGGGTAAAAGGTTTTTAAACTAAGTGATGATTCCTCTGGGAAAATCACCTTGTAGAATGAAATACATGTCATTCCTTGTACAGAAGAGCGGCGCATTAAATGGGTGGTGGAAAAGTTAGCGCAAAATGTGGATGACGGAATTACTTGTATGCAGTGAACTGCAGCACTGAAAGGTGTATGTCTTGGAATAATTACATTTTTATATTATATCATGCAAAGCTATACATTTTATTTTATTTTATTTATTTATTTATTTTTTGCGGTACGCGGGCCTCTCACTGTTGTGGCCTCTCCCGGTGCGGAGCACGGGCTCCGGACGCGCAGGCTCAGCGGCCACGGCTCACGGGCCCAGCCGCTCCGCGGCATGTGGGATCTTCCCGGAACGGGGCACGAACCTGTGTCCCCTGCATCGGCAGGTAGACTCTCAGCCACTGCGCCACCAGGGAAGCCCTACATTTTATTTTTAATTAATTTTTATTAGAGTATATTTGCTTTACAGTGTGGTGTTAGTTTCTGCTGTACAGCAAAGTGAATCAGTTATACGTATAAATATATCCCCTCTTCTTTGGATTTCCTTCCCATTTAGGTCACCACGAAGAACTGAGTAGAGTTCCCTGTGCTCTACAGTAGGTTCTCATTAGTTATCTATTTCCTACATAGTAGTGTATAGTGTCAGTCCCAATCTCCCAATCCATCCCACCCCTCGTCCCTTCTCCCCCTGGTATCCATAAAGCGATGTGTTTTAAACCTTCGACATCCCACTCTGCAGTATTTCAACTGATGGGGGAAAGACATGTACTGGATGAGGACATCACAAAATGCACCGATTCCAGGGATTCTCACCTCGAAAGGGTGTGGCCTGTGTCAGGATTGTAGATGGAACTGGAAAGTGACTTCATTTTCTAGGATAAATGTCTCTTCTCACCACAGGGTAAATCATCATTTTTAACATGAAAATGTACATTTCAACATTCTTCTATTGAATTCCATCCACATATATTTTTGCTTTTCAAATGCAGCCATTCACAAGCACATCACGACAGGGAGAAACCCCTCTGATCTCCCAACGCCTGAGGCACACACAAGCTTGGGACGCAGGGGAGAGGCTCAGAATTTCAGACAAAAAGGAACCGTCCCTGCTGTGGTGAGTGCTGGGGTCTACATCCAACACTGAACGCCCCTCCAGATGTCAATGAAATACGCGTACCACGTGGATACTCACGGCTCCGTTCAAGGTTTGGGAAACAGGAGGCGACCTTTGCTTCATCCAGACGCTCAGAGATCACGAAGCTGGGCTTCTGCTCCTTGTTTCCCAGCTGCCTGAAATGAGAAAAAGCAAATCTCCATATGATTGGACACTAGTTTTCTAGGCACGCATTTCTTTCCTTCCAGAGAGTTCAATGCCTGTGTTTCCGAACTTGAGATAATAGACGCAGGTTTTAAAAAGAAGGCACCAAGAAATGTCACCTCCAAAAATTGATCTTTCATTTTGTTCCCTAGCAGCCTGGGTACAAATGTTTCCAGATGCTCCAACGTGGCGATAAGAGAAAGAGCCCCAATGTTTCTCACGTTCCAGTCCAGGAACCAAACTACCTTACCGCTCAGGTGTAGTGATGGATGAGGCCATGACCCCCTTTTCCCTCTTGCTTTGAGTTACTGGTTTGGTCTCGTCTGTTTGTGGGAAGAGGAGGGCGGGGGAATTCGTGTGGGGCCGGGAGTGACAAGGCGCTGGTGGCTCAGACACGCAGAGCTCTGGAGGGATAAGAAAACCTCCAGACTACTGGGGATTCTGCTTGGATCCCCAAAGATGGCTGCAGACATTTCAACTGACAGATCACGGTACGTTACTGAGCAAATTCTTCTCGGGCTATTTTTGTCCATGTGTGCGCTTCGTGGGCCTGGCAGCATCACAGCATCATCTCTGCCACGTGGTCAATGCCGTCCCTTGTCGTTATTATGGAAAGGGAGCGCTCTCTGGCAATCCAGCGTTTGGATAGCTTCATACGTCTTCATTATCGCGGCTTACCAAGCTCGGCTCTTTCCCCAGACCTTGCGGGTATCCTATAATAATGGACATACAACATAAAAATTGCCTTTGTGACACTAACCTGTGAAGCAGCATGCTTTCATGCTTCTAAAAGGCTGGCAGGAAAGGAACCAAATTGCTCCCAGATTTGCAAATCCACTCTCTCTCCCATCCACCTTTTTGCTCGGCACTTTATTTATTTATTTTTGGCTACGTTGGGTCTTCCTTGCGGTGCGCGGGTTTCTCATTGCGGTGGCTTCTCTTGTTGCGGAGCACGGGCTCTAGGCACACTAGGCTTCAGTAGTTGTGGCTCGCGGGCTCAGCAGTTGTGGTTCATGGGCTCTAGAGCGCAGGCTCAGTAGTTGTGGCGCACGGGCTTAGTTGCTCCGCGGCATGTGGGATCTTCCCGGACCAGGGCTAGAACCCGTGTCCCCTGCATCGGCAGGCGGATTCTCAACCACTGAGCCACCAGGGAAGCCCTCAGCACTTTTTATAATTGTCTCCTACTAACAGCTTTATCCCGTCCTTTTGATCCTGGGACATTGGAGGCCTGTGCCACAGACACCAGTGAGTCCTCACCAGGTGTCTCTATGCTTGTAAGTAAATGTGGATCCAAAAAGAGAAGGGAAAGTGGAATTTTGAAAATGGCATTCAGGAAAAAATGAACACCTTTTATTTTGAGGGTTTCTTGTTTACAAAATGCAAGCACTACCTTTTAGATTTCTTGTGGATGAAGTGTTAGTACTATGAATTTATAAAATTTATTTAAGTTATTCTGGTATATTTACGGTTTAGATTTTTTAAGTAGAAGAGAAGGTTCGCAGGACAATATGACCTGGGCTTCGGTGTTTTTATAGGGTACTCTGACTCAGGATGGTCAGGTCACTACTATTTTCCAGATGGAAAATGAAGATCCAAGGGCTTTGGAGTCCATTCGGGTAATTATCCTCGCGGTCCAAGAAAGCAATAGCGTTTTCAGTTCATAATACCGGACCATCTTCGTGTTCTATGAGATGCCTTCAAAATGTCGTTGCTACACTAGGTCAGTTTTTCAGATGAAATATATATATGTGTGTTTATATATAAATATTTATATATGTACATACATATTAAAAATTTTTTTTTTCAAAATACGAGGCTGTTTCTTTAGGTCCTGCAAAGGCTGAGAGGAAAAAAGAAAACCTTCTTATACATTTGCATCACCCATAGGAATAAAGCACTTTGCAAACAGTAAAATGGACAATGCTTTTTATTTTGTTGTCCATGTGATTATGACTTTTTGTTTCATTAGATGGTTTAAGTCACTTTTTACGTGATACATTGCCATGGCCGCTGAGCCTGCGCGTCCGGAGCCTGTGCTCCGCAACGGGAGAGGCCACGACAGTGAGAGGCCCGCGTACCGCAAAAAAAACAAACAAAAAAACAACAACAACAAAAAACTTCTATCACTCAGGAAACTCCTAGGGTTTGGGGAGCTCTGGGCCAGGACGTGGGCACAAAGACCAAACATATTTCTTATTATACACATATTCTATGACTTAGCAATTTAACTTCTATGTATTTTCCCAAGAGAAATCACCATCATTTTCCCAAGAGAAATCGCCATCAATTTGAAGAAATCCCCAGTTATCTTCTTACTACCCGAAAAACCCTGGTCATTTATTTATCTGTGCTCTTTAAGAGAAAGGACTGTCTTATTCACAGCTGTGTCTCTGATTACCGAAACGATGTTTGGAACATGGCAGTTTCTAAATAAATATTTGCAGAATATAGGAAGGCATATAATCTCATATTAACACTATGAAGTAGACTCTCACTCCTGTTTTACAGATAGGAATACTGAGGCACAGGGCAATGATTAACTTGCCCATGATCACGTAACCAGTAAGTGAAAGAGTTGGGATTTGAACCAATGGTGATATTTCCATCAAAACAACCCTCGAAAGTCAGCCTGGAGATTTGCTCGACTTCTTTGAGGTTCTTAAAGATGCAGCTCTGCGTCGAAAGTCAAGCTGCTGTCTCTTTAGTCATTGTGATTTAGTAGAATATTTTTGTTTGTGGTCACCCACTAACCGCTTTCTCAAGCCAGCCCCCTCAACCCCTCTTCCTCATGGAAGCTGCAATTTCTTTAGTCTGCATCAAAGCTTTTCACCAGTCAGCTGGAAAAGGTAATAGAATTCACAGGAAGAAATAAATACCGAATTGGGACCTTTTTGGAAGCAGGAGAGATCAGGGGAGGGTGGCTCTCCCAAACTGCAGGTGAGTTGGGTTTGTGAGGTAGATGTTTATGTGTCTGATGATAAATGCTTATCGAACACCTGCTCTGTGACTGTCATTGCTCAGGTGCCGGGGATATAAAGTAAACAGAACAGACAGAAAAGATGTCTGGTCTCTGGGAGCTTGTATTCTAGTAGAGGAAAAAAAACACATAAAAATTCCCAAGTAAATATGTATGGATGGGGCAGATAGTAAAATGTGCTTTTGAGAAGATTACCCAAGAAAAAGGCATATGAAAAGCTGGTGGCCAGGGCAGGGATTATTATTTCAAAGTAATTGTCAACACACACCCTTTGGTAAGGTGTCATTTGAGCAAAGACTTGAAGGAGAAAAGGGAGTGAGTCATGTGACCATCTGCAGAAAAATACTGTTTCAGCATTGATGCTAAAAATCAGAATTTTCCTTGGGCATCTCAAAAAAAGGACAGGACGAGAGAATCTCTTTGCAAGTCCAGTGCGGCCAGTTTCCCCTCCCGTATTGGAGCAGATTGCTGTATCTACAGCCGAGCCCCAAATGCACAGGATGGCTGACACTTCAGGACCATGTTGTATGAACATGCAATGGCCATGTTAAGGATCAGGCTAAGGGATGTCGGAGCCAAAACAGAGGGACAGCAGGATCCCTGCATGTACTCTGTGCTCAGCTGGGGGCATTTGCTCACTGCGTAGTCAGTGGGTAGCACTGTCTAAACCACCTAGATGATCATCTTTCTCTTTATGGATTCCTCCTTCCATGGCTTCTCTTTCTCTGTTGTTGTTGTTGGTTTTTTCTATCTCTTTCTCTCTCACTCTCCTGTACATATATGACTATGTAATTCCAAGATACCTATAGTTCTTGGAGTTGATCAGCTCCTCGGGTTGGAGCTGATCACCAGAAATACCAAGTGATTAGAGAGTTAGGGCTTTGACCTCTGGGAAGGGGAAGGTTGGAGAGATGAAGATTTAGCTCTTGAACAATGAGAGCTGAATGTGTGGAGAGCCTGGGAGGATGGTAAGTCCAGATAGGGCATGGAAGTTCCATGCTCCTTCCCCCATACCTCAGCCTATGAATAAAGCTACAGATTTATTTTACATTTGTGAAAGTCAAAAAAAAAGAGTGTGAGGGAAAGAACTTCTTAAGAGCTACCTACAGATGACCTGGACTTCCCTGTGAGTCTCTGGCAGGACCCAGGGAGGCTGAATGACCCCCTGCTATCATATCAGCCATTGGGTTGCAAACAATGGCAACAGGGCTGGTGTAACTTAAATAGAAAATGAATGTATTGAAATTAACGGGCGGCTTTCAGAATCCACAAGAGTAGAAGACACCATGACTCAGGAAACCAGCAGGGACCAATGGGCTGGAGGGTAGTTAGATGATGTAGCCTAGTTCTATCACACCTGCAACATGGCGTGACCTGACTATAGAGCTGCCACCACTGGGCGCTCACTCTTTGTCCCACACTGATATCCCTCCTTCTGGACTCACATATCACGGCAGGATGTTCAGTGAGTCAGGTCTCATTTCCCCCTTTCTATTTCTGAGCTGGCAGAAAGGAGGAAGAGAATTGCTGGCCTCTTCTGACCCCTTCAAAGAGAAGCAGAGCCCTGTCTTTATCAAAACTCATGCGGTGGGATTCACCCTGCAAAGAAAGTCTGATGAGATGCAAGGCAGCCTTCCTTCCCAAACTGGACAAACATCCCTGAAAGGGAGAGGTATTACGGAAAGCACTTCTGAATTGGATACTTCATAGAATAGATAATCTTCAAAATGTCTTCCTAAGTTTATAAGCAAAAAGTATTTAAAGCTAGAATCTATGGGAGATGTGTGTACAGTCTCTCTAATTTGCAAGGAAAAGCAAACTATCCTATCTATGGCAAATTATTATGGCTCTGGTTTTAATTGACCAGGCTATCTGGTTTTAGCCATTACCAATCCAAGACGCACTGGCCACTTAAAGTTCTGTATTTGCATGTAAAAGAGACCATAAAGAGTTAGCAAAGCTCAGAAGGAGAATGAGTTATAAGAAACAGGGTGTCCCATGGGATACGCAGGTGAAGCTGAAACGTAGCCCCAGAAGCAGGGAACTGGGAAGCTCTCAGGAAGCCCAGCAGTTTTTGTCTCTGCCTCTTCCCTCTTGGCACTGCCCCGTGATGCTGTAGACGTGCTGTCTCTTCATGGCAGGCAGAAGAGGACCTCTCCGATTCTCAAGTGTGAATGCTATGGTCTGGCTAGGTCAGATCTTTGGGGGAGCGGCCCAATTTTCCATTGTTTATATGTAAATGAAATCAACCATACAGCATGTTTTCCCAGACCTGCTGAAGAACTCTGCCCATGTGAGGAGCTTGACACTCAGGTACCTCTTCTAGGACACTGCCTCCCAGGACAGGACATTTCATTTTTTAAGCCACAATCAAACTTGACATCCAATTTCAGTCACTGTTGGCTCCGAATACGATTTTACAATAATTAAGGTGCCAAAGTTCCACTAACAAATCCAGTCAAGTAACATACATTTCACCTTGTCATGCATAACTATGACATGTGAAGGACGGTGGGGGACACTTTTAGATGAGTTTTTAAAATTTCTAACAGTAGTTATTCTCTCCTGGGGAAGGAAACAGCATCTTCTCGTAAATGGGATGCTTTTGTTGGAGAAGAAGGAAACTTTTATTATTTTTCAGCTTTACCGATGTATAATCGACAAATACAAATTGTCTCATTTCAGGTACAACTTGACGTTTTGGAATACATTTAAATATATACATTGTGAAATAATCACGACGGTCAAGATAATTAACATCCATCGGCTCTCATAGTTTGAGTGTGTGTGTGTGCGCGTGTGTGCGTGCGTGCGTGTGTGTGCGTGTGTGGGCGTGCGTGTGTGCGTGTGCGTGTGCGTGTGTGGTAAGAACACTTAAGATCTGCACTCCTAGCAAGTTTCAAGTATGCAATACAGTACTGTTAAGTATAGTCACCATGCTGTACGTGAGATCTCTGGAGTCTATTCAACTGGCATCACTGAAATCTTATACCCTTTGAGGAACACCGCCCCATTTCCTCCCAGCCCCTGGTAGCGTGATTTTACTCTCTCCTTCTATGAGTTTGACTATTTGAGATTCCACATACAAGTGAGATCATGCAGTAATTGAAATGAGTCATCTTTACTACCTCAGTATATTGGGTCTGTTAGTTACCCTGGGATATAGAAATGTCTATTAGCCTCTCTCTCTATCTGTCTATTATCTATTTATATATACATTAGCTCTACGTGAAGAATTTTGGGCTTTGAGGAAAATAGAAAATCTTGGCTCTGGGATCTGTTAAGCGATCAGAGAACTGGCATTACGATACAGGAAAAGCCTTCATTGCAATGAAATATTTCTTTATCTGTGTTAAATAATCTCTCTAGAAAATAATAATATCAAACTACTTAGCATCAAAGTATTTCAGAAAGCAAGGGAGAGAGAGAGAGAGGGAAGAAGGAAGGAAGGGAGGAAGGGAGGGAGAAAGGGGTTTATTCTTGCTACTTATGGTTTCCTGACCCTGCAGGAAGTGGTTTATATAAAAAGTTTCTGAATCAGACATGGTGTAAATACAGCAACAGTGGATCTATAGCAGCCACAACAACATAATAATAATTAATACTGATAAACATCGTCTTTTATTATAAGTCCTCCTACAAAGATTTTCAAATCTAATTCTCACACTTAAGGACTATAACAGTATCTATTAGGCTATATGCCGGGCACAGTGCTAAGCACGTCACCTTCATAGGTGGTTCTCAACTGAGGTCAGGTTTGCCCCCAAGGGGATATTTGCAGAAGTGTGGAGACAGTTGTGGTCGTTACAACTGGAGAGATGCTTCTGGCATCAAGTGGGTAGAGTCCAGGGATGCTGTTACATATGGTGCAACGCATAGCATATCCCCTCTCAGTAAAGAACTATCTGGTCCCAAATGCCAATAGTGCTGTGGTTAAGAAACCCTGGCCTGCCTTCTCTCCTTTTAATCTTCTCACCCCTTACTCCCATGAGGCAGGTAATATTATTGTGGCTCAGGCTGGTTTCAAGGTCACCAAACCATTTCCCTTTTCTTCCCGGGCCACACCCAGAGAATATTTCTCAGAAGCCATAGGACTGATTTCTGACCGATGAAATCCAGGTGCAAGTGACGTCACCTCCATTTTGTATTTATAAAACCTCCTGCTCAGTCCACCGTGTTCTCTCTCTTCCCCTTTTGATTGGCCAGCTGCAACTGACCCAGTGGGGGGCTCTGAGTAGCCCATAAGAGATAGAGGAGCCCAAACATGGAAGGAGTCTGGGCTCCTGAATGGCTGCATGGAGTAGAACCCCCTCGCCGATTCACACTGGACCACGAGTAAGAAGTGAATCTTCAGGCTTCCCTGGTGGCGCAGTGGTTGAGAGTCTGCCTGCCGATGCAGGGGACGCGGGTTCGTGCCCCAGTCCGGGAAGATCCCACGTGCCGCGGAGCGGCTGGGCCCGTGAGCCATGGCCGCCGAGCCTGCGCGTCCGGAGCCTGTGCTCCGCAACGGGAGAGGCCACAGCAGTGAGAGGCCCGCGTACCGCAAAAAAAAAAAAAAAAAAAAAAGAAGTAAATCTTTCTTGCATTGAGAGTCTGTGGTGGTTTGTTGACTCATTCATCCTATTTTAACTGACATAATTATGATGCCCATTTTCCAGATGAGGAAAACTAAAGGCTGCCAGAGGCGATGCTTGATCAGAGGTTTGGTTCAATTTCCCTGTTCTTCTCTTAGCTCTGCCTCCTTGGTCCATTTTACTGCTTCAATTCCAGGCACCACTGAACCACATTGCCCCGAATGTCCCTCCCTCAGTACAGGAAAAGTATTGAAATCACTGAGTGACCCAGTTTGGGTTACTTGCCGACCCTAGTCCCACGGCCGGGGCAGTGCTATGCAAGGATGACCTTGGGTTATCTGCCTCAACCAGCCATGGAGACCAGGTGAGAATGGAGTCATGTTGATTGACATTCCAGCCTTGATATTGGGGCTACACTCAATCCACTCAAGCATTATGGCTCCTGTACTGTTTGCTACGGGGCTCTAATTCATTGGGATATGCCTTTGGTTTCTCAGGTCACAGAGAACCTTGAGAGAGTCACCCTGTACCCTGAAGCGACAGGGACCAAGCTTTGCTGAAAGTTTCACTCATCTAGGTGAGAACGTGATGTCTAAATGGATGTTTATACTCAGCGATATGACCACCAAATTGTATGTATCAGATACAATGAAAAGGACTCTATCCATGGCCCTGACCATCTCCACTGTGGCTGTCACCAAAAGGCATTAATTCTAAGTCAATTTCTCAATGTTTGTATGTCAGAAATCTAACATGTTGATCATTGCCTGGTGAAAAAACATTGGTTTCCATTGTAGGTAAAGAGAGAATATCAAGAATTATAAAACCCCAGAAATTCTGAGTGAGCCAGTAGAGACCAGACCATCTAGGGTCCACCCAGGAGAAGCACACATACACACTCTGTATCTGACTGGTATTGGTTTTCTATTCTTGAACTGTTTAGCACAGACATAACGTATTTTCTATTGTATAATTTTATCTATGTGGAAGTTTCTCATTAGTTTCATTCAGCTGATTTAAAGTAAAAATTGGTCTTAAACCAGGGGGGAAGATGGATTGGGATGGCCAGCAACTGGGACTTCATTATTTCATCAAATTCATTAGATGCCATTATCCAAAATGAGTTTCTAGAAGCCAAAAGATGTTCCTTGTATAAATCTATTTAGATAAGAACAAATGTCTCTTGACCTGGCCACACCTGAGATTAGAATATTGTGATTTTCAGCTCTCCTTCCTGATCAGTCAGGGGGAAATCACTTGCAAAGAATAAACATTTTGAGAAGGATAGGAGATGTTTATTCATGGGATTTTCATGGACAGGGTTGTAATGAACAGTTGTTCAGGTTGATCACTGAATAAAGGCATCCCGGAGAAGGAGTAAGGGGGGGATGATGGTATTTAGCTCTCACACTCCGTGTTAGATTAAAGACAGTCACATAATCTTTGCCACTCTTCCCAGAGACGGGGGTGGGTCCATATTACATCCTCTGGAGTGTGAACCAGTTCTGTGATTAGTTGATAAAGGTCACAAAGTAAGCAAGTGTTGGAACTCCAAGTCACATCCAAGCCCTCTAAATCCAGAACTTGACTGTTAACTACTCAGCTATGTCAAAGATAGATATCCATTAACATACTGTAAATCCAGCTCGCCACCTTGCATCAACCTTACCACAAATACAAATAGATCAAGGAATCAAAGTTTAGGGACATTCAGATTTAATGGTTTTGTTGTAGAGGTTTATACTCCAGGAAAGGTCATTATCATCCGCATGGGTGACATTTTACAGCTTTGCAACCTCCTGTGACATTTCTTTAATGAATAAAAGGTGGTGAGTGATTATTATCTAGAGAACAATAGAACAATTGAACTAGAATGTCAATCACGGGAAAAGGTCAATAATCATGATATCCCAAGAACCTTTTCTGAATCTTAAGGAGAGACACATTTTGGAATTCACGCCTACTTCGCCAAACCACTGCAGCTCATGTGCGTATTTGTATCAGGTGACATATTAGGGTGAATGGCATCTTAGACATTTGTTTCACTCCTTAGTTTAACACAGTAAAGTAAATGACCCATAAAGAAAAAAAACATTATTTTTCAATAAAATGTTATAGATATGCAAACAATATAATATCTAGTAGAGCATGCAAAAAAAAGAAGTTTATGCCATTTTCTCAATGGAAATTGTACGAAGCTTTTAGAGGCAGTTGGGTTACTGAATGCTTAAGACTTTGTTATATTATATTCTGTAATCTGCGTTTCTGATGATTGTCACCACTGCAGTATGAACAGTATCATGAATGTTACAGGGCGTTAAGACAAAGACCGAACCCCACCGACTTTATGAAACTTTAGTGATTAAACTTGCGGGATGATGGAGATTGTCTTTTCAGTGCTGTCATAGTTTATCCTAATTCTTTCGAGGTTTAATTGTGTATTACTAGATTAAATCATTGTACTCTGTATTAATTAAAGCAATCTAGCAGCAGTGACAGATAAATTCATTGTCAACCCAAGGAAGCATATTTAGACTCTAATTAGCTGCTGGGGTGTGAGGGGCTCTGCGCCATATGGTCCCTTGGGGATCTAGGCTTCTGCCGTCTTGTGACTACAGCATCTTCTCTGATCTCAAAGACATCAGCTGCCTTCCTTGTCTTTGGCCAATGGATGAGGAAAGAGAGTGGTAAGATAATTATTTGGGAGGCTACTAGGGATTCTGCCACATACGGATTCTGCTCACATGTAGCTAACTAGAACCAGATCACATACTCCACTTACTGCAATAGAGGCTGTGAAATGTAGTTTACCTGTGTACCCAGGAAGAAAAAAATCCGGTATTGTAGACATGTAGGATACACATTCATTGCACATTTTGATGGAGCCGTTCATTGTGAATCTAACTTCCTAAAAAGAAAAAAAAAACAAAAAACCCTCTATTTTCCAGCCTCACTGTCCAGAATGTGAGGGCATGTGACTCGGGCTTTGTTAATTAGACAATTTTCTGTGAGATTCTGATATGAGAGGCACATTAGGAGAGACAGGTGTGATGCAGGCATGGTGGATGTGCAGCACATTTCTTGGGTCAATGGTGGTGGTGGCTTTCCAAGCGTCATAGCTGTGATGGCTCCCTCCTATTTGGAGGGTCCTCCCATCCCATGGTTTCTCCCATCTTATGGCTCCTCCAATAAGATGGCTCCCCGATCCCATGGTCCCTCCAATAGGATGGCTCCCCCTATCCCATTGTCCCCTCCATCTTATGGCTCCTCCAATAAGGTGGCTCCCCTATCCCATGGTCCCTCCCATCTCACGGCTTGGTCCATCTTCGTTCTTTCTTTGCCATTCTGGCTCTACGGAGTGTCTCTGAAAGTTGTTGCCGGAAGCTTAAACAAGAACCTCGTCTTGTTTCCCCTTGCTTGGAACCATTCTTGAGCCTCCTAGTATTCCTTAATAAGTCTTTTCCTGATTAAATTAAGAGAGTGACTCTTCTCTGCAACTAATGGTGGTCAAGTACAATAGTCCTTTGTTTTGAGGAAAATAAATACAAACATAGCAGATACACATGCCTTAATACTGGTGGGTCACTCTGTCTTTCACCATCAGAAGAATCTGGGGTTTTTTTAAGCCACGCAACATATTATTGCTAAATAATTTATTTAATTATATATATATATATATTTTTCGGTACGCGGGCCTCTCACTGTTGTGGCCTCTCCCGTTGCGGAGCACAGGCTCAGCGGCCATGGCTCACGGACCCAGCCGGTCCGCGGCATGTGGGATCTTCCCAGACCGGGGCACGAACCCGCGTCCCCTGCCTCAGCAGGCGGACTCTCAACCACTGCGCCACCAGGAAAGCCCTAATTATAATTTTCAAATCATAAAGTTTCATATCTAAACCCTGGTATCTGGCTTCATTTTTAAAAAATGGAAATATTTGTCATACTTGAGAATAAATATAGGGGACACTTCATTCCTTTATTCATCAATCATGTATTTAATGCCTATAATTTACCAAATGTTGGCAAAAGAAATAAAATTTCAAGTCATTTTCTTGTGGTCAAATTGTGTCATCTGATGCAGATGTATGTATTATCTCTTGTGCGATAGTCAATAATGTCTCAAAGAACCTATTTCCATTTTCTTTAATGAAGATGGAGCTCAGTGAATGGATTCCTGACCCTTATTGCCCAGATAGATTTCAAAATGCGAGACTATGTCTTGCAGGCACAGGTGCACATTCCCACAATCACGTGAGTTGTTACCCTTCCTGAAACTGAATCAGCATCATTCAGATTTGTGTTTCATTCCTGGTCATTTTCAATGGACCGAAGTATGGACCTCCACGAAATGGCTTTATGGCGATTGGATTGCTCTTGTCCTTTGGGAATTATTGGGGTCCCAAAGATCTTAATCACTGGGGCAGGTAGAAGGGGGTGTGTGTGTGTGCTTGGTTATGAAAGTTCTTGATGACACAAGCCTCATTTTGCTCTTATTTTTAAAAAATTTTTACTGGCATATAGTTGATTTACAATGTCATGTTACTTTCTGCTGTACAGCAAACTGAATCAGTTATACATATACATATATTCACTCTTTTTTAGATTATTTTCCCATTTAGGTCATTACAGAGTATTGAGTAGAGTTCCCTGTGCTATACAGTAAGTCCTTATTAGTTATCTATTATACATATAGTAGTGTGTATATGTCAAGCCCAATCTCCCATTTATCCCTCCCCCCGCTTTTCTCCTGGTAACCATAAAATTGTTTTCTACATCTTTGACTCTACTTCTATTTTGTAAATAAGTTCATTTGTACCATTTTTTTTTAAGATTCCACATATAAGCGATATCCTATGATCTATATCTTTCTGTCTGATGTACTTCACTTAGTATGACAGTTTCTAGGTCCATCCATGTTGCTGCAAATGGCATTATTTTGTTCTTTTTTATGGCTGAGTTGAAGGAGAATTTCCTGAGGCTACGTAAATGTGTTTAATACAAAGCACAAAAATATTAATGTTCAGAGGGCTCTGGGTTGTGCATATCTGGTATAAAGCAGGGTTTCTCAATCTTGAGAAGTTTGGCTTTCGGGAAGGATTCTTGCGGTAGGGGCTGCCCTGTGCACTATGGGATGCTAACAAGTAGCCCTAACCTCTACTCACCGGATGCCACAAACACTCTCCATTCAGTTATAACAACCCAAATTTCTCCAGACATTACCAAATTCTCCTGTGAGATAAAGCACTCTCTCGTTAAGAACCTCTGGTTTAAGAACTAAGTTTTTTTGAGGGGAGGGTTACTTCTATGATGATGCCATAGGACCAAGATTTGAAATCACACACCCCTCAAATTCTCTGGAGGCGTTTTGCTGTCTTCACACACATTCCCTGCTCCCGCGCTACAAGGCCATCAAGAGTTCTTGGTTTTCCTCTCCCCCCTCCTACCCTCTTCTGTGGTGGGCATTGCAGATGGAGAAGGAAAGGAAAGACACATCAAATCCTGTGGAAAAGACTGGATTTAGGGTCCTGGGCTCCAGTCCCCTCTCCTCCCCATTCAGCTACACGATCTGGGTAGGACAGTCACCTATCTGAGCCCCGCTTCCCTCGTCTGTGAAAACAGATGGTGATGATCAAGTTTAACTCATAAAGCAGTTTGTGAGGATTTGACGGCAATCAAGCTAGTTTATTCCAATTGTTCAAAAGAAAAAATAAATGAAGTCCACATTTGAAAACCTGAATACAGATTATAAAGTACATTGTATAAGCAACTCATGAAAGGTGAACTGCACATGGCCAGTAAAATTAATTTTTTAAATGTAAATTCACTAGTAATTGATGACATGGAAATTAAAGTAATAGCGTGATGACAAATTATATCATCTTTGGGGTAATAGAGCTATTCCATATTCTTTCCCTTTCCCTTTATTCTTCCATCAGTTGATTACAAAGGAAGATGAAGCCTAAGATATGACAGAGCCACAAGAGGGAAGGAACCTGGGTCCCTGAGTGACTGCATGGAGCAGAAATGCCCACCATCCCACACTGAGCTATAGTGTAAGCAAAAACCCACCCTCACTGATTGAATCCAGTGAGATCATACAGTCCCCAATAACTGAATAATCCTATGTGACCTCAATGTCCCAACTGGCATCTTATTTGGAGTCACATTAGTACCAAATATGCCCTAAAATAAATTTTGCAACCTCTCAGAAGCAGGTTGGACCTCAGAGGTGTTCTCTTCAGTCAGCACAATGTTGAATTAGTTACAAATTTTTTAAAGTCCAGAGATTTGATATATAATATGGATTTCTAGTACTCTGGAAAGTTTGGCGCTATCAGGGTCATCTAATGATGGGAGGTGAGTAGCAAGTGCCTTGTAATACACTAAATTTCCCATTCACCCTCTCAGGGTCACCCTCATGCAATTCCATTCACTGTTCTCTCTCCTGACTTTGTGACACCTGCCACAGACTGACAGCGAATAACTAGTAATTCAGGTTTTTCTCTACTTGTAATTACAGAATTATTCCTGCGATATCAAAATTCTATTCTAACCTTTAAAAGGAGTCTAAATGCTTCTTAACTTTAGGACATAGAAGCTTCATTCATCTCTTTTCCACGTCTGCACTTCTAAAAGTTGGCTCACTCAAAAGCAAGGGATGACTTAACCATTTGATTTCTTTCCTAAAAGAAGTTTTGTTGAAATCCAGACCCATAACTCTTCTCTCTTTTTCTCTTGTGTGGCAAGACCAAAAAAAAAGGGGGGGGGGGCTTTCCTGGTGGCACAGTGGTTAAGAATCTGCCTGCCAATGCAAGGGACATGGGTTCGAGCCCTGGTCTGGGAAGATCCCACATGATGGGGAGCAACTAAGCCCGTGCACCACAACTACTGAAGCCCACGTGCCTGGAGCCCGGGCTCCGCAACAAGAGAAGCCACCGCAATGAGAAGCCTGGGCACCGCAACGAAGAGTAGTCTCCACTCGCCACAACTAGAGGAAGCCCGCACATAGCAACGGAGACCCAATGCAGCCAAAACTAAAATAATTAAAATAAATAAATTTTTTAAAAATCCAGGACCAATGTCCAATGAATAGGTCATTTGTATTAAGGTTATAAATATCCACCATCTCAGATTCAATAAGACACTTTGATTAAGGGTTCTCCTGAAGCATGAAATCTAATTCAGTATTGTTTTTAGAAATTATTTCCCTAGGGTATCAGCCTAGAACAAGTTTCTTTACCAAAACCTACTGCTTTGTATTATTCATAATCCAATTAAAATTTAATTTTTCATAATAGCGATGCTTTGAGGGTGGTGTTTTAGTTTCAGATATATTAATGTATTTGACTGTGCATTATTTTATTTAATGGGTGGCATCTTTTGGGGCAGAAGAATAAGATTTCTATAGAGAATTTCAGGCTTCCTCTTTAAATCCTCCTGGTTGTCAGATCGTCTATTCAGCTAAAACTTAAGCTTTATTCTCACTCTCATCTCTACCACTCATCTTATTCCTCCTTCCTTTCCTTCAAACCTTTCTTCAATGTCTTCTCCTGTTTTCTAAGAAAACAGTATCCCATGATTAATTCTAATAGGTCCTGACTCGATGGGATAAATAAATTATGTCTCATTTGCAAGTGAAAAGAAATTCATTTGGTCTAGACAAAACAAGGGAATATATAGGCTTGCAAGACAGGCATCCAGGGAAGCTTTGAGGTGCAGGTATGGCTGTATCTAGTGGCTTAGTAGAATGTGGTTTCTCTTTTTCCATCTCTCAATGTTTTCTTCTGTTGTGTCAATTCCAAGGAGAGATACACTTTTTAGTAAAGGCAATATGGGCTGCCTAAAGTCCCAGGCTCACACTCCTCCAGCCACGATGTCTAGTGGAAATGAAAGTTATTTTTCCTCCCTGAGCTTGAACATATCTTGGGTGAAGTAAAAAATAATATCGTGGTCCTGAGAGCGCTGTCCTTTGAAAGGCCAGTTTACAAGGTTAGTCCTTGGCTGGTATGTTGAAAGTTGGATTTCAGGAGGGTTCCCCCCATTCCCTGATAAGAATGGCTCACTTTGTCAAAATGATTTATGTAGACAATATAGTTTATGCTGACGACCTGCTTTCCTTAAGGGAGTCTGGGATTTTGGTATGTGCCAAGCAGAGGATGCCTACATGATCAGCTCCCCGATAAAAACACCTGGGCAATGAGTCACTAGTGAGCTTCCCTGGTAGACATTTCAGTTGTATTGTTACATGTTGCTGGAGGAATTAAGTACACCTTTTGTGACTCCACCCGGGTGACTCCACAAGCAGATGCCCAAGCTTGTGTCCCCTATGGGATGCTCGCTGTGCCCAAGACGCTATTTGACTGTCTGCAGCGAAAATCCCAGCATCAGGGAGGGGCAAGCATCCAGATGCATGGGACTTGGAAGGAGGTAGAGCTCTGTGGAATAAATTAGATTTCTGTGTGGCTCCCTTCTCTTTCCCCATTAGGATAGGATTCTGCTTTCTTCCTATCACCAACGTTCAATAATTGCTGCTGTTTTTCCTGTTACATCTTCTCCCTTTCCATTTGTCTCTTGGATTTATGCCTTAAAGGTGAAACCAATACTCTTATTTTAGTGGTGTTTGGGAAGGTGTGGGAGTAAAAAAACTGTTAACTTTCACGTTTTACTGAAAGCTGATTCACTGAGTATTAAGCACTTTTATCTGAATAATTTAATATTGTACAGACCACATCATGATGGCTGCACAATGCAACTTTTAATGTATTTTCTGCCCCTATGATTACTATCAATTTCTTGATCATTCCATTATGGCACATTCTTAGCTTTTAGTGCCAATAAAAAACATAAAAATTAAGCACTGAGGGTTCATGATGACAAAATCCATTTTTTTTTTCTCCTAGTAGGTACAATTTGTTGGTAAAACAAGCTTTTATGGAGCGGGAGGGAGAAAACGAGCAAGAATGTAAAAACATATTAACATATTTTTCCTGCCTACACTTGCTTGATTCATAATTCCTTGTGCCCTTCAATGCTCTGAACCCCTAAAAAATCCATTTTAATCAAGGTACCTCCATAACTTTACTCCCTGAAGTCCTGTGGAGCACAGGCAAAAGGTCGAAATGTACTCATAATGCACATTTTCATTCTAAAGATATATTTCTTGAATGGATCTTATGCCAAGTAATGATATAACTAGACCTAATCCCTAAGTCTTATCATGTTAATGCTACACCATGATTAATGAGCTTGCAAAGAATAAGTAACGTTTTCATTTTCTATATACCACCAACCCAACAGGGAAATAAGAGAATGTTTTTGATATTCAGCTCACCCAGTGAATGAAAGCACCACTGTAGCTTGTAAATTAAAATAATGTCTGTATACTTGACTCTTTTCACATTTTTCTCTCTATTACTATTTTCATCCTATTAGCTGTCACTAGCTTCAAAGAAAGTGATACATTCTCTACAGGATAAAGACATTTTATTATGATTTGCAAGATTCATACTAAACGATTAAAGACATATGCTTTTTATTGGCAAAATCCCCTATGAGTGCAATGTCATAGGGAAGGTTCTTCCTTCTTTCCAACCTTCTTTCTTTCCTTCCTCCATTTCTTCCTCCCTTCCTTTCTTCCTTCCTTCTTTCCTTCCTCTCCCTCCCCCACCCCCTTTTCTCTTTCTCTTTCTTCACATACACCTTAGTATTTTTTTTAATGAACAAAGAGAGAGAAAAAAGAAATGACCAAAGGAAAAACTACTCAATTAGCTCAAATTAACTCATTCTTGTGTTTTATGAATCAGCCATGATTTTAATTTTGTATCCAGTATTTGAAATTCTTAGCCACACTTTGTTTTCCTCCATCAACTTTATCCTTTCCCTAAAGCCTTTCTTTCCTTTACTGTCTTAGGAGTCACATTTTATAATTTACTAGGAAGTCAAATCTCTATTTTAATTTTACAGTGATTGCTATATACCTCCCTAATTAAAAAGGAGTTAAGAGAAGCTGATGAAATCCCACACATAGGAGACTAATTTCATCTACCTGAAGGCGTTGGGCTAAGGACAGCAATCCTCAGAACCAGAGGGAACCTGGGCAGGAAGCATCTGAGCTGTTAAACATCTGAGCATTTATCCTCACACTGGGATGGGAAAATGTTCTCTTCATATGGATTTTTAAGAGTCTCATGAAGAGAGTAGCTAACTCAGCTCACCTTTCTTGATTTTAGGAGCATCAATAAATGATATAGAGAACTAGATGTATTTTGTAATTTGCAGAGGTGGGAATTACTAGCATCTTCAGGTTCCAAATGGCATCTCTCTACCATAGACTCATAATAAAATGTCCAATTCACTCTTTTTTGGAAGTTTATTTCTGTAAATGCATCCTTCAGTTACCAGAATTCATTTTACATCTAAAAGTATGTTCTGAGAAGACAGTAGCCCTTTCATGCCATCCTTCCAAATGCATTTCCTCTGGTCCTAGGAGAGCCTAGGGAACATCAAGGCAGACCTTGTGTGATGGAGCCAGGAACCAATGGCTGGATTATGGTTTCTTGGCATTGATGGCACTGTATCCTGCCCAGGGATTTGCAATTTTATTTCCTAAATCCACCCTAACAGTGAAGTTGATTTCATGTATTAGCCCTCCTGTCAAACTCCCCTCTGGATCTTATTTCTGACATGCCCACCAGCCTGCATGGTGAGCTCTATTCGATATCTTTGTACACCTGAGTCAGATAGGAATGCCATATGTGGAATGTCATAGCAGCCAAGAGAGCAAAACAGAGGTCAAATTAAAGGCAGGACAACCCATGCATCCATCATTATTAAAAACACATAATTCATTAAACCTCAGGGATTCATGCACTCTATAAGCAACCAAACTTTATTTCAATCACTTTCACGGGTATCCTTCCAAAATGTGTTCTCCTTTCATGCTCTTTAAGCAGAATGTGCTTATGGGATAATGTTTGTGTGCGTCTATGTGACTGTGTGCGTGTGTCACTGAGAGTCATCACTATACACACTGGCAATCTGGATAATCGCTTGGATGCAGCGATTATCTCTGGAGCTAATTCTCTAATCCTGCTTGTTCCTTTATTCCATTGTCTAGGACAAACAAGCCTTATAGATTCTTCTCTTTGATTTTTATAGTTTCACCTCCCAGTCTTACCACCATGTGCTGTCATTTTTCATTGCTTTTAACATGCTTTCTTAAAAGTTCGGCCCATGCAAATTTGCTTCTTGTAAACGACTTTGGCCTGAGAATATTTCTTTTCTACAAGTTCCAAAAAAGAAGGATCTCTTTTCTCTTGCTCATCTAGGACCTGTCACATAGCTAGGCTATACTGAGAGCCCTTTAAGATTCCTCTCACAGGTAACCAATTCCACTGTAGTTGTGTGCAAAGTAAGGATAAATAGTTCTGAGAGTCCAAGTGGCTTTACTTTGCTCACAGTTTAGGAGTTTAAACACAAACCTGGTGGGTCGATATTGGCTTCTAAGGGGTTTTTGAAAAATCTCAGTTTTTGGTTATGCCATTGGGAAGTGTGTTTTCTCGTCACAAATTCTCCTAACATTATCATCGTTATTATTATTTTATGTATTTATTTTAATCCAAATATCCTTGCCCATTTCTGGGGAATTCTCCTTCCTCCTCTCCATCCAAGTGGTTCTAGGAAAGTCTGTAATGATTCACCTGTGAGAGATCCCCAGTCAGGAACTTGACTGGGGGAGCGATCCTCCAAGTGGTCTGGACACTCATTCCCTCTCGCATCTGTTTCTTACTCCACTTGACTTTAATTCCCTTGCACTTCTCCAAACTCTCTGAGTGCCCTCCTGGCTTATTTACAGCTGTTTAATTCCATTTAAATCTCTCCACACCAACAAAGCCGCTTATTTTGTTTGGGTAATTTACTGGCCCAGATGTTACTGCTTGCAGATTTTTTTTGCAAGTTAATCCAAGGTCTGGCATTTTTTTCTTTTCTACCCTGTGCATCAACTCTTCTACAGAAAACATGGGGAGCTCACACGATGGAGGGACAGTTGATAGGTTCTTTTGCCAACCCTTTCCATTCTATTGGAGAATTTTCCTTTCATATCACTAACGGAGATGTCTCACCTTGAATGCAATGATGTAACGTGATGATGATTCTTATTGTTAAAAGGAAGATTATCTTTCCATCGTTTTGTCCAATCCAATTATACTTATCTACTTTGTTCAATTTAATTTTTCAATTTCAGAAGTCGTCTTAAAGTTCCATTAGACTGAAGATGACCCCAACTCCATGCCTTCTACAAAGTTATTTGTCCCTTTAAAAATGTACAGTAAGCATCTTAATATAGTTCATTTGATAACGAGCTTTACTAACAATTGCTATTGCTAAGATAGTTCCCCTAAATATGTTATATTTGTCTTACCCCATGAGAAATTCACTTCAAAAATGGTAAATGTCAAATAATTCAGTGTTATCATTTTTAAAATATTGTCTTATAAATTATAGTTTTCTAAACCATTTCTTGTCAAAGGAAATGCATTTGCCTTGGGTTATGGATTACATGTTTGCTTTCTGTTTGGTTTTTTTATTCTTCGAGAATAAAGCTGGCAGACAACAGATATGGAAGTAGGTTATTTAAATTATCTTTCCCAGGCATCTCATTCTCTGTAGGCTGACATTTCTAAGACACCAGAAAGGCATAAGCTAAGATGGGAATAATTTCGCAGGACTTGTTCGCATATTTGCTAGAAAAAGTGGTAGGAAGGGGCAAGTGTTTCATGGGTAGGTGATGCTTTGGGCTACAGGGGTAGGAATGACAGACTAGGAAAATTTTGAAATATTTTACCACTTGAAAAATTTAACAATTTGAGAGACTGTGAATTAGCTCTGAGAGAAGTTAGAAAAGGAATGAGGGGTTTATTCAAGTCAGGTAAAAAGAGAACTCATGTCTAACCTTTCTGTTTGCATTTCTATGTGTGCTTTAGCATGTTTAGGGGGCTCTTCCTGTGATACCTCTCTTCTGATTTTGGGATTCTGACATCATGTGCACACATGTGGCATCTATCATGGATGTGATAAATGCTGCAAAGAGAACTCTGAAACTTGGGAGCTTTGTCTTGGAAGAGAGACTTACTAGGCAAAGTGGGGCAAGTTTTGGGACCTCACTTTTCACACCTAAAAATTGGTTTATGATCTCTGCCTTACATATTTACAGGAATACAGGAATAGCGTGAGAAGCAAATAAGTTATCGGATGTGACAAAACATGGACAGAAATCATATAAATGGAAGGAAGCATTTTTAATTATTCAAACCCTCTAAACAGCACGTGCTGGGACAGTACTTCTCCAAATGTGATTAGGGAAACCCTTGAGGGTCTCAGAAAACCACTTTAGGAAGATAGTGAGATCAGAAAGATGTTTAGAATAATACAGTGGAATTTTCTAGAGGCTACGTGATGTGTGATGACATCACCACTGTGAAGACTAATGGGTTGTTTCCGTGTGTTCCTGTGCTTTCTAAAATGTTCTAAAGTAGACAATTCGGAGCAAAGGTGTGCACATTTCCAGAGAATAACTCAGTTTGTTTTCAGTACTCTCACTGGGCTTGTACTATGTATCTTTAGCTCTACCAGCTAAATCTTTGCAACTTCCCTTTCATTCAATAAAACATTATTGTGAAAACACAAACTTTTCCTGGAACCTGTAAGAAAACACAAGAAATGCACTGCTGCCTTATTTTGAAACAATATATTAATTCTTTCCAAAAAGTCTTTTCTGAAAAGTGATTTTATGATTCAATAATATTTTCTTTTAACATGTCAAAATATTTCTTATATTTAAAGTTGAATAGTTGGATTTCAAAATGGCGACTCGAATATTTGCTTTTTTCAATCTAAAGCTTTAAAATTTGGATAAAAATGCTGAAAAACTTGAAACTGGCTTAGGAGCTAGTTTTCTATCTCATGAAAGGAACAAATCTACTAAAATAAAATCTAGCTTGACCTTTAAATGAGAAACAAAACATGACAAAATCTGTCTTTCCCTTTAGCTTTATACGAGTTAATTTCTTGTCTTATTCCCTAGAAAATCTCAAATAATAATATAGTGGCAGATTTTGTCATCTTTCAGAGTGTAAAGAAGATAGAATTGAACCTTTTTAATGTAGGTGCTGTGTGCTTATTGAAAGTCAAAACTTAATTGGTGCTTTTTTTCCTATTAGAAGAAAAAAAGACATGGCTGCATCTTAAGGATAACTCACCACATTGCATTTACTGAAGAGGTGCACACAATAGGTGAAGCGAATATAATACTTTGCAGAGTTGACATTACCAAATTTCTGATGGAAGAAAAAGCAGTACAACCGATCACAGAACTGCAGCTTTCTGAGACTCTGATTTACATTTCAGCTGTTTCTCTGAACTTGGATTCCCCCCGCCCCCCCATAGAGTACCTTTCATTAAAATCATTCTTAGCGAAGTCCTGCCATGGGCTAGAGGACACTGAAATTAGCATCCTTCAGATATATCATTATAGGGAATCTAACTGGTTTTTGGCACTTAAGCAAAACTCGTCGTTCGACAGCATCAAATAGCTGTCACATTTTAAACCAGAGTTAATTGTGAATTATGGCTTGTTTGCAAGAATACAGCATAAAAGTAGTTACTGGGACTCTTTCCAAAGTTGGGGTGAATTTATGACACGTTTGGTATTGGCTAATTATTTATAAAGTCTATTAAATTTGTCAGGGCTGCTGATGGGAAAAGGTTTATTAGAACCGATGTAAAATGTAATGAAAGAGATTGACTCCTTATGAAATATTAATATTCATGAACTCTGGTCATTGTAAGTCTACATTTGTAATCTCTCCTTCGTGGATACTCTTAAGTCAAGCTGCAGGTGCTGCTTTAAGCTCTCATGACCAGGACCACCCAGATTGCTAAAGAGAAAGCTTCTGAGAATGACAAACGTCATATTCAGGATGGTGGTTGTATCTTACAGCAAAAGATCACAGCCGGGGAAGAGAAAACGGAAAACTTCAACTCTCTTTATAAATATAAAGTAGATGTATATGTGTGTGTGTGTGTGTGCGTGTGTGTATATATACACATACATACATACACAGGTAGATTGATATCAACTACATCCATCTGCCAACTGTACCGTTTCTTGCTCACTTTCTACTAGGCATTTTAATTGGGTGTTAACATCTTTAGGGGGGAGCCTGTCTTGTTTATTGCATCTAATATAACGTTTAGCAGAGAGAAGAGCCCCTATCAGTCAGGGTGAACCAGACTGTGCCCCCCAAATCAAAATCTCACCAGCTTATAACAACAAAAGAATACTTATCCAATGTGTTGAATGACTAACATGGATCAATGGGGTGAGAGGTTCTGTCTCTGTAGTTGCTCATGGACCCAGGATGGTGAAGGCTTAATTAAAAAACAAGACTTCACAAAAATAGAGTTGCCATATGATCCAGCAATCCCACTCCTGGGCAGATATCTGAACAAAACTATAATTTGAAAAGATCCATGCACCCCTATATTCATAACAACACTATTTATAGCCAAGACATGGAAGCAACCTAAGTGTCCATCGACAGATGAATGGATAAAGATGATGTGGTTCATATATACAACGGAATACTACTCAGCCATAAAAAAGAATGAAACAATGCCATTTGCAGCAACATGGATGGACTAGAGATTATCATAATGAGTGAAGTAAGTCAGACAAAGATAAATATTATATGATATCACTTATATGTGGAATTTAAAAAATTAACACAAATGAATTTATTTACAAAACAGAAACAGATTCACAGACACAGAAAACAAACTTATGTTTACCAGGGTGGAAAGGGGGCCAGGGATAAATTGGGAGATTAGGACTGACGTATACACACTACTATATATAAAACAGATAACAAATAATGACCTACTGTATAGCACAGGGAACTCTACTCAATACTCTGTAATGACCTATATGGGGAAAGAATCTACAAAAGAGTGCATATATGCATATGTTTAATTGATTCACTTTGCTGTACACCTGAAACTACCACAACATTGTAAATCAATTATACTCCAATGAAAGTTTTTTAAAAAAGAAAGAGGAAATGATATCGCTATATGTGACATCTAAGATATGACACAAATGAACTTATCTATGAAACAGAAACAGACTCAGGGACATAGAGAACAGACTGGTAGCTGCCAAGGGAGAAGGGGGTGGGGACGGATGGATTAGGAGTTTGGGATTAGCAGATGCAAACTATTATATATAGAGTAGATAAACAGCAAGGTCCTACTGTAGAGCACAAGGAACTATATTCAATATCCTGTGATGAAGCATCATGGAAAAGGACATGAAAGAGAATGTATATATATGTATAACTGAGACACTTTGCTGCATGGTAGAAATGAACACAACATTGTAAATCAACTAGACTTCAATAAATTTAAAAAAAAACAAGATTTCATAATCATGGAGGCAGAGAAGTGAGGTGGAGAGTCAAGACCAAGCAAGAAAGTGCTTCCATTTCCCATCAGCTCAGACAATTCACGTGGTCCCACCTCCTTGCAAAAGAGGGCAATCAGATGACCAGCTGTGTTCTCAGAAGGACACCGGAAATGGTACCTGTGAATAGTTCTAAGCTTTGCTTATTTACTCAACAAATATATACTTGTCGAATGAACAAATTGATCAAATACTGAGTGCTGTTTCTGAACTTGATTCTCTTACTGAGAAATACTTATTAACAATTTACTCTGTACCAGACAGTATACAGGGCACCAGGGAATGAACACTGAACGAAACTGTGAAACACTGAAATAAAGGGAAACTGTTCTTATTCTATCTGCTTATACATGAACTCTAGTCACTGTTTTACATTGAACCTTGCAAATTTCAGTACCAGGGGATGGCTTTATTTTGAAAATGTGGAATCAATATGTGGACCAGCGATTTTCTTTACATGCAAACATTTTTTTTTTTTTTTTTGCGGTACGCGGGCCTCTCACTGCTGTGGCCTCTCCCGTTGCGGAGCACAGGCTCCGGATGCACAGGTTCAGCGGCCATGGCTCACGGGTCCAGCCGCTCCGCGGCATGTGGGATCTTCCCGGACCGGGGCACGAACCCGCGTCCCCTGCATCGGCAGGCGGACTCTCAACCACTGCACCACCAGGGAAGCCCCATGCAAACATTTTTTTAATGATACACTACTGTGGGTCTTTCCTGTTCATCACTGACAATAAGCAAATACATTCGACCTAAACTGTGCCTTAAAGTCAGCAGTTTTCTGCCCATCAAAATATGATGAAAAGCTCTGTTGTCAATGACATTTTTTAAAAGCAGGACTGGCAGAAACTTGGCATACTTTTTAACTGGCACCCTACCACTCCTGTCCACGTTGCACTGGCCAAAGTAAACGTACGGTCAAGCCGGACATCACTAGGGCAGAAAGCATACCTATCCCATGTGTTTGGGCGAGGCACGCAGAGCTCTCTGCTAAACAGTCTTCCTCATGAATGACATCATCACTATAAACACAATCACTGTCACCACCTGTCACTATTATTTACTGCTCTCATTAGTAATTCTTCCCCCCTTCCCATCGGAACCCGCTCATTATCTGCTTCGTGGTCCTCACTTGCCCCTCAAAATCCAATTGCACTAAATTGTCAGTGACTGCAAGTGACATAAGGGATGGGCTTTTGCCTCTTTTATAACACCTCACACCATGTGACAATGTGGCCAGCAGACAGATAGTCCCCAGGAAGTATTTGTCGTCTGAGTGGATGAACGTAAGTCTTAGAACTTTCAAAGAAAGTACAAAGATATGTTGTGTATGCATATTATTCAGTGTCTATTTATAACATGTATTATATACTTAAAATATGAATATTACATGTGCATATAGGTATATGTTTGTATATATACGTGCATATTATATGTGTGTAAGTACCTACGTGTATACATGTATATACAGTTGTTAAAATGTTTTCGGGAATTGTATTAGCGATAGAGTCAGGCTACCTTTGTTTGTCTGGTGGTTTTTGAAGATTTAGGCAGACTTGAGGAAAAAGAAGTCGCGTTGATGGCGATGATGCTAATGGTGGAGCTGACTGAAATTGAAAACTGCGAAACCGTTAGATGCAAAATGGAGCGTTGCATGGCTCAGAGGAGGGTGATATGAATCCCAGATGCCTACAAAACTGCAAATCAAGCTTCTCATTCCATCCTCCTGTTGCCTTAATGACTTCCACAAACCAAGTTGTTGCCCAGGGTACTGGGACACATCAGTATAACTACAGCAGGAAAAATAGAATAAAATAAAATCATGGAAAATTAGTTCCTAACAAAAACAACTCACATCATTATTTGTAACTAGTCCCTCATCAGCTCATCCAGTTTTGCGTTAACTCCTTGCATTAGCTGCTATCTAACTTGCCTTACGCTCTATTTCAAGTTTGGAAATTTTTTTCAAGAAAAATAAATTGATTTGTAATGATCACTCAGACGAAACTTTTCAAGACCAACATGCAGAATCATAATTTCCATATTCATCATTTCCAAAAGTACTCTACTTGGCTCTGCAATTTTTTTAATCAAGAGAAAATGCATCAGTCTTTCATTCATTAAGTTTCAATTGGAGCGTGGTTATATTTCTTATTAAAACTTTTCTAAGTAGTGCAAAAACGAAGACAGACATAGAAAAATCAAATCTTATAAGTGCTTATCCATCAGCAGTTTTGATAAAAAGCTATCATTAAGAAAGAACAAATGCAAATTACAGAGACAAGGTCACAACTTAATTGATATAAATCGCAGCCACCTGCTTGCCTTATTTCCGAGGGAAATGATTTTGTGTGCGCAATGAAGTAACTTCTTCGTAAGAAAGAAAAGTCGCTTGGCCATCTTTGTTGCTGAGGCATTTATTTAAATCTCCTGAATCCAGCCCACTTGGCTCCTGCAACATCTGACCAGCAGCACGTGAGCATCTGTGACTGACTTTGAAGTCAAAACAGCAGCCCCGTTTCAAATGGCAAAATCCACTCCCCAGGCCACGAGGAGCTAGAGAAGCCATTGGGTAATTAGTTATTGATTTTAAATAGGAGGACGGGTTCAAAGGGTCTTGGATTGAAAACAAACGTATAGTTACCAAAGGGAAAAAGCAGGGGGGAGGAGAGATAAATTGGGAATGTAGGTTTAACAGATACACACTGCTATATATCAACAAGGTAAACAACAAGGACCAACTGTATAGCACAGGGAAGTATATTCAGTGTCTTGTAATAACCTGTAATGGAAAAGAATCTGAAAAAGCAAAGCGAATATATATATATGTATTCACTTTGCTCTCCACTAGAAACATTGTAAATCAACTATACTTTAATAAAAAATAAAGAATGATAAAAAAAAAACAAGCCCAAAAGGTCTTAGACTGGCTTGTGAAAACTACAGTATGACTTATAATAGAGCTGGGTTAAGAGGGATACAGGTTCAGAGAGCTACAAGTTTTAAAACTGGATATGATTTCATGCGGGTACATAAGGAATAGCAAACCATGCTGTAGTCATGTTATACACATACACATATATGTATATATAGATATCTATCCTGTAAACTCAGGTCCAGTACTCATCAGCAATAAGTCCAAGAAATGTCTGACTTTTTAATTTTCCCATGTGACATTTTGCCTGAAAGTGTACCTTTTTGTATGCATGCCATTATTTTGGAAATGCCATTTGAAACCAAATTATTTAGAAACTGAAGCCAACATCCACGTTCATAAAATCCTAGATAACCATTTACTACTGAACGGGAAGATTTGCCAATTACTAATAGATTTTCCCCTTTGGGAGGCAGGATTTTAATCATTTTAATTTTGTTTTTATTTTCTAATTTTCATTTTCAATTTCTTTCTAAAATTTGATACCTAATTGAAATGCTTTAAATTTCAAAAATATTTTAAAGCATTTTTTTTTCTAAAGGAGAGAGGCTTTTCATTAATTTGGAAAGGAGAAAACTGCAGGCTTGTCAAACAGCAATGACATATTTACTATGTACCTTCCTTGCTGTTGCATTTAAGTCTAATCGAAAATGACTGTTTACCTGGCTACAATTAGTTTCCAACAATTTATATTCACCCTTGCTGGGGCTCTTACTTCACTCATCTGTTTAATTCCTTTCAAAGCATGAAAGAGGTTTTGCCTCACTGGAAAGAGCACTGCTTTCAACTTAGCAATGAAAAAGGTCAACTACACCAAAAAGTCACGACTTTTGTCTAACCTATCAGAGAACTGATATTGTTGGGTAGTTATACATCCTAAAGTCCTCTCAGGGTCAGCCCTTCAGCTAAGGACAATTGGATGGCATGATCTGTTTCTATTGTAGCAGAGCTCGAGGGGGAGGGATGGCTACCTGAACTGGGTAACAGCAATTTTAACAAATTGCTCAAAGCTGGAAGTGGGCTACTGTGAAGTTATGGAACCTCTAACTGCCCTGGATATGGGGGAATTCGCACGCACCTGCAGGATCTTTTGTACAGACCCTCCTCTGCATTCTGATGAGAAAGGTTGAAGGCAGGAGTGAAAATTGAGCAAACCCGTACAAAGAATTCATACAACTCAACAGCAAAAAAAAAAAAAAAAAAAAAAAAAAAAAGAATTTTAGAAATGGACAGAGGATCGGAACAGACATTTTTCCAAAGAAGACATACAGGTGGCCAACAGGTGAGTGAAAAGATGCTCAACGTCACTAATCATCAGAGAAACGCAAATCCAGAGTAAAATGAGATATCACCTCACACCTGTCAGAATAGTCATCACCAAAAGATGGCAAAAGTGTTGGTGAGGGTGTGGAGAAAAGGGAGCCCTTGTGCGCTGTTGATGGGAATGTAAATTGGTGCAGCCACTGCGGAAAACAGTATGGAGGTTCCTCAAAAAATTAAAAATAGAACTATCATATGATCCAGCAATCCCACTCCTGGGTATTTATCTGAAGATTAAGAAAAAAACACTAATTAGAAAAGATATATACACCCCTATGTTAATTGCAGCATTATTTACAATTGCCAAGATGGGCAACCTAAGTGCCCATCAATAGATGAGTGGATAAAGAAGATGTGGTATATATATATATATAATTATATATATATATTATATATTGTATTATATATAATCTTGCCATTTGTGGCAACATGGATGGACCTAGAGGGCATTATGCTAAGTGAAGTAAGTCAGAGAGAGAAAGACAAATACTGTATGATATCACTTACATGCGGAATCTAAAAAACAAAGCAAATTAACAAACATAACCAAATAGAAACAGAGTTATAGATACAGAGAACAAGCAAGTGCTTGTTCAAGAGAGGAGAGGTGTGGTGGGGGGAGGGACATAGGTGAGGGAGAGTAGGAGGTACAAACTTCCAGGTGCAAAATAAGTGAGTTACGGTGATGAAATGTACTGTGTGGGGAATATGGTCAATAACTGTGTAATATCTTCGTATGGTGACATATTTAATGTCACTAGACTTAATCATGGTGATCCTTTGAAATGTACAGAAATATAGAATCATTAGGATGTGTAATAGGAACTAACATAGTACCGTAAGTCAATTATACTTCAAAAACAAACTCGCTCATAGAAAAAGAGATCAGAATTGTGGTTACCAGAAGGAGGGGTCGGGGAGGGGGACAAAAACAAACTCGCTCATAGAAAAAGAGATCAGAATTGTGGTTACCAGAAGGAGGGGTCGGGGAGGGGGACAAAAACAAACTCGCTCATAGAAAAAGAGATCAGAATTGTGGTTACCAGAAGGAGGGGTCGGGGAGGGGGACAAAAACAAACTCGCTCATAGAAAAAGAGATCAGAATTGTGGTTACCAGAAGGAGGGGTGGGGGAGGGGGAATTGGGTGAAGGTGGTCAAGTACACCCCCAATACTTATTTATCTTATAACGCAGAGATTGCACCTCCCAGTTCTAAGATAAATAAGTACTGAGGATGTGATGTACAATGTGATAGATATAATTAGCGCTGCTGTAAGTTAGATACGAAAGTTAAGAGAGTAAATCCTAAGAGATCTCATCACAAGGAAATTAAAAAAAAAATTTTTTTTTGGCTGCGTTGGGTCTTCGTTGCTGCGCGTGGGCTTTCTCTAGTTGCGGCGAGCGGGGTCTATTCTATGTTGGGGTGCGTGGGCTTCTCATTGCGGTGGCTTCTCTTGTTGCGGAGCACGGGCTCTAGGCATGCGGTCTTCAGTAGTTGTGGCTCGCGGGCTCAAGAGCACAGGCTCAGTAGTTGTGGCGCACGGGCTTAGTTGCTCCACAGCATGTGGGATCTTCCCCGACCAGGGCTTGAACCCATGCCCCATGCATTGGCAGGGGGATTCTTAACCACTGCGCCACCAGGGAAGCCGGAAAAAATTTTTTTTATTTCTTTAATTTTGGATCCATGGGACATGATGGGCGTTTGTTAAACATATTGCGATAATCATCTCATGATGTAAGCCAAATCATTATGCTGTACACCTTACACTTATATAGTGCTGCATGTCAATTACATCTTAGTAAAAATGGAAGAAATAATGAACAGAAAATGGAGCACACCTCTCCTGCTGCTGCAGGAAAAGCCTGAAGCCCTACACCTGACCCTCTCTGCACCCTTTCCTCATAGGAAGCAAAAGCCTTGAGGTTAATGGCCTGCCCAGCATCATGCATGACTTTGCACTGGAGAGTTCTTTCGGGCACGCGGAAGGTGTGTGTAAGTACCACAGTGGAGGGAAAACCAGACTGAAGGCTGGGCCAGCTTGCTGAAGGAGAGACATTTCCTTCTCCAGAGCTTCCTGAATTCCTCTGTAGAGCTTTTGACTAAGTTGGGACAGTAGCTAATGGTAACCGTCATCGCCTTGTTTAGATTCAGTGCCTGAGGCTGCTCTTTACTCCATCCCTGGTCCTTGATCAAACAGCAGCGTGCATGAAACAGTCTTGGGTTGGTGTTCCCAATACTAGCAGTCACCTCTGTTTGAGAGCACATTATGGCAAAAACTTTTTACCTAACCAAGTGTGAAACAGAAAAGTCATTACGTGTCTATTGACTGTTGTCATATACACTATTTTATTTAACAGCAACTTATTTTCCACAAGTGATTAATACAAGGAAACATAAAATATTCATATATTTGGAAAAAACCAATTATTCAGCTGAAAAACCCTATTACAGCTTCATTGTCTTGGCTGTGCTACAGTTTCCATTTGGAGGTCCTGAAAGGTGATTTTTGCCCTTGGCAGAGAGAGGATGCTCTTCCCAAGTTCATGTGTGTTGAATGCCATGTCACTGAGAAGACGTAAATTATTTGTTCAGGATCCAATGGGAAATCAAACTCAGGTTTATACAATGACGTTTAAATTTGAGTTTAAAGGCTCTTTAAAATACACCAAGTGTTTATCGAATGTGTATTATGTCCCAGGCACTGTGGAACTCAATGGTCGACAAAATCCCAGCCTTCGAACAGCTCGTGCCTGAGTAGGGAATAGAGTCAATGAGCCATTAAACGACGAGGTGATGAATTCTATGATGGGAGGTGCAAGCAATCCTGGGACATTGCAGAGGGGCACCAATCAGGACGTCAGGGCTGAGGAAAGGCTTTCTTAGAGAAGTATGTCCATGTTGAAGAACAAGGCTGGTTGGAAGTAGGCTCAGCTAAGGCAGAAAGGGAGGTCTTTGGGCAGACAAAACTGGAGGTGTAGCAGATGCCTCCAGGGCCACACCCACAGACCTGCCTCATCAATCCCACCACCTTCCAACTGGTCCTTTATGCATCTCCTGTTCTTGAAGGCTCTCCCCCAACTCTCTAGCTGCTGAAAGCTGCAAAGCAGGACAAAGGAAAGAACACTCCTCCTTCCTAGAAGCCCTCAATCTATAAATATTTTCCAACCCTTTCCAAACTTGAATCTTGTGTGGTCACGTGACTTATTTTAGTCAAGTGTGGCGATGTGCCATTTCTGCGTCTAGCTACAAGAGGGCTTGCATGTTTCTGCTTTTTTCTTGTACCTCTGCCTCTAGCATGAGAATAAACCTGGGCTCACCTGCTCAGGGTGAGAGACCAGGTAAAGCATAGCCACTTTATCCTAAATTTGCCCACAGTCAGCTGACGGCCAGGCATGTAAATGAATGTCAGGCAAAACTGGGGAAACAAACAAACAAACGAAATGCTAAGGTAATACCAGTCAAGGTCAGCACAACTGCTCAGTTTACCCATAGTCTTATGAATAATAATAAGTGGTTATTGTTTAAAGTTACTGAATTGGGGGATTACTTATTACACAGCATTATTATGGCAACAGCTAACTGGTACAAAACATATCATGACTTTAGCTGGGCTTATTGAAGATTTGGAGCCAAATGAAAATGAAGACACAGTCTATCAAAATTTGTGGGATACAGCAAAAGCAGTGCCTAAAGGGAGATTCATAGCACTGGATGCATATATTAGGAAAGAAAATATACTGAAAATCAGTAACCTAAGTTCTTACCTTAGGAAACTAGAAAGAGAAGAGCAAGCTATATCCAAAGTAAGAGGAAGAAAATAAATGATTAAGAATTAGAGCAGAAGTCAGTGAAATTGAAAACAGGAAATCGGTAGAGGAAATCGTTGAAACCCAAATCTGGTTCTTTGAAAAGGTTCAAAAAATTGATAAGCCTCTAAGCAGGCTAAGAAAGAAAGAGAAAGGACACAAATTACTGATATCAGAAATGAATGAGGGGACATCACTGCAGATCCCATGGACATTAAAAGATATTAAAGAATTACTATGAACAATTCTATACTGACAAATTTTATAACCTAGATGAAATGGACCAATTCCTGGACACAATTTGCCAAAACTCAACAAGAAGAAATAGACACTCCGACTAAGCTTATAACTATTAAAGAAATTGAATCAAAATTCATAACGTTCCAAAACAGAAAGCTCCAGACCCCGAATCAACATGAATGGATAAATTAACGGTGGTACACCCAGTAGATGGAATATTATTTGGTGTTAAAAAGAAGTGAGATATCAAGGCACGAAAATACACGGAGGAAACTGAAATGCAAATTACTAAGTGCAAGAAGCCAATCCGAAAAGACTACTTTTCAGGCTACGTACTGTGCAACTCCAATTATATGATATCCTGGAAAAGGCAAAACTGATCATGGTCGGTGATTTGCCAGGGTTTGGAGGTAGGAGGGTTGGATAAGCAGAACACAGAGGATTCTTAGGGCGGTGAAAATATTCTGTATGAGACCATAATGATGAAAAGAAAAGTCATTATACATTTGTCCAAATCTACAGAATGGACAATACCAAGTTGACCCTAATGCAGACTGTGGACTCTTGGTGATTATGAAGCGTCAATGTAGGTTTATCGTTTGTTACAAATGTGGCACAAACCCGTGTCCTCTGCGTCGGCAGGCGGACTCTCAACCACTGCACTACCAGGGAAGCCCCTCTGGTTCTTCTATATGGGAATCTTTGCACTTTCCCCTCAATTTTGCTGTGAACCTAAAAGTACTCTAAAACAAAATCTTAACTGAAAAAAACAAAAGAAAGAAATTGAAGTTTAGGGAGGTTAATAAGTAAAGGAAGCAGGAATTCAATTTAGATTTGTGTTTTCCTTCCAGAATCCGGGAGCTCAGTGACTCAGCTACACAGACCTGCTTCCCATTTAGCTACCTGCTGACTTGCTGCCAGGTTGGTGTCCCCATCTGACTAGCACATGGTCAGCTCAGCCCTTCCCTTGTCTACTTCAGACTGTCTTGCTCTATGTTTGGCCACCCTAAGGAAATTTACCAGTTCTGATCTCTACCAGAATAGCTTTGGATAGCCAAGGGCCTGCTACTGAGAATGAATCAGTGGCAGGCACAGAAGTCATTAGAAGATGCATCTCACATTTATGCAAGAAAACTGCAAGGTGGTCAACAGGGCTCTTTCTGCTTTTCTGTTCAATGTTTTATTATGGTCCTCCTCAACTTCATGCATGAAGACTGCAGAGAGCTTTGAAAATTAATATCTGTACCGTATCAATACTGACTTCCCTTCCCCCTAAAAACCACGGGAAGGTTTAGATGTAAAAATAGCTGTTAAATCTTTTATTCTTCCCACTACTTTGAAAAGGAGTTCACAAAATCCTCTCTGGTTGTGTATAAATCATCCCTGTTCCGACTTAGTTGTACTGTTTGGAAAGGAGAAAATTCGACGCTACCCACTAATCGCCCATCAGCAAGCACATATGAGTTGTGGAGGATCTCAGCTAACGACTTTGGAAAAGCACTCTAGACAATTGATGGTGACTAATGAAACAAAATTGTATAATAAATACTGGGGCTGACACTTTGATAGGCAAAGTCACCAGCCACAGCTGAAAAGCTGTGCTTACCTCCTAGGGTCTCTGTATTTCTCTGGAGCCAGGCCTGGAGTTCATTGTTAATGTCTTAGTGCCCTATTGCATTCACGGAAATTTTTCAATTATTCCTTTGTTTACTTTTGTTCATCTATTTCTAACTGTCTTCACTGAGAGCACTGGCCTTCACAGAATCATAAATACAGAGTACATGTTGCTTTTTTATTTAGCATATCTTGATTTCTTATAAAATTGATAATTACCCATAGGCTTAGTAGCCATTTTATCTATTTTCTGAAAATTATATTTTTGAATACGCTACCAATGGGAATTCATCAATCCAGAAGTATTTCTAACGACTTCTATTCTCACCACTGGGACAGGGCAGATAAAGATGCTGTATTTTGGCCATGACAGTAAGTGATGATTGTTAAATCTAAAGCCAAGCTCATTTTAGAAATTATACGAATAATGAAGAGATCCTCCAGCCCTCCGTCTTAAACATATTGTTCCTGGGTCCCTACAGATGCTACCTATTTCCAGAGTGGACTGGCTAATTCCCAGCAGGACAAATATTTCTCAGTTGTTGCTACGGCTGGACCATTGACATAGGGAGGGTAATTAAAATCTATAGATTAACAATACAAATAGAATGTTCTTTCAATCTGATGTCAAGTATTACTTCAAAGCATCATCAGAAAGTTTCTTTTCTTAAGTAGGTCATTCGTTTCTCCTTCCCCTTATACCATGAGATAACATGAAGCATTAAAAATGGTTAAATGCTTTGGTACTAAGGAGACTTGGGTTTGAATTTCAAAGGTACCAGAATAAGGGTGGCTTTGAACGAGTTTCTTAACCTGAATCTCATTTTTTTTTCTTTTTTGATTGTTTGTGTTTTGTTTTCCATTTGTGAACAGGATATTAACAATATAAATCTTGCTGAGGTGTCCTAAATATCGGAAGTAAATTTTGGCCAGAAGGAGATTCTGGTCTAGGATGGATACTCAAAATGGTAGAGTTAATATTAATATAATTCAATTTGTAGAAAGAACTGATTGTCTTGCTTAGTATATTCAATAAAGATGATTATTTTAGGTGAGTTTATTGTGGCTTGGTATTTAGTGGATTAGAGATGTTTTCAAAAATATTCTTTTTTTCATGGCTCTTAGTCGACTCATAACCTTCTGACCTCTGCACCTTTGCATAGACTGTTCCTTACCTCCGGGATGCCATTCCCTATCTTTGATTTTCAGAGCCCTGTACATTTTTTTTCCTATTTCGTGGCACTTTCATTGAAGATTCCAACTTAACAGGGAGTCTTCCATTATTTGTGCTCCTGGATAATTTTATTAAGACCTTTTATAGCAACTTCTTTCCCTTGTAGTAGAATTACCTACTTGCCTTCTCCTAGGTAGTAAATTCCTGAAAAATATAGGCATTTCTTTGTACCATTGTTTACTAAGGTAGGATTGAGTTATATATATTGAGTTACTGGCACCTTATTTAAATATATGAATCATTACAAGTAAGTAACAAATATGTATTTTAATGGGTATGAATACATGGTATCAGAATTTCATAGATAGCCTCGCTTATTAGGTGGCTGAGCAGGTAGAGAATGTTGAAGCTCCTTTAGCTGTCTAACGGGGTATAGGTATGGTATGCCATGAGTATTTATACCTTAAAATATGTTTCCTACTTTAGGAAATTACCAACTATGATTTAAGATAGAGATCTGCTTGACAGAGCATACATGTGAAATATGGTATTAATAGTCTGAGAGTAGGAGTTATTCTTTCTGGAGCTTCTATTTATCTATAAAACAGGCACATGTCACATCTTCAAGTGATGTTTATAAGCCACCTTGTATTGTTTGCACAATCTTCCAGTTGACTGCAGTCTACCTGCTTCATTCATTCATTGAAGTCACTTCTTGGCTGATGGGGACCCTTAGAAAATTCCACAAATTGTGTATTATTTGCACCCATGATCCGTGCTACAAAGGGAAAAACAAAAAACAACAGGGAGGGGCTTCCCTGGTGGCGCAGTGGTTGAGAGTCTGCCTGCCGATGCAGGGGACACGGGTTCGTGCCCCGGTCCGGGAAGATCCCACATGCCGCGGAGCGGCTGGGCCCGTGAGCCATGGCCACTGAGCCTGTGCGTCTGGAGCCTGGGCTCCGCAACGGGAGAGGCCACAACAGTAAGAGGGCCACGTACAGCAAAAAAAAAAAAAACGAAAAAAAAACCCAGGAGTTTGCACAGCATGTTATATAACAGATGGATCTTACCTGGTCTCAGTTTCAACCCCTGGTAATTCCACGAAGTCAGGTTGAAAGCATAAACAATGGACACGGCTGGCAGGTGAAACTTCCCACTGTGTTTGACACAGGGAAGGCATTTCAAGCCCCATTAAATTGGGACTCATCTTTGCTTGGTGATGTACATATTATTCTGTCTAAATACATTGAATTCCATGAGCTAATATGCATCAGAAGCTGTGTGCACCAGGGTTGATTGGGACGTTCTAGTTATTCTGAAGGGTTTTTAAGCTGTTGAAGCAATGTGCCGGTGGCTGAGAATGATGTAAATCCCGATATTTCAACTTGAAGATGCTAAAGCCATTACAGTATTTGATCATTTAGCTGTTGTAAGGCAGTTGTTCCCAGGCCTGCCATATTAGTTGACTCGACATTCCAAAATTTACGCTAAAAACAGAACTACCACAGGACCCAGCAATTCCACTCCTGGGTATATATCCCAACAAAACAAAACAAAAACAAAAATACTAATTCGAAAAGATACAGGCACCCCAATGTTCATAGCAGCACTATTTACAATTGCTAAGATATGGAAACAATCTAAGTGTCTATCAACAGATGAATGGATAAACAGGATGCGGTATATTTGTTTTTCTCTTTCTGACTTACTTCACTCTGTATGACAGTCTCTAGGTCCAACCACATCTCTGCATATGGCACAATTTCTTTCCTTTTTATGGCTGAGTAATCGTCCACTGTATATATGTACCACATCTTCTTTATCCATTCCTTGGGTGATGGGCATTTAGGTTGCTTCCATGTCCTGGCTATTGTAAATAGAGCTGCAATGAACACTGGGGTGCATGTATCTTTTTGAATTATGGTTTTCTCCGGGTATATGCCCAGGAGTGGGATTGCTGGGTTGTATGGTAGTTCTCTTTTTAGTTGGAAGGGGAATGGGGAGTTAGTGTTTCATGGGGACAGAGTTTCAGTTTAGGAAGGTGAACAATTCAGGAGACGGATGATGGTGAGAGTTGCACAGCAATGTGAATGTACTTAGTGCCGCTGAATGGTACAGCTAAATATGGTTAAAATCGTATGTTTTATATGATATGACTTTTACCGCAATAAAAAACAACGTTAAAAAAAAGATGTGGTACATATATCTACATAACGACTTCCTGCAGTCCCCTGTAATTTGGGCAGGGCTCAGTTTGTATCTGCTCACTTGGTGCCAGCTGGGGCTCAGATCAGCGGAGGCTGAGGGCAGCTCCCTCACATGCTGGTCGTTGATGTTGGGGATCACCAGGGATGGGGCTGGACCACAGACAAGAGGCTACTTGGCTTCCTCACACCATGAGGTCTGTGTCCCAAGGGTGAGCAAACAAGCTAAGCAAGAGATGAGGGGAAGCCATATCTCCTTTCCCAACCCAGTCTTGGAAGTCACACACAGTCTCTTCCTTGAGATAATGACAAATTCAGCCCAGTTTCAGGGGAAAGGAAAACAGAGTCCACCTCTGGATGGAGGAGTCACGAGGTTCTGGAGAGAATGGGAAACTAGAAATATCAGTAAGGCAAATTTTTGGAAAACGGAATTTGAAAATCTTTTGATACATGTTGATAATTACCTTATTTTTAAAAACAGACCTTGTCAATTAAAACAAATTTAAAAGTTTAGTTTCGATTTGAGTTCAGTTTAAATTTAGATTTAAAGAAAACTGAGAGGAAAGTAATAGATTCTATATATACCCTACACTAAGCTTCCTTTATTCTAGATTCTAATGGTTTAATAATGCAAATTTAATTTTTTTCTACCCCTGTATCATTTCTTTTAAAATGGAGAAGATAGAAAATAATTTTAAAAGGAATTTAAATATAAAATAGATAACGAATATCGATTTGAGTCCCTAATACTTAAAGACCTTTCATTATGTGAATTAACCTACAAGTGCTTGTTAGTTCAGATTTCAATCATCACTAAAATCATACCTGTGCATTAGCTCTTCTTTTTCGGAGGAGATTTAACACTCCGATGCTACGTAATCAGACTGCTCCACTCTCTCATTCTAGCATTTTGAAGCATTATTAACTATCCCTGAAAATGATGACACTCCTCTCTTTTACTGGTGGAAAGATCAGTATCAATTTTTAAAAGAAATGATAGACTTAAATAGAAAAATGATCCTAGAAGCAGACAGAACAATCAACAGAGATCGGCTCTATGGCAGGTTTACCAAAATGATATGTGATTCAAAGTTCTTGTTATCAGAATACCAAAGTCTCCAGTTTGTATGGATTTCCCAGGAAACACCGTTCCACCCAGCCAGTCATCTGTGCTTTTTAACGGCCCTGTTTATGAGGACTGTGGTCGCTTAACGTCGACTCTGGACTAAGCTCCCTCATGCACTGTGTCTTCTTTGAACTTGAGTCCAAAGGAGAAAATATGGGTCCTTCCAGATGGATTCTCATCCTCTGATTTGCAGCTGCTAACTCAGAATTTCCAATGCTTAAATGAGGCTTCACCTGGCACCTCCTCCAAAGTGATGGACAAAATCCTTACACCTGAGGACCCAGTCTGCAAGCATCATTTATGCCAGTCCATTTGCTATCTGTCTTATTTCTCTTATCTCAGACCTTAGAACTTCTGCACATCTACTGAATCTGTATGTGTTTCCATGGCAACTGCATCAGAAGATCAGAGCCAGGGAGCAAGGAATTCAGGGTATAATAATTTCACACAGGTCACTGAAATGTGGGAACACAAGTGTCTGAGTTGGCAAACAATCAATAGCTTCCTTTCCTTAAAAAAAAAAAAATTGCCTGGAAGCTTTCCTATTGGTCATAGGAAAACTAGTCAGACAAATATCTGTTCGTCCAATCTCAAGACCAGTTGCATTAAGTCTGAGTGTATGTGATGCATAAAGTAAGTAACTTAATGTTTTTATTATAGAGTCTGATGTGATTTCTGGAAAAGATTCTAACAATTTTGAAATGCACAGTAAAGAAAATAAAAGATGTTCCTCTTTCCCCCACCATCTTATCCCCCCAAAATAACTACTGCTGGCATTCCAGTGTCCAGCCTTGTAGCCCAAATTCACTCAGACAAAAGCAGGTGATTAACAGAGCTAGGTAAGTTTTATTTATATGGTGTTATGCCAGATACTCTAAAGATATTTGTGATTGATCTTCCCTCTGCCTGAAATATATTATTCTCCCATGCCTGCATTTCATTCAAGTCTTTGCTAAAATACTGTAATAGTGAAGAACAAATCTGACTCCATATTGGATCCGTTTCTTTTACTTTGACCTCTGTATTCTAATGCTTTTGCTATAAGTTAAAAATGTTGCCTCTAGCCTGAAATACACAGGAGATCCCATTCTCAAGGCCCTGACCTTTAAAGGTATAACACTTTCCCATTCACATAGAGATGAAAAGTTGCAGAACAGAGAATAACATTTGTCTTGATGGAGGTTTATAGGAACACGGTGACCAGACCTACCTGGACAGCTGCAAGAACGAAGGATTCTGACACCATAAGTTCTCAACAACTAGCCACACCTCCTCCCCTTTTAGTATAAAAGAAGCCTGAATTCTAACTCGGGGAAGATGGGCCATTGGGTCACCAGTCCACCACCTTCTCAGTCTGCTGTTTTTCTGAATAAAGTCTCTATTCCTTGCCTCAACACATCATCTCTCGATTTATTGGCCTGTCGTGTGGCGAGCAGTACGTGCTTGGACTCGGTAACAATATTGCATTCACAAAGACTTTGCTGACCACCCTAACTGAAATAGCGGTCGACCACTCCCTCTCCAGGCATCTCTACCTTTCCTCTGCTTTATGTTTCTTTACAGCACAGTTACCCTCTGGGGGTTATTACATACTTGTCTGGGTATTTGTTTTATTGACCATCTTCTCCTACTTGAACATAAACCTTATGAGGACAGAGACTTTGTCCCTCTGGGTCACAGTGTATCACAGCATCACTACGCCAGACACAGGCCGGGACCTTGATACACACGTTTGTTAAACCAATGAAAAATGGAAGAATATGTGTATCTCTTCTCTCCTATCTGTGCTCAGAGAAGACATGTCTAATCACTTGCATGATTCCATTTTCCCATTAGGTCTGCTTATCATTTGAAAACTCTTCCTCACCCGGTGCTCCCAGACGCTACCACGAAGGTACTGGAACTGCTAATGACTAGAAAACACTGTCCTTGCTGGTCTCAGGTCTAATATCTGTGACTGAGAACTGCAGAACACCAATGGATCAGAGACTAGTATGATTGTTAAAGTCATTCCTAGTCCTTCCTCATCTCTACTTTCAAAAGTGAAAAATGAGGGCTCTCCTGGTGGCGCAGTGGTTGAGAGTACGCCTGCCGATGCAGGGGACACGGGCTCGTGCCCCGGTCCGGGAAGATCCCACATGCCGCGGAGCGCCTGGGCCCGTGAGCCATGGCCGCTGAGCCTACGCGTCCAGAGCCTGTGCTCCGCAACGGGAGAGGCCACGGCAGTGAGAGGCCCGCGTACCGCAAAAAAAAAAAAAGTGAAAAATGATGTGTCTATGTCAATCCCAATCTCCCAATTTATCCCTCCCTCCCCTTACCCCCTGGTAACCATAAGTTTGTTTTCTGCATCTGTAACTCTATTTCTGTTTTGTAGAGAAGTTCATTTGTACCCTTTTTTTTCCATTCCACATATAAGCGATATCATATGATATTTGTCTTTCTCTGTCTGAATTACTTCACTCAGTATGACAATCTCTAGGTCCATCCATGTTGCTGCAAATGGCATTATTCCATTCTTTTTTATGGTATGACATATACACACTACTGTATATAAAATAGATAACTAATAAGGACCTACTGTAGAGCACAGGGAACCCTACTCAGTACTCTGTAATGACCTATATGGGAAAAGAATCTGAAAAAGAGTGGATTAATGTATAACTGATTCACTTTGCTGTACACCCGAAACTAACACAACATTGTAAACCAACTACACTCCAATAAAATTTAAAAAATAAACAAATGAGACCTAAAAAAAGTGAGTGAACCTTCAGTCTCCATTGGGACAGAAGGAAACACTGCCAAGGGGACAGCACGAACGGCCACATTACAAGAAAAACAGACCCTCTACCTGTTTTTGAATTCTGTTTTCCCAACTTGCTACCTTCTTTTTACTGATTTTGTTGACCCTAAAATTGGGATAGTAATAGACTTACCCCTCAGAGTTGAGTTGTAGAATTCAATGCTAAGATATGTAGAGCACTTAGAAATCTGGTACATGAGAATTTTATATATTTGCTCTTATCATTATAGGTTGTTGTTATTATTTTAACATTCAGTAAGAACCTGTGTTATCACCATCACTCAACACATAGGTTTTCTTTGCTTTTAGTATGAATATTCCCAATGTAAGTTCTAAAGAGGTGGATTTCAAATATTTTGGCCACAACTCACTAAAGAAATACATTTTATACTTTTTTTTTCCTTTTTATTTATTTATTTATTTATTGCGGTACGCGGGCCTCTCACTGTTGTGGCCTCTCCCGTTGCGGAGCACAGGCTCCGGACGCGCAGGCTCAGCGGCCATGGCTCACGGGCCCAGCCGCTCCGCGGCACGTGGGATCTTCCCGGACCGGGGCACGAACCTGCGTCCCCTGCATCGGCAGGCGGACTCTCAACCACTGCGCCACCAGGGAAGCCCTACATTTTATACTTTGAGCAATACATGTCTGCACAAAAATGTATACACACACATACTAAAACAAAATCTCGCAAAACTGTTTTTATCCTTACTGGTTGCAGTGTTGTCAAGTACATCCTATTCTCTTCAGTTCTATTCTATTCTAACCTAGGATATTCTATGTGATTTGAAAAATAAATGTTGGTCCCAATGCATTAACTTATTTTACACCACCAGTGTGCTGTGGACTGTGGTTTGAAAGACACTACCCTAGAAGAAGATCTGGGCTCTTAGAGCCACAAAGCTTATTGTATATTTACTTTTCCGTATTCTCTGATTTCTAATGGCTTCATCACATTTTCTGTATTCAATTTGATTTTTCCCATTGGTTTCAAATTATGTTTTATTTATATTAGCTTAGTGGTTAATCTTAACTTTTTAAACACAATTTAGGTTTCACCTAGGCAATTTTAATAGCAAAATGTATATTCCTTTTTAAAAAATTTGTGTTCCTGGGTCTGTGCGTATTCCTCCTGATATATTCTAATATTCAAATTGTCTCTTTTACACTCTTACAGAAAAATTTCAATTCTTGGGCATGGATAATATATTTTTTTCAAAACTAGAACAAATAGTAATTAGAACTCCCCACCAGGGAGATGTGTCAGACACTGACTCAGGCATATTTGCCTCAAATATCCTCAGGTTTAATTAGACAAAAGTCACAGCTGTGGATACTGTTTCTGATTTGGGAAATATATCAGAAGGCATGAAAAATTAGCAAGACATACGTGGAAACTAATCCACCAAATTGAAAGGATTCTGTTTGAGTCCCTGTTCAGCAGATACTGGCCAAATGATTTTGGACACTTCTTTTAATCTTTTGATATGTCAGATACATTATGTGTAAAATAGAGGTGCTCACTGCTACCGAGTAATGTTGTTACGGATATTAACAGAATTTCCTCCCCTGTGTTGTAGAGAAACATAGTGTACTTCAGACAAAGAAGATATTCAAATAAAAAAGTTATGGCTCCAAACAAACAAACACAAAGGGACAAAGGAAACTCATCAAGGTGTTGATTATGTCTGTTACCTTGATTGTGGTGATGGTATCACAGGCGTTTGCATATGTTTACATTCATCAAACTGTACACATTAAATATGTGCAGTTCTGTCTATGTCAATTATTTTAAAAAATCCATTTCTTTAAATAAAAAAGTATGGATCATTCGATTATTTTTTTTAAACTGGAGGTGGCAATGATTTCTGCTCTACTTCAATTATAGGGTCTGGGGAAACTTCTTACTATTTGTAGCAAGAGCTAATCTTCAATAGAGGAGCTGAGAAATCGGGCTGAGAAGTACAAATTGTATTGTTTTAGAGATGCAAAAGGAGAGTGTGCTTGACAAAATAATGACCCCTCCCCAAAGAGGTCCATGTCTAAATCCCCAGAACCTGCATACACGTGTTATGTTACACGGCGAGGGGGGGATTAAGGGAGTAGATGGAATTAAGGTTGTCAATTAGCTGACCTTAAAGTAGGGAGCTTGTCCAGAATTATTTGGGTGGGTCTCGTGTAATCATAAGGATAAAGGAATTTAAGTAATGTGGACAAGAGACGCAATATGATAAAGTTTCAACTGGCCGTGGCTTCAAAGATAGAAGAAGGGACCATGAGCCCAGGCATGCGGGAAACTTCTAACACCTGGAAGAGGCAAGAAAACAGATTCGCCCCTAGAACCTCCAGAAGTGATGCAGGCTTCTGGCACCGTGCTTTTAACCCAGAGAGGCCTGTGTAGGACCTGTTACCCACTGAGCCGTAAGATCATAATCTTGTGTTATTTTAAGCCACGAAGATTGTGGCCACTTGCTACAGCACCAGAAAACCAGTACAGAACGTGTGATCTAAGAATCTGTAAAGATTAAATCACATTGGAGATAAACATATTTTCCTAAATTGGTGAGTGAGGTTTTGATCCAGTTTAACAGTGACATCAAGTACCTTACTTCTTTGTATGAGGAGTCTACACCAAGTTATGGATACTACCTAATGGATGCTACACCGCTTTGTAAGGCTCGCATGCAACAAACATGCAATACCCATGACCCAGGGAAGAGAGATTTGGCCCCAAATTCTGTTCATAAAATAGTGCGGAGATCATTCTTTCCAGAATGAAAATCTCAGGCCTGGAACCGTCGAAGCCAAAACCGACATCAAGATCACGGTGGGGAAAAAACAAAATGACAGAAATTTTAGCGGTTATGTGCTATCTCCTAGGATGCAGGTACTTACTGCAAGGGGATGAGTAATTATAGCCACGAAAATGCACTGGTTGAACTTTAAGTTACTCATTTCTTTATATGAAAATCCTATAAGGAGGGGGAGGCGGCGACCTCCACCCACTCAGGCTCTAAGGCCCTGGTGCTGCATTTAAACACCGGACTTTTAAAAACAGAAGTAAATAAAGGAAAAACAAAATCACAGAAAATATTTTGGGAAATTCATTTTCCTAAATCTTTCTCTATGTCTGTCTCTCTGCCTTGGTGTTCCTAACCCTTGATCTTTCTCTGTAACACACACACACACACACACACACACACACACACACACACACACACAAACACACACACACCTTACCTAACCATGTCTTTTCATGTAGGGACATTGGCCGAGAAAATCTAAGAATAGTAACAGGAATTCGGGGGATCCTGAATCTCCAGGTTCATCCCAGGGAGCAGATCCTCAATGGCTGAGATATGGCTCCTCGGCAGTAAACAAGGGAGATTTCTGTGCCAATGAAACATGGAACAAACTGAGTCAGCTGAGTCTGTTGCATTCCCTTTGCATTTGATTATTAACCAGTGCCACAGTAAAACCTTGTTTGGTTATAACTCTGTGCATCCTTGGGTTTGCTAAAGAGGACGGCAGGGATGCCTGAGATGCCTCTGTTGCTGTAGATCTCGCCCAAGTTCCCAGAACTCTAATTAAATACCTTGAGCTGCAGGGCATGGGTTAGAACTGCCAGGCAGAGGGAATTTGAGCTCTAATCTGTCTTAAAATCCCGTCCCTGATCTCCCCCCCCAACCCCCATTCCAGTAAATGTGCTTGAAAGTGGGAAGAAACAGGGCAAGGATGTGGTTCAGGGGGGACTGGAGTGCCGTGCTGTGGAGATGCTCAGAGAGCTGGCACTTCTCACATTCCTTGCCCATTTTCACCCTCATGACCATCTGATTCAGCTTATCAATTGTAGATATTTTGGAATGAGGTGTGGCAGAGGGTAAAGTTGTTATAATTCCACCCACCACGTGATTGCAAGAGACTCAGTGTATCTCCCTGCCTTCTCCAGGTAAAAGTGACCAAGAGGGTCTCTTCACAGTAATGGACTTTCTTGGCCATTTCCCACCTGCTGTCTGGTGAGAAACCCGGACAATGGCTAATCTCTCCCTTTCACCTCTGCAAGAGGATGCACGCAGATCGGGGAAGTGGCTAATTTAATCATTTATCTATTACACGAGTTCCCCGCAACTGAAACAAGCATAGTGCACGTGAATCAGCGTGCAAGATTTACACCATGTCCTACAATATCTGCTGCTACCTGGATGGGGTGAAAACACACTTTTGGGGTACCCTTCTGCCACGCATCCCACCATCACACCACACATGCCCACTTCTCATCAATCTACATTCCCCAGCATCTCTATGAACAAAGAGCTACATCTCATACAAAACGGGCTTCTATCAGAGAAACAGACGAGCTTGCTCATAAAGGGGATGAAAAGTGAAGCCATTATGAGCTACTGTGTCATAAATGAGTGCAAATTACATTGTCAGTGCTACTTACAATTTCACATGGCACAGCGCCCTGGAATTGTGTCTGTTCAGCTATTTCATTCAGAGGACTTTTCTGTAAGGGGTCTCACAATGGCCGAAACCCATTTGGAAGCTGGACATGGGAGTCTGAGCCTGCTGTAAATGTTAGGGTGCTGTGTATTCAGAAACCAAATGGTAGCTCAAGGTTTTAAGGAGGAACCAGTTTCTCAAGAAGAAGAGAAGCTCAAAGTTTAGATTCAACACTTAAAGGTTGTGGTCTGGGTGGTAGGAGAATTGAAATATTGCGTTAAACTCCCAATATAGTTGTCAGGTCAGCATAAGTCTTCCCAGAGAAAGTAAAACCCTGGCAATAAGCTGAGACCATGGGTTCTTATGAGCTCTGAAAATCTTTTGAATAGTTATTTGATATATCGTAAGTATATGGCTCAGTTTATGACTATGACTAAGGACACATGTAAGCATACTTTCAAGGACTTATAAGTTAAGGACACCTGAAAATAACCACAATATAATTATCTCACTTAAAATGAATTCTTCTCAAAGTGAAAGACAAATACCATATGCTATCACTGATATGTGTGGAATCTAAAATATGACACAACTGAAGTTATCTACGAAACAGAAACAGACTCACAGACATAGAGAACAGACTTGTGGTTGCCAAGGGGTTGGGAGAGGGATGGGTTGGGAGTTTGGGATTAGCAGATGCAAACTATTCTATACAGAATGGATAAACAACAAGGTCCTACTGTATAGCAAAGGGAACTATATTCAATATCCTGTGATAAACCATCATGGAAAAGAATATTAAAAAGAATGTGCATATACATATATATATATGTAACCGAATCACTTTGCCGTATAGCAGAAATTAACACAATATTGTAAATCAACCGTACTTCAATAAAAGAAGGAAACGAATACTTCTTAGTATTACAAATTTCGTGTAAATATAAAAAATACCCCAAATTTAGTTATATCATAAGTTGATAATATGGGTTTGCCCCCCACCCAAATTAACGTCAGGCTTGTTTTCTTTAAACTCAACAAATCTTGGGATTAGATTATTTTTCTCTAAACTGCTCACGGCTGCTTGTTCTGACAGAGCTTAGTTTGTAGCTGGAGTTAATCTAAATAGCTCAACAGAGAAAGCAACGCTTGGTTTTGTCTAAAAGCTTTTTGTCATCATCCTTATGGAAAATTCAAGTATTGGCTGGAAGAAGTAATAATAGAACTGAACACAAAGTTTCCAGCTACTCGAGCAAAGGGAAGGATTACAACCACAGGTGGGAAAATGGACAATAATTTTGTCTTCGTCTATGGAATTTCCAGGGCAAAGTCCCACAACCCCAGATGTCACAGGACGACGTGGAGCTATTATCACCCCCATTTTACAGACAAGAACACTGAGGTGCAGAGAGGCTGAGGGGGGTCCACGGGGCCGGGAGGAGCAAGACCTGGGATCAGACCCCAGCAGTCTGGCTCTGGAGTCTGAGCTCCTGTCCACATTCTGACTTGGGGGCCTGCTGGGCTAGCCAGCACCCAGGTGACCTTGAATCTGGTTTTTTTTGGCCTTGCCGCGCGGCTTCTGGGATCTTAGTGCCTCAACCAGGGATCAAACCCGTGTCCCAGGCAGTGAAAGTGCAGAGTCCTAACCACTGGATCACCAGGGAATTCCCAAGTGACCTTGAATCTTAAAAGTACCCTTATGTATCATGGGATAACACTGTTTAACTTGTGAATATCACTGAGGTAGTATATAGGTTGCCAAGTTGTAATAGCCTGGGCACTAGAGCGTAAGCCTCTTACTCATGCCAGGCTGGGCAGCCCTATGTGCCTGATTCCACCTGGGCCACCCTGTCTCTCTGCCCCTCTCTCTGTGCCCAGCACACACTACCCGTCTGGGTGAGCTGCTTCCTCATGCTGCCCTCCGCACCAATGCATCTCCATCCCTCCCCTCTTGTCACTTCTTCCACCTGAAATGTTCGCTCTAGGAATCTATGGACTGTCCACTCTTAAAGGACCCCTTGTGACTCCAAACGGCACACACCGTCTTGTTTCTGAGTTCTGTCTACACTATCTATGTGCTTGTGTCTTGTCTTCCCAACCAAAGTGCAAGGTCTCCAAGTGGCAACCAGGAGGTTGATTACTATATCTAAGGCACCCAGCATAGAGTAGATTTTGCTTCCAGTGGGTGAAGGTACTAGATACTGAATTCGGACTGATCTATGTCACTGATGGATGTCCCAGCCACCTGGACCACTGTTATTGATCACTTTATTCCAAAGCTAATGTAGATATCGGTCCACATTTTATTCACTGTTACCAACTCATTACTCTTAATTCCTTAACAAGAGTGCGGTGGGATCCCCAAGACCTTTGGGGGCCAGGCAAACCCAAATATAACCAGGTGGACTCTGCATTTTGCAAACGGATGACAAATATATATCTTTCCATTCATTTAATGCAAATTTCTTCGTCAAGGGGTTTCCATTCAGGCTGAAGAGATGTATCTGTGAGAAAGATGATGTTAAGTATTTTGGGGGTGTATTTTATTTAATTTATTTTTTTAATTGAAGTATAGTTGACTTAAGGTATTTTTAAATGAAAGTTTAGGTAATTATGGAAACAACTGAAAACTCAGAAATGTAAGAACACAGTAGCCCATCTTAGAATTACAACCCCATCTCTAAAAACTGTGGCACGTGTGATTACAAATCCTCTGTAGGTCATCCAGTTGTAAAGGGAGGAATGGACTTGGCTTTTAAAATTATCTTTTGGCTTCAGCAACACTTAGAATCCAATTTCCACCGGCAGGGGTGAGTCATGTCTCTCCCCTGCACTCTCACAGGTGGCTGGGAAGAGCAATCAAGTGTATTGATGTCTCTGACTTCCTGCCTATTCATGTTTTCAAGAAATGCGTGGGAAACACATTTCCTTTGACAGTGCTGTGCTTCAGATCAAGTGAAAACCGCTGAGAAAAATCAGAAGCATCCATTAAGTTCCAACCCTACTCAAAGCTCCTGAATATGTGGGGAGTAGTGTAAAGGATGTGTTTCCAGAGACTGAAGGATTTTGCTCTAATAAAATTATGTTCATCAGAAACGCCTTATTCATTTAATGGAACCTGCAAAGATCATCCATCTAAAAATATTGTTTTACTGACTACTTAGCCAAACAAAGTTTCTCTCTTTGTTCCCCAAATCCCTTTTTGAGAAGTTACTGTGAAAAATGTCCAGTGTACAAAAAGACATAAAGAATAATAGAAGATGGGGAGGGATGGATTGGGAGTTTGGGATGAGCAGATGCAAACTATTATATATAGAATGGATAAGCAACAAGGTCCTACTGTAGAGCACAGGGAACTATATTCAATATCCTGTGATAAACCATCATGGAAAAGAATATGAAAAAGAATCTGTATGTATGTATAACTGAATCACTTTGCTGTACAGCAGAAATTAACACAACACTGTAAATAAACTATACTTTAATGAAATTTTTAAAAAGAAGAATATAACAGAAAAGTTATTTTTCACTGACCTCAAAGAATATAAAAATAAAAAGTACAAGTGCAATTAAACCTTCTGTATATGCTTTCCAAATTTCATCCTGCTGCTTCTCCTCCAGAGGTAAAAAAATATATATCCTAAGTGTGGCATTTGTTTTTCGCTCTCTCTGTATACTTCTAATTATCAACAGAAATCAAACTTCAGTAAAGAATCACCTCGGAAGGACACTTCACTGGCCCAGCGCAAGTGAGCACAGATGTTTGGCCATGACCTTTCCTCTCTGTGGTCTGTTCGATGCTGGGATGAGAAAGGATCACAGGCTCCAGTTCCTTGGTTTAGCCCCACGTGAAGAAGACAAATGGACCCCTAAACCCCCGCCAGTCACTTGGCTGCTATGTCCACCAGGGGGTGCTAACGATGACAATGGACAGTCAAAAACATTTCCAAAACCAGAAAAGTATAAATGGTGAAATCTTATGATCATGTTTACAGAGCAATGCTCAGTTCAGTCGTTCAAGACTTCATTTTAGGAATTCCCTGGTGGCGCAGTGGTTAGGAATCTGCCTGTGAGTGCAGGGGACACAGGTTCGAGCCCTGGTCCGGGAAGATCCCACATGCCGCAGAGCAACTGAGCCCGGGCGCCACAACTACTGAGCCTGCGCTCTAGAGCCCACAAGCCACAACTACTGAGCCCATGCACCACAAATACTGAAGCCCGCGCACCTAGAACCCGTGCTCCACAACAAGGGAAGCCACCGCAATGAGAAGCCCGCGCAACGCAACAAAGAGTAGCCCCCGCTCACCGCAACTAGAGAAAGTCCGCACACAGCAACGAAAACCCAACACAACCAAAAATAAATAACTAAAATTTATTTTTTTTAATAGAAGACTTCATTTTACTCTCGATTTCTGGAAAATCTCATATACTTCCAACCACACCCCCAGGCCACCCAGAGAGTCTTCTTTAAAGCGCTTTGTTCTTTTTCTTTATTTTTAATGTAACATAATCTGAAGCTTGATAACATTATGCGGAAAAGGGGATATGAAAAGGGGAGCTGGGACTGTGGTTGATGCTAAAGGAATGAGTCTTTTTACATTTTTTTTCCCATTTTTGCACAACTTTGTTCAAGTTTCTGTGTTCCAGGGGACAGAATCCTGTGACGTGTCTTGGCTAACATACATCTCTATTGGCCTCTTCCACCAAGAGAAAATTCAGTGTGGAGAGAGTTTTATTTCAAAACAAAACAAAAACATAGGTGTCTGTTAACGAAAGAAAGAGGAACAGATGTTGTCGTCTAAAAAATATTTCTCTAAGTCACCAGGTGAACGGAGAACAGGAATGATAAAGCAGCAAATGGTATTTTTAAAGTTTACTTTATGCCCAGACTAAAGGTAGATAATGATTAATGATAATAGGTGAAGACGGCAAGCTGTGAAAGCTTCCAGATACAAGATGAATACGCTCTGGGGATGCAGAACCCAGGGGTACCAGCTGTACTTTAGGCACTCTTGGGATTTCCATCGAGACATATCCGGAAATAACTTGGGATAAAAGGGATGAGAGAAGATGTTTTTCACAGGCGTCCTCAGTTTTCTCAAGCTTATTTGATTTGAGTTTTGATTGCTGGAATTACCTTGAGCTGTTAGTTGCTTATTTTCAACATAAATACCTTGCTGTCTTTGGTTCATTCTTTAGATCCCCATCTTTTTTCACATGGAGAGCAAGCAGCTTGAAGTAATTGTTCTAGGATCTATTTCCAGGAAAGTATAATTCCTCTGAAGGAGGGGCTGACTTGAACACTAGTAGGAAACCCTTTTGGAGAGTTTCAAGGTGAGAGATAGCCAGGAGCATCTGTCAGGGAAAACAGTAGCCTCTGCTGGGAAAATTGAGTCCTTTATAGCACAGACCAGTGGTCCCTCACTCTGGCTAAGCATCGAAACGTTCTATGGGGGATTTTCTGAAATAACAATTTCTGGGGGATTCTGATTTGGTTCATATAAATCTGTATGTTGCACACTCTTCCCAAGTAACTGAAACCAGTCAGGTTTGGGACCCACTGGATGGACACATCAGCCTTCCATCTGCCTTTCTCCTCTCATTGATTCAAAACGTGTTGACATGTGATAAGCACAGAATAAGCCAAAATACATGCTGAGGGATTTTACTTCCTAAAACCGTATTTCTCTCCAGAAAGAGGGAGGCATCTAACATTAGAGTTCTTTGCAAAGCTGTTTACATGGCTGAGTTCTCTGACACTTTATCTTAGTTGACAGCAATAAGAAATACTGTGTGGAGAAAGAATATTCAACCTGAAATGACCTAAATGCGGGGTTTAGATGCTTAGAGATCGTATAATATAATTGGCCAAATAAGAAGAGGAGAGGGATGAGAGAGAAGAGGGAGGAGAAGAAAGCGAGGAAAGATGGAAAGAAAGGAAGGGGAAAGGGATGAAGGATGGAGGAGAGAGAGAGAGATTGCAATTTTACAGAGTTTGTACTTTCTGGGGATATGACTTCACAGTTGTGACGTATTCAACGTTTTTGCTATCCACAAGCTTTAAAAAGATTATTGGGACTTCCCTGGCGGTCCAGTGGTTAGGACTTCACGCTTTCACTGTCGAGGGCACGGGTTCGATCCCTGGTGGGGGAAATAAGATCCCGCAAGCCACGCGGCAAGACCAAAACATAAAAATAAAAAGATTATTGAGAGAAAGAAATAGGTGAGTGATGGCAGTACAATCGTATGTGCATGCCTCCTGGGCATGAAACACGTGTCTACATACACAAACAGGCGTGCATAGCTTGAGACACCTTGACAACTCAGATACCGATTTCCAATGTCCTCTCTTGCAAACAATCTAGCGAAACGTGAAAATGATTGTGTTCCTCAAAACTGCATTAAAGTGCTCTAGGCTGACATGACGTCAAAAACATGAACGGAAGATGGCAGCAGAAAAGACAATATTTCCACATGTACTGATTTACATTACGTCTCTGTGATTCGTTTGCTAAAGTAATTGTTAGAAATAGATATTTGACTTTTTTTCTATATGGTTAAAGTTGATGCCTTCAAGGTTTTTCTTATCCTCTCATTGTGAAAATGAAGAAATGCCTTAAATTGCTAATCAGCTTGTTTTGATTCTATTATATGCAATAAATACATGATTATATATTTATTACATACAAATATAAGTTTATAAGAAAACTTTCCAGGTTTCTGGAAAGCCACAAGACAACTTTTTACTTAAGCTGATAAGGAGAATGCAGGGTTCATTTTAAGGATGCAGACCCCAGTTTTACAGGCTCTGGCCCGCATCTCTCTTTTGTCACCCCTCTCTGCAGCGTGCAGCCCACTACTTTACGGGAACTACAGCAGTGATTGCCTTCCACTCTGTAGGAATTAGCCTACCACCTAGGGGACTGTTTTCATTGCTCTTGGCTGTTCAAAGAATTTATGCATTTGTAAACATATGCAATGTTGATGTGTCAATTAGACCTCCATAACGCTTTTTAAAAATAAAGTAGGTGAAAGAGAGAAAGCATTTTTTCTTTACACCCACGAGTATAAAAAGGGAACCCACCAGCATCACATGGACAGCTTGTTTCCATGGAGTACACTGCTGTTGTCAAGATGAAATAGCAATCACGCGTTTCTAAGACCTTTCCGTGAATTCAGCTCTGCTCTCAGTAATGTGAGCTGCAGTTAAACAGGGCGTTAGTCTTTCTGTACTCACAGGTGAAATAGACTTATGTGCAGTTAGACTGTTCTTGAGTCACCCCACGGAACTGTGAGAAAGAGTAATTTGGGAATTTGCTCTTATCCAAGACTTTTGGGTCTCCTGCTGCAGGCGTTGAATACAGGAATAAATCCCTTGGCAGTGGTCCAGCCTGACCCCACTCTCCTCCACTGCCTTTCACTGCGTCTCCTCTCTCTGCTCACCGCTGAGCAGACAAGGACTCTCCAGAAATGATTTTACTTTAAGTGCTCTAATGTAAACTCTGGTTTCTTTGTGTAAAATGGCTATCGACTGAGAGAGAAAGATTCAGTGAAGGTTAGAAAGTACCAGAACCTATGCAGGAAGAGTTCTATTGAGAGGTTGTTTGGGGTAGAGCCAAGAAGCTGTGCACATGTTTTCATCCCTGCTGAGGAGGGTTTCCTGTTACATCAGCATGTGCGTATTGAACACCTACTGTGTGCCAGGTCTTGCGCTGGGCAGTGGTGAGTCATGGAAGTATTTAAGCTACTCTTTGGTATCACACCACCCACAACTATATCAGAGGTGGGGATATAAAGACAATTCTTAATACTGTAAGGCAAAGTGCTAGCAGAAGGAAAGATAAGTTAAATCTGAAGGACAGAATGAAGACCGACAAGGAAGATTCATTACTGAAATGAATCTGAAAATTCATTTTAGAAACTGAGCAGAAATCCTACAAGCAGGTAAGGAGGGCCCAGGGAAATATGGCTGAGCTAAGAATATAAGCAAAGGCACAGAAAAGCCTGTCATGTCGCAGGGAGAGGAAACAGCCCAGTGCGTCTGAGGGCAGTTCGCCTGTAGGGTAATGTAATAAATTTGGGATGTCTACTTTCAATAACCTCCTTGCGCCCCTCATTCTGTCCTTAACAAATCAAGGTGAGCCAAATGGATCTGTGCTTCCCTCCAGCTTATTTTTTAATGACACGATTATCAAAAGCTGTGATGCTGTATGTACAGATGATAGAAATGAAGCCCAGAGATGTTAAGTTTACCCAGGCAGCACTCAGGTCTCAAGCTTCCCTGTACAGTACCTCATCAATACTGGAGATTCTGCATACTCCTCAGCCATAAAAAGGAACAAAATAATGCCATTTGCTGCAACATGGATGCAACTAGAGATGATCATACTGTGATGTCACTCAGACAAAGACAAATACCGTATGATATCGCTTCTATGTGGAATGTAAAATGTGACACAAATGAACCTATCTATGAAACAGAAACAGACTCACAGACATAGAGAACAGACTTGTGGTTGTCAAGGGGGAGGGAGAGGTGGGAGAGGAAAGGTTTGGGAGTTTGGGATGAGCAGAAGCAAAATATGATACAGAGAACGTATAAACAACAAGGTCTCACTGTAGAGCACAGGGAACTATATTCAGTATCCTGTGATAAATCATCAAGGAAAAGAATATGAAAAAGAACATGTATATGTATAACTAAATCACTTTGCTGTACAGCAGAAATTAACACAACAAACTAACACACCATTGTAAAGCAAGTATACTCCAATAAAGATGTAAAAAAATATATATATATTGGAGATTCCTCAATTTATTCCTTCTAATTTATAGAAGGCAGCATGCGTGAGAAACCATTTTGATTGGAATCAGAAGCCAGCAGAAAGTCAAGGTCACTTTTCAGGAAACCTTGTCCATGATCAGATTTAACCTACTTTGCTTAAGAAAAGCCACCCGAACTCCTTGTCTGCAGATGTCTGGGGATTTGTGTCTATTATTCCCTCCAAAACACTTTGCTGACTCAACAAATGAGCACCACAGCTGGAGGAAAATAATAACATTTTTCTGACACCGTGTCCAGGATAAAGATTCCACATTTAACAAGACTAAATACCCTCTTTCCCCTACCCAGGTTTAAAAGTAGGTCAAGAAATTAGGCTAAGGAATTCAGAAGCCCCATGTTATCTCTGTGCCTTGAATTTCAAGGGCGTGAAGCACGTGTTGGCCTCATACAACCACAGGAGGCTGCAGGGTTTGAAGGTAATATGGACTCTTCCTTCCCTGTTTACTTGGCTCTGGACAGGTGACCCTTTAGAGAAAAATCTCAAAGGAGCATGTCAATTTCCACTAACTTTCTATAATAGAAAAAAAAAAAAAAACACTATTGAAACTCTGGGCAGAAAAAAAAGCAGTTATTGTGTTCAGAGCTCTTTACTTGCCACCTGACAGCATAAGGCAAGAGTTCTGGGTGTGACATGTCAATCCATTGTGCTCCACGCTCGCTAGCAATGCTGCTCTCCCTCGAGGCTCCAGCCTGGGAGAACTCTATTCAGGTGAGTTTTTGCAGAGGTCTCAATGTTCAGGAAAAAAAAAAAAAAAAGTGCTCTCTGGGATGGAGATTAACAGGAAGGAAAGCCAAAATCTAGAGATGAGGCTTGACCTTCCCACTGGCCAGACAGTGTGAGTCAATTGAATAGTCCGAGTCGGGACTTTATAAAACCTGAGCCAGCCACAAGGGGCAGCCCCAGGGTTCCAGAAAAGTGACATTGATCAACGCCATCTGGCCACTGTATTCATTACCCTCACTCTAGCAATGGAAAGAATGTATTTTAGTTTCAAATGACATCATATTGGCAACATGATGAATGTGTGATTTGTATTCTCTCTTCATGCAAGAGCTAAATTATAATGTTGAGGTTTGGCGGCAAGAGCCAGATTAAGACTCCTTCTTTCTATATGATTCATCGGGACCAAACTGGGTTCTGAATGAGGCAATGTCCCCAGAAGGATTTCTGACTTTTGGAAAACAGCTTCATAAATTCATTCAGACACTCTTATCCAGTGTTCCACCAGCACATGGCAACCAGAAAAGAATGGTTCTTCTTACTTTTTAAGTGATTTATCACTACCATGGTAAATTAATCTAACCACCTTTATATCTTAGTCCAACTGTGTAAAATGATTTATGCCCAGCAAAAATAAAACAGAGATATAACTAACATGGCATGAAATCTATACTGTCTCTTTCAAATCCGTCATATACGAAAGGGCAGTCACCTAAAAGCAAAACAAACCAAACAGCAAACAAACAAACGTGGACATGTTAAGCTAAGAAGGGGTTTTATAATTGCTACCACTGATACAATTTAATTGTAGCCTCAGATTAATAGTCTCAAAAACTTTGTTACAGAAATAATAACCTTCATACACTTTTTTAATGGCTACAAAAGAAAAATATATTCATTGCAGATAATTTAGGAAATGTAAATAACTTGTGATATCAATCATGCACCCACCAAGAATAACTGTATTGATTATATATTCTTGTATGCTTATAGTATTTGTATAAATGCATACATTTCTTTACCATGCTGTGTACGTAAAATGAGAGCCCACTCTTTTCATGTAACAATAAATCGAGTGAGAGGTAGATGGGCAAACTGGCCAGAGCGCCATAAGACAGAAGGAGAAAGGAAAACCGGACTGGGGGCACTCCATGATTCTTCTCCAAGGTTATTTCTAAATGGGCTTAGGATATTAGCATGCTTCATTTCCAGAATGTTTCTGCAGTGATTCAGTGACTCACCTTTGAGGGGGATGTTCAACATGGTAGATGTGGAGATCACCTTTCTCCCCACAAATACATCTACAAGTGGAACAACTCCTAGAGAACACCTACTGAATGCTGGCAGAAGACCTCAGACTTCCCAAAAGCTTTGTGGCTGACAGGGTCTTGATGCGACGGTCTGGTGTGTCAGGCCTGAGCCTTCAAGGTAGGAAAGTTCAGGACATTGGACCACCAGAGACCTCCCTGCCCAAGTAACATCAATAGGCGAGAGCTCTCCCCGAGATCTCCATCTCAATGCTGAGATCCAGCTCCACCAAACAGCCAGCAAGCTCCAGTGCTGGACACCCCATGACAAACAACTAGCGAGACAGGAACACAACCCCACCCATTAGCAGAGAGGCTGCCTAAAATCACACTAAGTTCACAGACACCCCAAAACACACCACTGGATGCAGGCCTGCCCACCAGGAAGACAAGATCCAGCCCCACCCACCAGAACACAGGCACCAGTCCCCTCACCAGGAAGCCTACACAAGCCACTGAACCAACCTCACTCACTGGGGGCAGACCCCAAAAACAATGGGAACTATGAACAGCACCCTGTGAAAAGGAGGCCCCAAACACAGTAAGTTAAACAAAATGAGAAGATGGAGAAATATGCAGCAGATGAAAGAGCAAGGTAAAAACCTACCAGACCAAACACATGAAGAGGAAATAGGCAGTCTACCTGAAAAAGAATTCAGAGTAATGATAGTAAAGATGATCCAAAATCTTGGAAATAGAATGGAGAAAATACAAGAAATGTTTAACAAGGAAGTAGAAGAACTAAAGACAAAACAAACAATGATGAACAATACAATAGATGAAATTAAAAATACTCTAGAAGGAATCAATAACAGAATAACTGAGGCAGAAGAACAGATAAGTGACCTGGAAGACAAAATAGTGGAAATAGCTACTGCAGAGCAGAATAAAGATAAAAGAATGAAAAGAATTCAGGACAGTCTCAGAGACTTCTGGGACAACACTAAACACACCAACATTCAAATTATAAGGGTCCCAGAAGAAGAAGAGAAGAAGAAAGACTCTGAGAAAATACATGAAGAGATTATAGTTGAAAACTTCCCTAACATGGGAAAGGAAATAGTCAGTCAAGTCCAGAAAGTGCAGAGAGTCCTGTACAGGATAAATCCAAGGTGAAACATGGCAAGACACATATTAATCAAACTATCAAAAATAAAATACAAAGAAAAAATATTAAAAGCAGCAAGGGAAAAGCAACAAATAACATACAAGGGAATCCCCATAAGGTTAACAGCTGATCTTTCAGCAGAAACTCTGTAAGCCAGAAGGGAGTGGCAGGACATATTTAAAGTGATGAAAGGGAAAAACCTACAACCAAGATTACTCTACCCAGCAAGGATCTCATCAGATTCGACAGAGAAATTAAAACCTTTACAGACAAGCAAAAGCTAAGAGAATTCAGCACCACCAAACCAGCTCTACAACAAATGCTAAAGGAACTTCTCTAGGCAGGAAACACAAGAGAAGGAAAAGACCTACAATAAGAAACCCAAAACAATTAAGAAAACGGTAATAGGAACATACATATTGATAACTACCTTAAATATAAATAGATTAAATGCTCCAACCAAAAGACGTAGACTGACTAAATGGATACAAAAACAAGACCCATATATATGCTGTCTACAAGAGACCGACTTCAGACCTAGGGACACATACAGACTGAAAGTGAGGGGATCGAAAAAGATATTCCATGCAAATGGAAATCAAAAGAAAGCTGCAGTAGGAATTCTCATATCAGACAAAACAGATTTTAAAATAAAGATTATTACAAGAGACAAAGAAGGACACTACATAATGATCAAGGGATCGATCTAAGAAGAAGATATAACAATTGTAAATATTTATGCACCCAACATAGGAGCACCTCAATACATAAGGCAAATGCTAACAGCCGTAGATAACAAGACCCATATATATGCTGTGTACAAGAGACCGACTTCAGACCTAGGGACACATACAGACTGAAAGTGAGGGGATCGAAAAAGATATTCCATGCAAATGGAAATCAAAAGAAAGCTGCAGTAGGAATTCTCATATCAGACAAAACAGATTTTAAAATAAAGATTATTACAAGAGACAAAGAAGGACACTACATAATGATCAAGGGATCGATCTAAGAAGAAGATATAACAATTGTAAATATTTATGCACCCAACATAGGAGCACCTCAATACATAAGGCAAATGCTAACAGCCGTAGAAGGGGAAATCGACAGTAACACAATCATAGTAGGGGACTTTAACACCCCACATTCACCAATGGACAGATCATCCAAAATGAAAATAAATAAGGAAACAGAAGCTTTAAATGACACATTAGACAAGATGCTCTGTAAAAAATACAAACACATGGAGGCTAAATAATATGCTACTAAGTAACCAAGAGATCACTGGAGAAATCAAAGAGGAAATCAAAAAATACCTAGAAACAAATGACAATGAAAACACTCGACCCAAAACCTATGGAATGCAGCAAAATCTATTCTAAGAGGGAAGTTTAGAGCAATAAAATCCACCTCAAGGAACAAGAAAAATCTCAAATAAACAACCTAACCTTAAACCTAAGCAATTAGAGAAAGAAGTAACCTCAATAGATGCAGAAAAAACTTTCAACAAAGTTCAACATCCATTTATAATAAACATTCTCCAGAAAGTAGGCATAGAGGGAACCTACCTCAACATAATAAAAGCCATACATGACAAACCCACAGCCAACGTCATCCTCAATGGTGAAAAACTGAAACCACTTCCACTAAGATCAGGAACAAGACAAGGTTGCCCACTCTCACCACTCTTATTCAACATAGTTTTGGAAATTTTAGCCACAGCAATCAGAGAAGAAAAAGAAACAAAAGGAATCCAAATTGGAAAAGAAGAAGTAAAACTGTCACTGTTTGCAGATGACATGATACTATATACAGAGGATCCTAAAGGTGCTATCAGAAAACTACTAGAGCTAATCAATGAATTTGGTAAAGTAGCAGGATACAAAATTAATGTACAGAAATCTCTTGCATTCCTATACACTAATGACAAAAATCGAACAGATATGGTAACATATGTATATGTATAACTGATTCACTTTGTTATAAAGCAGAAACTAACACACCATTGTAAATCAATTATACTCCAATAAAGAATTTTTAAAAATCTTAAGGAGAAATTAAGGAAACACTCCCATTTATCATTGCCAGAAAAAGAATAAAATACCTCGGGATAAGCATACCTAAGGAGACAAAAGACCTGTATGCAGAAAACTGTGACACTGATGAAAGAAAATAAAGATGATACAAACAGATGGAGAGATATACCATGTTCTTGAATTGGAAGAATCAACATTGTGAAAATGACTATACTACCCAAAGCAATCTAAGGATTCAATGCAATCCCTATCAAACTACCAATGGCATTTTTCACAGAACTAGAACAAAAAATTTCAAAGTTTGTATGGAAACACAAAAGACCCCGAATAGCCAAAGCAGTCTTGAGAAAGAAAAACGGAGCTGGAGGAATCAGGCTCCGTGACTTCAGACTATACCAGAAAGCTACAGTAATCAAGACAGTATGGTACTGGCACAAAAACAGACATATAGATCAATGAACAGGATAGAAAGCCCAGAGATAAACCCACACACATATGGTCCCCTTATCTTTGATAAAGGAGGCAACAACATACAATGGAGAAAAGATAGCCTCTTCAATAAGTGGTGCTGGGAAAACTGGACAGCTACCTGTAAAAGAATGAAATTAGAACTCTCCCTAACACCATACACAAAAATAAACTCAAAATGGATTAAAGACTTAAATGTGAGGGCAGACACTATCAAACTCTTAGAGGAAAACATAGGCAGAACACTCTATGACATAAAGCACAGCAAGATCCTTTATGACCCACCTCCTAGAGAAATGGAAATAAAAGCGAAAATAAACAAATGGGACCTAATGAAACTTAAAAGCTTTTGCAAAGAAAAGGAAGCCATAAACAAGATGAAAAGACAACCCTCAGAATGGGAGAAAATATTTGCAAACGAAGCAACAGACAAAGGATTAATCTCAAACATATACAAGCAGCTCATGCAGCTCAATATCAAAGAAAGAAACAACCCAATCCAAAAACAGGCAGAAGACCTAAGTAGACATTTCTCCCTAGAAGATATACAGATTGTCAACAAACACATGAAAGGATGCTCAACATCACTAATCATTAGAGAAATGCAAATAAAAACTGCAACGAGGTATCACCTCACGCTGGTCAGAATGGCCATGGTCAAAAAATCTACAAACAATAAATGCTGGAGAGGGTGTGGAGAAAAGGGAACCCTCTTGCACTGTTGGTGGGAATGTAAATTGATATAGCTACTATGGAGAACAGTATGGAGGTTCCTTAAAAAACTACAAATAGAACTACCATATGACCCAGCAATCCCACTACTGGGCATGTACCCTGAGAAAACCATAATTCAGAAAGAGTCATGGACCACAATGTTCATTGCAGCTCTGTTTACAGTAGCCAGGACATGGAAGCAACCTAAGTGTCCATCGACAGATGAATGGATAAAGATGTGGCACATATATACAATGGAATAGTACTCAGCCATAAAAGGAAACAAAATTGAGTTATATGTAGTGAGGTGGATGGACCTAGAGTCTGTCATACAGAGTGAAGTAAGTCAGAAAGAGAAAAACAAATACCATATGCTAACACATATATATGGAATCTAAAAAAAAAAAAAACAATGGTTCTGAGGAACCTAGGGCAGGACAGGAATAAAGACCCAGACTTAGAGAATGGACTTGAGGACATAGGGAGGGGGAAATGTAAGCTGGGAGGAAGTGAGAGGGAGGCATGGACATATATACACTACCAAATGTAAAACTGATTATCTAGTGGGAAGCAGCCGCATAGCACAGGGAGATCAGCTCGGGGCTTTGTGACCACCTAGAGGGGTGAGGTAGGGTGGGTGGGAGGGAGACACAAGAGAGAAGGATATTGGGATATATGTATATGTATAGCTGATTCGCTTTGTTATACAGCAGAAACTAACACAAGATTGTAAAGCAATTATACTCCAATAAAGATGTTAAAAAATAAAAAAACAATAAATCATGAATCTGTACAATGTATTAACTATTTTTTCTACAGCATCTGTTTTAATACCTTAATTGAATTCAACTGAAAATAGATTATATTTTATGTATCTAGTTTCATAATGTTGAAACTGTAGGCTAGCTCCTATTCTCACAATCATATGCATGTCTTTGATAATTACATTATTCACAATATCTTGGAACATGTGTCCAATTATACCCTGGGATAATTTCTAGAAGTGGAATTTCTGGGATTTCCCCACATTTGGATACATTTGCCCATCCAAAAGTACTGTTACGAGTGTTTCTCAACATCTATTCATTTTACCCTGGGCAGAAATTGTCCTCCTGCAATTGTCCCCTGGGTTTGTGGATTAACATCCCCTGGAAAACTACAGGCTTGTGGCAGCAAACTAGATAAAACCTAGAGCCTCTGTATGAAGGGGCTGCCCACTCTCTTCCTAAGACTGGCTCAATGCCGTCTCTCTTGAGTTTGCAGACAAAGAGCTGAGGGCTCCTGCGAGATCCAGGGAGAACCTCGGGACACCTCATCCCCCAGGACACGGTTAGGAGGGAGAAAGTTTCCCAGTCTCTCCCCAGCCAGCAGAAAGCTCTGTGTGCTGTGTGTCTGTGTCTGTGTGCCTCTGTGTGCTGTGTGTCTGTGTCTGTGTGCATTGTATAACATTTGGGCATCACAGATATAAAAGGCAAAAAACATACAAACCAGAACAACATTTAAGAAAAAAATTCAAGATTGAACGAAGGTCAATTCAATGAAACGATATCACAGGTATTTAGAGCATGATGAATAACTCACAAGATGACTGCACCCGTGAGACCAGCTTCCAGCTCAAGAAATAGCATGTGGCCAGCCCGGGTGGCCCATGCTCCGTTCCTGTTACCACCCATTTAAAGACACCCACTACCCTCACTTCTAACAGCAACAGGGGTTGATTCTGCCCGTTAGCCAGATAGGTGTATCTGGCTGTTTTTGCAAAACATTATGTTGCCAATGCTGCTCCAGATCTTTGCTCAAAACCCGTCAACCCCACCTTTAGCAGGAGTTAACATAAATCTTTAAGTTCAAGGCTCCAAAGATACGAAAGGAAGCTACAAACAAGCAAAAAACCCACATGGAGCCAGCTGGGACCAAGATAGTGAAGAACCTGACCTCCAACAGACCCTGTGTCATTATACGCTGATTTGACTACATTAATATATTAAGTGACACACCTACCAGCAACCAGGACCAGACATGAAGAACCAAAAAAGCATAGAAGGGGGGTGGCACCCCTCTCCCTTGAAAAGCCCTGTCCCTGCCCCAGTAGTCTAATGCACACGCCTCCCGATCAAGCCTTACTTACCTCTTCCCTTTGTCTTTACTATTTAAAATGAAATCCCTCTTCCCAGGTGGGCAAGAAGTTGATCTGTGAACTTAGTTCCCCTTCTCCATTCTTTGGCCACTGAATAAAGCTTATGCTTCTGATTCATTATTTGGCTGATCTCGAAACTGAATGGAAAAAAATGCCTCCGCCAGGGTAGAGCCCAAGCAGGGTCCATACAACTTAATTCGGTAACAATTATGGTACATGGAGTTATGGATAATTTCTTCTTGTTGATGTAGAGTATTCCTGAGTATGAAGGTCATTTTAGTCTTTTTAGTTTAAAGTGTACAGTCTGATGAATGTTTACATATAAATGTCGTATCTATATGATACCTATAGCTAGCTAGCTATCCATCTACTCTATCTATCCAGCCATCTATCTTTCTATATATCTATATCCATCCATCTTTATCTATGTATGTATGCATGTATCTATCTTTGCATTATCTATATATCTACCTATCTATCTACCTATCTATCTACCTATCATCTACTCTATCTATCCAGCCATCTATCTTTCTATATATCTATATCCAGCCATCTTTATCTATGTATGTGTGCATGTATCTATCTATGCATTATCTATCTATCTACCTATCATCTACTCTATCCATCATCCATGTATATATATATCTATGTCCATCCATGTTTATGTATGTGTGTATGTTTTTATGTATGTATCTATCCACCTATTCTACCTGTCCATCCATATCTATAAATCTATATCCATCCATATGTATGTATCTATCTATCCATCTACTCTAACCATACATCCATCTATCTATGTACCTATATCCATCCTTATATATGTCTGTCTGTCTGTATGTATGTATGTATCTATCTATCTCCCTAATACCAAAGGATTGTTTTGCCCTAATATGTTATGTCATCAGATTGAATACAAATATATACTTTCATCTAAGTCCCTTCCAATTGAGACCACTCTTACAGTGAATTAAAGTGGGTGTGTCCTTTAGATATAATAGTCTTCAATGCCAACAATAAATGATATAGTCCATCAAGCCATTTTCTCCAACGAAAGCAAAACCTCCCAGTAAGAGTGTGCATGTAGTGATGGATAAGCCTCTTCAGAAGCTGATCTCATGCAGCTGAGCTGTGGACCACAGTAGGTGGTTTTGTTAGCTCAGGGGAACAGTCAGATGGAAGAAACTCCTCATGGAAGAACTAGGCAGGATATCAAAGATTTGCAGGGACAAAGGAGTTGAATTTCTGATAAAATAAAAATGAAGCATGTCTCCCCTTTTAACGATAATGACCAGAATTAAGTGAGCGCAGTGTTGTCTAATGAGGGAGTGATCTTTCAGCATCCCCTAAAAGGAGTAACCAGGCTTGAATGAAATGCAGCATCACACAGTCCACATCAGAGGGCAACCGGCTTCTTTCCAGGTTCCTCTCATGAAAGATACAACTTAAGAAGTGCAGGAGATCCCCATCCCCTTCCTATACAGAGTAAGACAGCTGAGATGTGTCCAAGGGACCCGCTAATATATCTTAACATAATGACTCACTAGCTTTTGTTTTGGGTCTGTGCTTAAATAAACAAACCTGAACATCTGTTCCTGGAGTGTGACAGAAATCACTAAGTCCAGAGCCGACTCATCTAGGATGGATTTCCTGATTGGGGACAGTTTTAGTCATTACTGCTCTAAAGACCAGCTTTTTTTTTTTTTTTTTTAAAGTAAAGAATAACAGGCACAAATACACACCATTTATCATTTTTCCTTTCTTTTCCTTTGAAACTGTGAGTTTGAGTCCTCTGCATTTAAAATTTTACATCCAATTTGTAGATTTCTTTAAAAAATATTTCAAATGCTATTTAAATAACATCCTTATATTTCTCTGAACCCCTTTTATACTTGCAGTTTTGTAAACAATGGGTGGGCAATAAAAGAAAGTTTACTCAGCCAAGCTACAGTTCTCCAAGGAAGCATAGCTGTTTCTGTAAATGCTTCAACATTTTATTTTCATTAATTACAGAGAAAACAAAACAACACGTCCCCAAACAAAACCAAAATAAAGACACACACACACACACACACACATACACACACACACACACAATGCAGAACTATTTAACTGCTCCTTGTTTATCCTGTTTTCTCCCTGTAGGACTTCCACTTCTGCAGATTTCAGTATGGCTCAATACCTTACATCTGGAAAAACTCCAGTGCACATAAACACAAGAGAGCATCAAATTACTTTAATGTCTCCCTGCTTGTAGAAGATATCTGTGTTTTGTTTTGTTTTGGTTTTGTGTTCCTAGTTTTTCTCTCTTCCCATAGCCAATCCCCCTTTTGGTATTAGCACCTGATTTCTTTTTTTTTTTTGCGGTACGCGGGCCTCTCACTGTTGTGGCCTCTCCCGTTGCGGAGCACAGGCTCCGGACGCGCAGGCTCAGCGGCCATGGCTCACGGGCCCAGCCGTTCCGTGGCATGTGGGATCTTCCCGGACCAGGGCACGAACCCGTGTCCCCTGGCATCGGCAGGCGGACCCTCAACCACTGCGCCACCAAGGAAGCCCAACGTCTGATTTCTTCTGGGGATGCACCTTCCCCATCCACTGCATCTCCTTGGATCTCGTTCAGAGCGGGGTGGGGGAGGGGGCGCTGATCGCAACCTCAGGCTGCAGGAGGTCACCTGACCCAAACCTGGCCAATCAGTGCATCACACCCCATAGAGACTATATAAACGGGTCTATTGAGAGGAAGTTGTTCTTAATTCACTCAAGTTTCTCATCCGATAGGTGGATAGTTTGGAATTGCATGAGCCTATCTTGTTTTCACTTGGGAAGGGTCTACCTGAGAATTCCAGCATAAAACAGAGCCAAAAAGATGGAAGTCCCATTACCTGAAAACAATTTTTGAGAGCTTGGTTCTCTCCTGCACTTTTCAGCAACAGCAAGCAATGCATTTTCATTTTTATTTATTTAATTTTGATGTTTGCTTACTCATGGTTGAGTTAGGTCTTGGTCACTTGCATAGAAGAGTCCTGACAAATACACGCAGGGCAGACCCTGTGTCTTAATTGCCCTCAATAAACTCTCTCCTGCTTCTGTACCTTGAAAACACTGCTTCCTACTTCCAAGATCCCCAAGATGCTTTTCCCTTTTTCCAGTCTGGAAACATTGCAACAGGGGTTCAAGTAAACGCCACCTCTTCTCCTATTCTCCAATGATGGGCTGACAGGCCCTCTTTATGGCTCGTAAGACTTTGATCTATCCCGGTGGACATGAGTGACAGAAGATAGAGAGGGTGTCTGTGCCCCTTCACTTCTGCAGCCTCCAGCACACGGCTGGCCACGGAATAACTCAACCACATGCTGACTATTCACGGTAACCAAGACATGGAAACAACCTAAATGTCCATGGACAGGTGCATGAATAAAGATGATGTGATGTATAAATACACACACACACACACACACACACACACACACACACACAATGGAATACTACTCAGCCATCAAAAAGAATGAAATAATGCCATTTGCATTGACATGGATGGACCTAGAGATTTTCATACTAAGTAAAGTAAGTCAGACAAAGACAAATACCATATGACATCACTTATATGTGGAATCTAAAATATGACACAGGGTTTCCCTGGTGGCACATTGGTTGAGAATCTGCCTGCCAATGCAGGGGACACGGGTTTGTGCCCTGGTCCGGGAAGATCCCACATGCCACGGAGTGGCTGGGCCCGTGAGCCATGGCCGCTGAGCCTGCGCGTCCGGAGCCTGTGCTCCGCAACGGGAGAGGCCACAACAGTGAGAGGCCCGCGTACTGCAAAAAAAAAAAAAAAATTAACTTATCTATGAAAACAGAAATGGACTCAGGGACATAGAGAACAGACTTGCAGTTGCCAAGGGGGAGGGGAGGTAGGGGAGGGAAGGATTGGGAGTTTGGGGTTAGCAGATGCAAACTATTGTACATAAAATGGATAAACAACAACGTCCTACTGTATAGCGCAGGAAACTATATTCAAAATCCTGTGATAAACCATAATGGAAAGAATATGAAAAAGAATGTATATATATGTATAATGGAATCACTTTGCTGTATAGCAGAGACTGACACAACATTGTAAATCAACTCTACTCCAATAAAAAAAATAAATAACATGTTGAGAGAGAGAGGAGGTATCATCTAACATTCTTTATGGATTTGATCTCTGTCAGGTGCCCGGCTGTCTGAAAAAACTCTCCTACGTTTTCCAGGATTTCTGAGTGCCTTTCTCTTTCAGCTCTCCATTATGAGGGGAGCACAGCCGACCACTCCATGTCCATTCAGTCTGCTGGTTTGAGGGATTCGAGACATTTATCTCCCACAATTCTGGGGGCTGGAAGTCAGAGATCAGGGTGCCAAGCACTGTCCTAAAAGCATTACTTCAAACAATTCTTTTAATAGTTCAACAAATAGGCACTAGGAGAATCACTGTCTTACAGGAAGGAATCAGAAACCCTGAGAGGTAAATTTGTCAAGATTATACTTGACAAATTATATGATTATATATAATATATAGAACAGATACATATTAATATATATAAGATATATATATCCTAATATTTATATAATATATATCCTTATGTGTATAATTATAATTATATATCCTAATGAATAAATAATAATGTTATATAATATGCTACATAATATATTGTTCCTAATACATATATTATTATTAGTTAATACGTTAGGAGCAAGTGCTGGCTTTGAACCCAAGCAGCCTTGTTCCAGAGTTCCTGTTCTTAAACACTACTTTTTATATTGACCATCTTAAACAGGATCTGCTCTTAAAAAACCTCCCTATATAAATACACTGGGATTATTAGGTAAAAGAATGAATTACGAGGGGATGGGATGATTAGAAGTATCCCAGGACACTGGCTCTTACCTTTGGGTACACACTGAAATCACCTGGGAGAACGACCAACCTCTCAATTCTGTGCAGGAATAGCCGATGTTTCTGTTTGTCTGCCCAAGTGGTGCTGCCCTGCAGTGATGGCTTAACCACACTCTACAACTGGTTTTACCTGCACACTTTGAATTTGTGCAATTATGAAAAAGACTGCTTTTTGTGTAAGTATCATTTCACAGTATATGCATACATTGAGACTCACTGATATTCATAAATCCCACAACTGGTATTTGCAAAAGTCACATTTTCACCTATTGTCATAAAAATAAACAATAATTTGGGAGAGCATCTTCGAAGGTTCCCTCTTCCTCATGATATTTCAAAGCAAACAGGAGTCCTGTGGGATATTGCTGGGTGGTTTGATTTCAGTTTTGAAAACAAGATCATCTGTCTTATCAATTTTTCCAGGGGTGCCTGTCAATCAGGATGGACTTCTCTTCCCTCTAAGGTTACCATGGGACCCCTCCAGGAGGGAGTTCAGCAATGTTTTAGACCCTCCATAACCACTCCCCTACCCCCAAGCAAAGCCCATTCAGAGCCAGGATAAGAGGAAAACACACAGAGGGCATCCCAGCCTGTTCCAGCCTCCAGGGAACCCAATTTCTGCTAAAGAAGATAAGATTCATTCCCCAGAACAAAACAGAATAATCTGAGATTATAAATGAGAGGTAGCAACATGGTGTTACGAGGTCTGGTTTTGTGTCAGGATGTTGGGCCATGTCTTGCTGCCAAAAAAGAAAACTTGATGACATTTGAAACATCAGAATATTCTATGCAAAAATCCAGATCCCTGGCTTCTCTTGAAAAATCCGAAGTCTCATCAATACCCGCCCTGCATTCCACATGGCGACGTACAGTTGAGTTGAACAAAGGCCCCCAAGTATTTCCACTTCCTAAACCCCAGAACCTGTGAATATGCCAGGTTCACAGACTTATGAAATGGAGTGTTACCCTTCTCTTTGCTGTAACCAATGAGGGCAGATGGAAATAATCATATCACTTTCCATAGCACCATCAACCTATTATCCAATTTGGCATCCCATTTCAGGAGTGCCCCTCGAACCAATTAGCGGTGAATGATTTATATGAACAGCTGTTGCCAAGTATGTTCCAGCTGTTGCTTCATGAAGAGCATTACGTGTTAGTAAAATTTTGCCCAAGGCCCATGTAAGAAACCAAAGTCAACACCAAGTGTAAGGAATTTCTTATCTCGTGTTCAAAGTTAAAGACGTAGTCACACACTGAGACCCTCCATATGCAAAGCTAAAATATCAATCCTTCCTGTCCAATTTTAGCTTTACAGTTGCAAGCTAGGACTCTTTATTTGCTATCGTATTCTGTGCAAGATCTGGTCTTATAAGGAAACCCAAGTGCAAATTCTTCCACCATCCAACGCAGACACTCTGAGGGGGTCAGTCATAGGTTAGAATTCACATCATGTGGTAGAACTCACAGGATGGGGCTCCCCCAGTACTTTGACATTCCCTTCATTTGCAAAATATCACTTATGAACAGGCACACTTTCATGTTAACCAGAGCAAAACTTTACTGGGAAGTCAAAATATTGACAGCTTCTAAAGAAATGAGTTGAGATATTTGCAACTTTCTACTCAATGACTTCCCACATCAAAACTCATCCATTCATTGTATCATCTCAATATCCCTTTTCCATTCCCAAGATGGCGGGTTGGTAACAGGGCAATTTATTTGGAATAGTCTATTCAGTAATCCTTAGCAGATTGATTGAATTTAGGAGACAGAGTTCCATTTTAATGGGAAATTTGGGGAATGTAAGGCAGGCTGTACTGGTGAGAATTTTATCAACAGTCACAAAAATGGTAACGAGAAGTATGATTGTCTAGATGGTGTTTGAGAGGACTCAAGTGTCCATCGATGGATGATGAGTGGATAAGCAAAGTGTGGTCTATCCATACAGTGGAATGATATTCAGCCTCAAAATGGAAGGAAATTCTGACACAGACTACAATATAGATGAACCTCGAGGACATTACGTGAAAATAACTAGTCACCAAAAGACAAATACTGTATGATTCCAGTTACATGAGGTCCCTACAGTAGTCAAAATCATAGGGGCAGAATGTAGAATGGTGGTTGCCAGGAACTGGGGGGAGGGTGGAAGGGGAGTTAGTGTTTAATGGGAACAGACTTTCAGTTTTATAAGATGAAAAGAGTTCTAGACACATTATGAATGTATCTCATACCACTGAACCGTCCACCTAAAATGGTTAAGACGGTAAAATTCATGTTATGTGTATTTACCACAATAAAACAATGGAGAAACAAAGATAATAAAGATATAATATTCCTTAAAGGAATTTTGAAAAGAATTCGGCCTATGGATGTGTTTATGTGGTTCAGGAAGAATGAGGCTACTACCCCCAAGAAAAATGAAAGCTTTGCTTCTTCTATCTCCCACTTTGTTTATTTGTTATTACTGAAAACATTTAAATTGTTAATTTAATACACTTTTTAAAATTTTATTGAAGTTTAGTTGGTTTACAATGTTGTGTTAATTTCCGCTGTATAGCAAAGTGACTCAGTTATACACATATATATTCATTTTCATATTCTTTTCCATGGTGGTTGATCACAGGATATTGAATGGAGTTCTCTATGCTATACACTAGGACTTTCTTGTTTCTCCATTCTATGTATAATAGTTTGCATCTGCTAATCCCAAATTCCCAAGCCATCCCTCCCCCAGCCCCTCAATACACTTTTATATTGAAAATAACATTATATATTTTAGACTAAACCATACAAACAAGGAAACGTGAGTTTGAGGTTTTTCAATGGAAAACTGCAAGGACAGCTGACATGGGATTGACTGCCCAGGACTCAGTTGTCCAAGTGTGGGACGGAGCCCAGAAGGGCAGGGGCTTAGGACTCCGCCTCTGTGACGTACCCTGGCGATCCCTGTCTTGGTAACGGCAGAGAACAGCACTGTTGCCGTGGACCTTGGGTGCATGGCAGCCACCTTCAGGAGGGACAAAGCTGGGGCTCCTCCTGGTGACCTCTGAGTAGCAGACTTAATGAGACAAAATCATAAATCGTGGTTGTCAGGGAATAACGGTGTGCAGGTGTCACTGGTCGACCAACTAACAGTCCCCTCAGGTCACCGGTCAGCATCTGCTGAGATTCTGAAGCCTGATAATGTCACGTCGTACAACAGCAACGACATGTTGATTTTATTTAAATGTATCAACATTGAGTAGGCTTTAAATCCTTCCTTATATATAATAAAATACCAAATCCTATCAGTTCCATCTCAAAAATAGTTGGCAAATCAGACTACATGTCACCATGGGCATTGCCACCATCCAGGCCCACACTGCTATCATCCCTTCTGGGACATTTATAAGAACCCCCAATCTGTTTCCATGATTCCTTTTTTGCCCTTTGACAGAGACATCACTTTAATTTTTAAAAATTCTTTTTTTATTGAAGTATAGTTCATTTACAATGTTGAGTTAATTTCTGCCATACAGCAAAGTGATTCAGTTATACATATATATACATGCTTTTTCGTATTCTTCTCCATTCTGGTTTATCACAGGATGTTGAATATAGTTCCCTGTGCTCTGCAGTAGGACCTTGTTGTTTATCCATTCTATATGTAATAGTTTGTATCTTCTCATCCCAAACCCCCAATCCTTCCCTCCCCCGAATACCTCCCCACAACCTTGGCAACCACCCTTCTGCTCCAAATGTCTGTAGTTCTCTTTTGTAGTTTCATTGGAGACATCACTTTAAATGTGAAATGGCAGCATGCCACGATCCCTCTTCCCAGGCTTCAAGGACATACCATTCCACTTAGACTTTTTAAAAATCCCAAGTGGTCACTGAGGCTCTGAGTGACCCGACCCCACTCACTCCATCTCCTGTCGCCTCCCTCTTCCTCACTGACCACAGTTACCTGGTGTTAATTCCTGGATGCAAAGCAACGTTGACGTTTTCAGAAAGAGAATCTTGGTATCGGATGCTTTTATAAGAGAAAGCCTAAAAACCTCACTAGGCCTCCAGAGATTCATGACTGATTGTCTTGAGCAACTCTGTGTAAAAAGCCAAATGGGTGGAGAAAGTTTGTTTTCGGCCGTTCCGGGAAGACGCGCGTGGGTCACAGGTGGGACGAGGTGGCAGCTGCCAGCGTACGAGGCACTGAGGGCGCAGGAGCGGGGACGCTTCCAAGCATCTCATCAATCTTGGCAGCGAGGCCGCGATGCTGATTGAGCAGCGAGCGCGGGGAGACGAAAGATGCTCCAGGACTTTCATCTTGGCGTCGTCTTTTCTCCAGACACCAGGGCAGTGGAGCGTCTGCTTCCGCAGGGGACAGGGATGCTGCTCCTTGGCCCAGACAGTTTGTACCTGCAGCTGCCATCATACTGGTGATTGCACGGCACATCGATTGTGAATTTGACCGTCCCCGATAGACTGCGTACTGACCGAAGGCTAGGGTTGCAGGCTTTCGTACGTAAGAATGCAGTACATCCAGCTCAATTTGAATCTCAGATAAACGGAGAATATATTTTCAGTCTAAGCATGTCCCATGCCTATCCCGCACATATGGTATCAATTGGGAATCACACGGTACCTGGCACTGGACAGGGGCTGATTCTGATGAATGAATGGACAGAGCATTGGAAGCAGCGTTTAGCTAATTACCTAAAGGTGGGCATGCCTCTGGTTTTACAGCAAGCCTGTGTAAACCTTGCCACGGCGGAATAGGCACAGCGATCATTTTTGCTCAGTGACAAGACATTCAAGGTGCATGATCTTCAGGGAACGCACTGGCTGTCCGTCAGGTGTGATCATCACCCTTCAGGGCAGTAACATGGAAATCATAGCGCGGCCGAGACAATGAAGCCATGATCAGCTTGCCGCGGGTGAATAACCTCACCTCTAAGCACCCATGTGTTTTGTGTCTCTTTGTGTTAAATAATTCAAGGAAGCAACTGTGTTATTAAATTTAATTGAATGTAATGATAGGCAGTAGTCTCACAAAGGTTACTTCCCTCTTCATTGGTCAGTTAAGAAATTCACCCTGGGGACTTCCTGGTGGTCCAGTGGTTGAGACTCTGCCCTCCCGATGCAGGGGGCACGGGTTCCATCCCTGGTTGGGGAACTAGGATCCCGCACCTCACGGCAAAAAAGAAAGAGAGAGAGAAAGAAAGAAAGGAAGCAAAGTAAAGAAAGTCGCCTTGATATTCTGTCCAAGATAAGTGATGCCTTTTATGAGGCGAAAGTTCGCTGCTGTTGGGGAGGTGATCGTATAGGACACGGAGTCCCAGGCCACCAGCAGACACCCACAGACCATGTGAAACTGACAATGCCTTTCAGCTTCTGTCAACCTTTTCCACTGCAAATTTACCTGATTAAGGAATTTCACTCCATCTCCTGGAACTTTTATGAAAATTGTACATTTTTTCTGTTTCTATGTATCCATGTGTGCTGATATCTGATTACTAGAATGGCTTTTTCCCCCCCAGTCTGAGGGTTGTGCGTGAAAATCCTTCCAGAAAGAACAGATGGATAAAAGCAAAGGCATCAATCCCTGCACTCCTCGCAGAGTTGCTGGGAAGGCTCCTTCTCTGAGAATTCAGAGAAGACACTACGCGCCTTGCATACAATTTACTGTCCCAGAAATCCTGACTCAGAGGCTGACCTCTGGTGGGAGATGTAACAGCCTTGACGTTGACACGTTAACATATAGGGAACTCAATCCCACCTTCCATCAGGGGCAGATGTGGCCACAGTAAGCAAGGAAACTACATGTATGGGTCTTTTGGCAGCAGGAAAGTGAACCTTTCTAAATAATGGTGTAAATTATTCCAAAATGGAAGTTTCAGCTGTGCACCACGACAATAGATGAGACATTTCTTAGTGAAGGCAAGAGCTGATCCAAGAACAGCCATCTTCTTATCTCCGCTTAATATTTACAAATGTGCTTCAGTGCCCATCAGAGTATAAAAGAAGTCTCCTAAGAACCAGAGTCCATAAAGGAAATTAGATTCAGTTCATTTGATGAATCCCTACCCTGTCGCTGGTCCTGGGAAGCAAAGGGCTTACTGAAGTCTAGCGTAAGACCGGTAAAAGCTGGCATATTTAAGCTAGGAATTAATATTAATGTAAATGATTATTGATAAATGAGATTTTTGCAACTTAGTAATGGTGTGAGAAACCATTTTTTTTCCTACCGTGGACAATTAACCATGAAGAGAATAATTATAGACCTCATAAAAGTAAAAATCAAATTAGTTTGATACGCTTAGGGAATTAGAAAATGTCCTACTCATTAGTTTTCATAATGAAGAGCAAGAAACATAAATCTGCTCAATCATATAATGATAAATAATTTAATCTTTTATTTTGACTCTCCATTATGGTAAATTAGGAAGAAAATGAGATAAAAGGGGGGACTGACACTCAGGATGTGGGTTTAAGAAAGAGCTGAGAGTCTAGAGGCCTGGCGTCTGACGAATCTGGGCTTCATCACAAGAGTTATCTCTGTTACACAAGAAGACTATTAAACTCGGTGCTCTCTTTGGCCTCATTTAGATCTATCTGTGGACTGGGTTCAGGAAAGGCAGAGATTAAAAAAGAGAGAGAGGGCTTCCCTGGTGGCGCAGTGGTTGGGAGTCCGCCTGCCGATGCAGGGGACACGGGTTCGTGCCCCGGTCCGGGAAGATACCACATGCCGCGGAGCGGCTGGGCCCGTGAGCCATGGCCGCTGAGTCTGCGCGTCCGGAGCCTGTGCTCCGCAACGGGAGAGGCCACAACAGTGAGAGGCCCGTGTACCCAAAAAAAAAAAAAAAAAAAGTAACTCGATGATTGACACAAGTGGAAAACGTCTTCTCAAGTATTGATGGATTTATGGATATAGATCATATTCTGGATCCTAATCAAAGATTCAAGTAATTTTAAAGCTTTAAAATGATATGATTTATATTCCCTGACCAAAATGGAACTAAATTAGAAATCAATACCAGATCTATGAAAAATTCTCAGATATTTGGGAATTAAAGAACACAATTTTAAAGACGAACTCAAACCAGACATTAGTGTTTTGAACTGAATGACAATGAAATGTAGCATGTCAAAATTTATTTGATCGGGTTTGGTAAACTGGGAGAAGGTAAGAATGGCTTCTGGGTGTTGGCCACAGGTGGGTAGTAGCTTTGAATAACTTTAAACACAATTTCGTTTCCAGATGGATGGGGAGGTGATGAAGAAAGATGTTTAGGAGTGATAACTATCACAAGGGCTGTTCATGATCACCATTTAAGATAAAACATTGCCTGTGGTCATTCTTTGCCCTCAAGGAGAAAAACAATACAGGTGGTAATGAACTGCTTTCTTAATTTAAGCCTGCATTTTCATAGAAGTTCCCTTTCTGGCCATGTCTCATCTAAAAAAACTGAGCTCTTTGTTCAAATTAAATGTGATCCCCAAAGCTACATCAATCCATTAGCATCTGTCTTAGCCCCCTTGTGCCGTTATAATAGAATACCATGGACTGGGTGCCTTATTTTTCACACTCCTGGGGGCCGAAAGTCTGAGATGAATATGCCCACAGGTTTGGTGTTTGGTGACAACCTGCTTCCTGGTTCATAGAAAGCTGCCTTCCCCCTGTGTCCTTACTTGGTGGAAGGCGTGAGGGAGCTCTCTGGGGTCTCTTTTATAAGGGCACTAATCCAATTTCTGAGGGCTCCACCCTCATGACCTAATCACCTTCCAAAGGCCCCACCTCCCAAAACCATCACCGTGAGGAACAGGGCTTCAACACGTGAATATGGACATTCAGTCTATAGCAGCAGTCAGATTTTGGGGAGTGAAATGATAAAAATTTTTTTAAAATAAAGTTTGATTTTGAAGTGTGGACAAATAAAATTCTTTCATGATTTCCTGAGCAAACCAAGAAACTATGAAGCACTTTTAGGCAGAGGGGGAAATTTTATTTTATATTCAAACAAACAGATATGATTTGTAATTACATTATCAGTTGAGTTTTCCAGATTAATTCTGATCATTCCATGACAAATCATAGAGCACAGTCATGTAAGGAGTTCAGGGTGGTTCACTGTGAAGTGGAAACACAACCATGATGATAAACTTGGCAATTAAGTCAAATATATCCTGACAAATAATATGCAAAAATTCATGCACTGTGGTGGTCCTAATTTTGGAGGATCACATTCGTTTTTCCTGGATGACTCAGATGGGATGTGGAATCGAGCCTTGATGAGTTTATTGTGGTTATGGGGAGAGTGAAATCACTGATGAGAGACATCAGGAAATAATCATCACACTCATTCAGACCTTTCTGCGACAGTTGTGAAGTCAGTGATTCATGTATCTGCAACTTTTAAGGGATTAAAAAAAAAATAAATTTACTTATTTTATTTTTATTTATTTTGGGCTGTGTTGGGTCTTCGTTGCTGCACACAGGCTTTCTCTAGTTGTGGCGAGCGGGGGCTACTCTTCGTTGTGGTGCGTGGGCATCTCATTGCAGTGGCTTCTCTTGTTGCGGAGCAGGGGCTCTAGGCACGCTGGCTTCTGTAGTTGTGGCATGCAGACTCAGTAGTTGTGGCGCACGGGCTTAGTTGCTCCGCGGCATGTGGGATCTTCCCGGACCAGGACTCGAACCCGTGTCCCCTGCATTGGCAGGTGGATTCTTAACCACTGCCCCACCAGGGAAGCCCATAAGGGAGTTTTTTTTTAAATGAGGTCACGGGAAGCATAAGCCCAGGTGAGGGTGGTGGAAATTGACCTGAATGAATCACGGTCATGGCAAGCATCGTTTGCCCATGAGTCTCAGTTCCAGGGGAGACATTAGATGTGAACATCCACAGAGGCAGGCCTCCAACTTCCCTTCTGCAAATTAGTGACCTCTATCCTTCCTTCGAAAAATATTTTTATCTTACTTAAAAAATAGTTAATACATAAATACACATTTATTTTTAAAATAACATTAAACACAGATTAGAAAAGATAATGAAAATCATTAAATTCCGACCATCTGGGGGAAAAGATGTTTCTATGCCGGTAATCTTTTCACTGATATGTGGATGGATATAAAATGTGTGTTGTAACCACAGGGTGCCTTCAGTGACTAAAATAAGGGTGTGTACAAATAGCATTTCAAGAATAATACCACAAATACAAAATAATCAGATGTGGTTTCTCACTTTTCCTACTGATGGGTCCTGGGCTGGAGTCGATGTGACAAATGCATATTTTATAGACCGACTCTGCCTTTTCTGTGTGAGCTCAACTACATCTCTGGAAGCAGCATTATAAGGCATGGCTCTCTGCAGCTTTACGCGTCTTTAACTCAGCTTTTGAAGCCGTTCTGTAATTCGTCACAGGCCAAATCGACATCTTATAAATGTGTCCCCAGGACTGAAATCAGTAACCCATTAACACAATGCACTGTCTGGCTTCTCTACATCTGGGCAATGTGATGCTATTTTTAAATGGTCTCAGCCAGATGCCTTTTGGCCCTAAAAGCTGACCACTTACAGGCGGCCACTTGCCGTTCTGGGTCAGGTTAGAGGTGAGCAATGGGGGCTTAAACAGCAAAGCTCCAACAACATTGCATCTAAGAAATTGATCTGTATTTCACAAACGCTTTGGAAATGAGTAAGCAGGTGGCTGCAGTTTATATCCATTCAGTTTTCCCTGTTTTTTTCCCTTTTTCTGCCTGGCTGACAGCTTTTTAACAAATTGCTAATATACAAGTAGTTATGCTGTTTGTTTTTTTCCATGTCCGTGTGCTTCTTTGCCTCCATCCTGGAAAGTTTTCATCAGAAATGTAAGCACAGTCTACTGGAAAACCCAACAAGCAAAATAACAAAACTATGTCCTTTTTCGAAAGAAAAAAATACACATATATAAATAGATCACTTGTGGAAAATTATGAACAAGGACAGATTATGATTCTTCATTGTGGAACTGTGTGATTCTTTCTTCTGCTAGGCCCTGAGTTTTCTTATAATCGAAATTCTTCTTCAAAAACCAAGATGAAACTTCTAAATTTCTAAAGAGTGCAGGATGGAGGCAGATAGTAAGAAATGCAAAATTTCACGGAAAAACAAAATTTTTTTTTGGCCGCCCCGCGCAGCTTGTGGGATTTCAGTTCCCTCACCAGGGACTGAACCCGGGACCCCGGGCAGTGAAAGCACCGAGTCCTAAGCACTGGACCGTCAGGGAAATCCCTGGAAATTTTAGATGGGTAGATGACACTGACTAAAAGGTTACAAAAGGTAAGGAGATCTTCCATTGTCTGGTAACTTTATTACTCATCCTGTTGCAGAGATACTGAAGGGCCTGAGTTGCTGTTGGTAAAAGTCACGGCATGAGTTGAACAGAAGTAGCCGCTTCGTCTACACTTCTGTAGACAGCAGGAACGAGCATCTTCTCCTCCCCAATGAGAGTGGGACGGATTGGCGTAGCTTCCATTTTCAAGGCAGAAGCATGAGCCCACGCTACTACCCACACTACTACCACCACCATCATCACCGCTTTCTCAGCAGATGCTCCCAGTGGCCTGGCTAAGCCATTGCATCTTTAGGGATAACACCAACCCCGGCACAAATACAACAGCCCCCAGCGCTAACGCCGCTCCCCCCAACTGTTAGTCTCCAACCCCACCTGCAAGACTTCCTTGATTGCAATCCCACCTCCAGCAAGTGACAGCACAGCCCACGCCTTATGGGGCTCAGTGACCTTATAGAAGAGACCCCAGAGAGCTCCCTTGCCCCCTTCCCCAATGAGGACACAGCGAGAAGATGGCATCTATCAACCAGGAAACAGACTCTCACCAGACACGGAACCTCTGGGCATCTTGATCTTGGACTTCCAGCCTCCAGAATTATGAGAAATTCTGTTGTTTAGAAGCCACCCACTTGATGGTGTTTTGTTATAGCAGCCCGAACAGACTAAAACCCCATTTCTGAAAAGCCTCTTTCGTCAAATGATGCTAAATCCACTGAGGAAGGTAGACTCAGGAAGAACTTTATCATTAGGATGACCAAATGCTTCATCATCCAAACTGGGACACTTGTGAAAATGAAAGGGCCACACTGAGTAACCACGGCAGGATGGTGGCTGTACACTGGGGCTGCCCTCCGCCCACCAGGCCATATGGTCCCCGAGTGATCATGACATTACCCACAAAAAAAAAAAGACTGTTCAGGGGTCCTCAGTCATCCAGTGACATGTGTTTTCCATTTCATTATGAGTATTAACTTAGACAATTATTAGCCAACATTGGAAAACCACACTGTTTAACATAAAAATCTACATTTCAGGCCTCTCTTAAAAAGAAGGAAAATCTGGTACTCTGGGCTCACGTTCCCAGGATAATCCTGAGCTGCGAGCAGCAGCCACAGTCAGATGGGGATTTGCTTTTCTGATGCCACAGTCCCCACTCCTCCCTATTGTCACAGCTGGCTCATCTCCTCCTTGGGGGCTGTAGGTGTTTACTTGGAACCTGCCCTCCTCTTCTGCTCTGGGGTCCCTCCTCTGAGATGAATGACATCCTAAAGTGCCATCCCACCATCTTTCCCAGGACCCCAGAGCAGGCTCTCAGCTGGTACGTGCCAACAGGCTTTCCTCCAGGCCCTAGCAGGATAAAAAGACTGAGGAGCCCAAAGAGAAGAGAGATGGACAGGGCAGCCTACAACAAGGAGCTGATAAGACATTGTGGCCAAGAGGTCAGGGCTCTTCCTTTCTCTCACTCAGGGATTCTACTTCAAATCCCAGTTTTGCTTCCTACACTGACCAGTACCATCTGTGGCTAAAATGTGAATATCAGTGCTGTGATGGGTGTATCAGTGTCTCTGTTGGTCATCATTTCAGCCTAATTCACAGCATGAAGTTTTGAGAAACCCTGCTGGAATTCCCTGGCACGGAATCTTCCATGCTCCTTCCTCTATACACCCACAGCATGTCCTAAGGTCCCTCTAGTTTTGTTGTGCCACTTTCCTGTCTGTCTGTGGGTCATTCTTGAGTCCTGTATCCCTCACATCCAACGCAGCAGCAAGTTTTATCATTTGAACCAGTAAAAGGTCCTCCTCTCTCCATCTACTCTTTGCTCTCATCTTCTTATGCTTGGACTAGTGCAGTAGCCTCCCCCCTGTTCTATCACACACAGTCCACTCTGGTCCCATCAAACCATTCTCCACACAGGGGTCACAGGGATCTCTGTAAATTGCAAAGTGTCTTAACTTCACTCTCTTGCTGGGAAACCATCAACAGCTTCGCAATACACTTTGAAAGTATCAACCCTAGCCAACCTCTCCTGTCTACCCTGACCATCTTCTGGGGCCAGGAAAACAGGCTACTTCTTCTTTCTAAAACATATCAGGCCGTGGCTGACTCAAGGCTCTTGCATTTGCTATTCCCTGTGCCCAAATGCTCTTCCCCTGAATTTAGCACATCTGACTTTCACATCCTTCAGATCTCTGCTCCAATGCCCTCCTCAGAGAGGCCTTCCCTGAGAACCCCACATAAGAGCAGCCCCATTGCTTCAGCCGCTTTCCATCACATGACCCCATGTTACTGTTTTCCCATGTATATTATTCTCTGAAACCATCTGGTTTATTTCTTTACTTACTTACTCACAGTTGACCTCTCCCAAGGAAACGTGAGATTCATAACACAGCCCGTCCTCACCGAAGCAAGCACAGTAATCATCCCTCACCCACCACGTCCCACCGGCAGCTGGGACACCGAGATGGCAACAGCAGGTGAGTGGTGGGAGTAAAAGCAATGAATAATTTCTTCTCCAAAGGTGATATATGTGACTGTTGTATTCAAGAAAGGATTTCCGTTAAAGGAACTCTGTCATCAATGCTTTTCTCACGAAGTGTCCTAACGATCTGGGAGATGTTACGTCTTTCACGCCAAGAAGCACACAGGCAGAGCAGGCAACCTGAGCGGAATCATCTAGGGCGGGCAGTCAGGACAAGTTCCTGGGCACATTCTGGTCCACTCGTCCTAAGGCTAGGTGATGAGAGGGCTTCTGAGAGCAGGTGTGATTGACTGGTGACTCTCGGGCCCAAGGGAGGGCTGAACAAGAGCCTTCCTCCTCCTACTTCTCAACTCCCGTTTAGAATACTATGATGGCGTTCACACCTGCAGCAACACGGATGGACCTGGAGATGATCACACTAAGTGAAGTCAGACAGAGAATGACAGCTCTCGCGTGATATCCCTTCCATGTGGAATCTAAAATAGGACACAAAGGAACTTATCTATGAAACAGAAACAGACGCACAGACGTAGAGAACAGAGCTGTACTTGCCAAGGGGGAGGCGGATGAGGGAGGGAAGGATTGGGAGTTTAGGATGAGCAGATGCAAACTGTTATATATTATATAAAATGGATAAACATCAAGGTCCTACTGTACAGCACAGGGAACTATATTCAATATCCTGTGATACACCACAGTGAAAAAAGAATATGAAAAAGAATGTGTATATACAGGTACAACTGAATCACTTGGTGGTACCGTAGAAATGAATACGACATTGTAAATCAACAATACTTCAATACAGTAAATTTTTAAAAAAATAAAATACTAAAAAAAAAAAAGGCATACTATGATGGCATTCATACAGCTGAGAGACTGCCGTTCTACCTGATATTTGCCAAAGGCTGCATGTTTTGAGCAGTTAATGATGTGTTTCTACACCAGTTAATAACTCCGACTGTAATATTATCGCTGTAATTGCACAGCTGTTCATAGATGAAATCATGTTCCTAGGTAACTCATCGGAAAGGTAACCTTGTCAACCCAACCCTAAGCTGAAAATTATTTGATTGTCTTTCTTTTAAGAAGCAAGTAGTGACTTCCCTGGTGGCCCAGTGGGTAAGACTGGGCGCTCCTAATGCAGGGGGCCAGCATTCGATCTCTCGTCAGGGAACTAGATCCCACATGCCACAGCTAAGAGTCTGCAACTCAAGAGCCTGCATGCAGCAACTAAGACCCAGTGCAGCCAAAATAAAAATACATAAATACATATTTTCTAAAAAAGAAAACAAGTAGCCTATGGAAAATATTAATCTGATAAACTACAAGGTAAGTTAGATTAAGCAAATCAGTTACTCTGTTTTCTTATTTTAAATAGGGTCACATGTTTGTCAGAAAATTCCTAAATTAATTTTTTAACAATTATATACAATATATATTACATATATAATAATATAATAAATTAATATACTAAAAATATAATAAATTCTAAAATTCCTAAATAATAACTTCTTTCTGCGTTTAAATGATGTTAAGTCCTCTTTTAAAATATCTGTTTTTCACTCCAGTGATATTACTTAAATTTATAGAAATAGATTTAAATTTGGCACACAAATTAAATTTTGCGCTTATGCTCAAAGGAGAAAAGGACAAGTGTGTACGAGCATACAAACAATGACAGAACATGGAATTTTTTATGTGGTGGGGAGAGGGGTCTCTTTTGAAGATGGAAGAATTGATACAAGAGTCTTATTTCTAAATATAAGTCCAGGAAGCACACATCTGGCCCATTTGTTCTGTTAGGCACCATCTTCCATGTTTAGCTTTATGCGTTCTTGCAATTTTGCAGTTTGAGGAAAGCATTTCTAATCATGAGAATCAGTAGAACTCAGCTCATTCCCGAAATCCTATCACTTCCTCAGTGACAGAGCAGTGGTGTTGAAAGTGTATAAAAAATAATGAGGCTACGGCTTATTTTGAAATTTGTGTCTTATTAACTCACATTGAATTTTCCTGCTTTCTATTAAGCATGAGCTGGAAAACTATCTTCCATTTCTGCTAACCAGCGGAAAATAGAAAATAGTAGCTTTCTCAGTATGTAGAAGATAACTTTTTGTGCAGTGAAATCCAGATTTCTAGTAGATGTAAGCAGTCCTAATGGGTGGCTTGAAAAATATTCCTGGTTTGTTTAACACCAGAGATTGTCTGCCAGTATCAGATAATAATAGTAACGAAATAATATTAATAATAATAATTTATCTCATTCAGCGTGTATTTACCCAGCAATCACCTATGCTCTCAACGCTGATGTATTGTTGGGGTAGCCTGCTTGTTGCCACCCCATCATACACACATCCTTGGTCTTCTCTTTTTCCCTAACAATATCCCCAATTTTAGCTGGCTGTGCAGAACACTGCATTCACCCACCTCCCTTGCAGCTATATGTAGTCGTGTGATGAAATTCTGGTCCTCTGGATATGGAAAGCAATGCACACATCTTCTGGGTCATAGCTTTAAAAGGAAAGGGCATATCTTCCACTTTCATCATCTCCTCTCCCTCCACCAGCTGTAATAGGACGTGAAGGTGCATCTTACTGAAGCATTTAGTTAATGACAATGCTTAAGAGATAAGCAGCAAAAGAGAATGTGCTCTCGCATGAACATTTCTTAAAGAATGCTTAATGTTTCCAGAGACTCAGATAAGTATGAAATGATCACCAGTCTACACACGAGGTAAAGTATCATCATCACTGTTTGAAAGCTGTAGAATCTGGCAATCAGAAAGATACACGTTGATAATGCCATTTGCAGCAACATGGATGGACCTAAAGATGATCATACTAAGTGAAGTAAGGCAGACAGAGAGAGACAAGTAATCATACGATATCACTTGTATGTGGAATCTAAAAAAATGATACCAATGAACTTACTTACAAAACAGAAAGTCACTCACAGACATAGAAATCAAACTTAGGGTTACCAAAGGGGATAGTGGGGAGAGAGGGATAAATTAGGAGTTTGGGATGAACAGATACACACAACTATATATAAAAGAGATAAAAGAAAAAAAAGAGAGATAAAAGGACCTACTGTAGAACACAGGGAATTATATTCAATATCTTGTACACTAATAACCTATAATGGAAAAGAATATGAAAGTGATATATATAAATGAATCACTTTGTTGTATACCTGAAAGTAACACAACATTGTAAATTAACTATACTTCAATTTTTTTTTAATGTTTTAAAAAAACAAAAATGGTACCTGTTGAGTTAAACATCAGACCTGGAAGTTAGATTTTCCAGCTAGGGCATTTGATAAGGTGGTGACAGGGCAAGAGAAGAGTTTTAAAAGCTAACAAAGGCGAATTTCCTATGAGAGCCCTTATATCACTCTAACAAGCAAATGATTTAATGTAGAGGGTGGTGAGACAATCCATCAGGGCTGAAAAGAGCTTTAAATTCATGAGTAACAAGCGAAGATCTCAGAGTCCACCAGTATTACAGGTAATAAACAACGTTTTCCTCTCATTCCTCCCCATAATGACTCCTGCACAGACAGACGGCATCACTGCCCACCCCTTGCAATTAGAGAATGGATACTTAGATGTCAGAAGAGTTTGGCCAAGGGCCATATGTGATAAAATAAAAGTAGAGAGAACCAAGGTTACTTATTTTTTCTCTGTCCACGGACAACTTTCCCTACCGTGATGCCCTTGCTTTGCTCATGAATAGGGACTATACTTTCCATACACATTTGGTTCCAATCTAGTTGGGGTGTGGCACACCCTTTCTTTACTCTCATAGATGAGAATAAAAGTGGGTTTCCTTTCTGCAAACATAAAGCTGAAAAACACACCTACTGCCTCTCTGTACTAATATATACCCTGTGTCATCCTGGCAGCCCAGGCTCTGAATTAGACGGTATGTCTGCTATAGGTTGGATCATTACTATTTTTTTAAGCGAGCGAGAGGAAGATTTCTAGAATGGCTGTGCGTGGCAGTTGCCCAGGTGTTTGGTCTGGTATGGAGACACACAGAGCCTAGTGGGAGAAAATCCCTCATGTTGCCTGCAAACAAATCTCTAAACCTTTTTGGACAGCTGTTCATGAATGTTCAATTGGGCCTTCTGGGGCATGGGTGAGACACTGATACGGAGACTTCTGATAAGATTTGATTACTCACATTGAAAGTTTCCTAGTCCTTTTTATTTTAAAAGATGCTTCTGATGGCCTTTTATGGAATGAAATCAGCAAACAATTCTAGCCCAGGAATGAATGTCTGCCTATAGGGTCAAGTAAACAGCTAAATTAAATACCAAGAAGGGATACCCAGAATACCACTAATTTTCCTGAAAAGAGGTCTGGACTTGACACTTGGCCCTTAACACTTAACCCTAAAGTGAAAAAGAGTATTTTCTCAACTATTATAATATATATTACATATTATATATATACAGATATATGTATATATATATAAAATTTTGACCATATCCAAATTGTTAATAACATATATTTGATCATACATATCCTAATTTGGATATGTATGTGTATATATATATACATATATATATATTATAATAGTTGAGAAGATATTAGGTACATGATTGATGATACTCTTTTTCCGTAAAATTTCCAATAATGGTACTGAATTCTACCTTTAGTACTTTGTTGGAATCCATTCTCAAATCAGTAGCTTTGAGAAGACCGAGACTAAGATGCTGGGAATTCAGGTTTTCTTTAATTAGAATACAAAGGAGTAAATAAAATTTTATTCTAAGGGACTTCATCATTGGATTACAGCAAGTCAATTTTGAACAGTATTCTAAATACATTTTTAACAATTTGAGTCCACTTTGGTCCATAACTGACTCTGTTACTGTGTGTTGTAGGTAGTTCCATCATAAAATACACTCTCTGTGGAAAGGCAGGTATCAGGTTGAGGACGTTGGAAAAATTCTCCAGTGTTGAATTTTCAGATGTTAATGTGTGTTTTAAGATAGCCTATAGACACCACGCTTTTCCTGTATCTTTTGGGTGTCCCCTCCTCCAACACATTTTTATAAGGGATTAGAGAGAAATGTTGGACTATATGGAATATTAAAACAGCCACTTGCGATTTTATCGATGTCTCTCTGTTTTCAGGGAAGGTTGGTTTTTCTCTAAGCTGAATCTTCCAGAAACCTTGTATTTACAGTGACACCAAAACAGTGAGCTGTTTGGGGATTTGTGCCTCAACTGTACCATGTGGAAGGGAAAAGTACACCTTTGCTCCCAGGTGATGTGTCATCTACTTGTACCTACAGAGGAAGGAGTTATTTTTGTTGACATTTGAGACATGTTTTAAGCTGTCGCTTTCATTAGGGTTTTTGTCATAAGCCCATCATGATTAAAGCCTCGTGGGGTGCAGAGATCAGCAGAGAGTTCGGTGGTAGGTGCAGCACAGATTTTGGTTTACATACAAACTACTGTACATAAAAGAGATAAGCAACAAGGACCTACTGTGTAGCACAGGACACTATATTTAATATCTTGCAATAAATTATAATGGAAAAGAATCTGAAAAAAATATATATGTAACTGAATCACTGCTGTATACCTGAGACTCACACAATATTGTACATCAACTATATTTATTTTTTGTTTTTTAAACTATATTTAAATTTTTAAAAAGTTAAACATAGTTATCCTATTATCCAGAAATTCCACCCCTAAGTAATTACCCAAGATATTTTAAAATGGATGTCCACTAAAACTTGTGCATAAATGTTCATGGCAGAATTATTCATAATTGTCAAAATGTGGAAACAACCCAAATGTCCATTAACTGCAAAATAAACCAAAGGTTTGTATCCCCGCAATGGAATTGTAGACAGTCATAAAAAGGAATGAAATAGTGATACATATTATAACATGAATGGATCTTAAAAACATGATGCTACGTGAAAGATGCCAGTCAGAAAAGGCCACATGTTATGTGATTACATGCATATGAATTGACCACAATCGGCAAATCCAGAGACACAGAAAACCGACGAGTGGTTTCCAGAGGGGGTGAGGAAGAGGAGAGGGACTGCTAATGGGCGTGAGGTTCCTTTTGCGGGGTGATGAAAATGTTCTGGAATTACATACTGGTGATGGTTTCAACCTTAGGTATATACTAAACACATGGAATGGTCCACTTCAAAAGGTGAAGCTTATGAAATGGTGATTTTATCTCAGTTTTTAAAAAAGAAATTATTAAAGTATCCCTGCTTGTCTTCTTTCCCTTCCCTGAGTCACTCTCTCTCCACCGATGCTTCCTGGGAACACCTCCCACATAAATTACTTGTATTGGAATACTTGTTTCAAGGTTTGATTTTGAGGGAGGGCAAATTGAGGCAAAAATCCATCTGACTCCCAGTTTAAGGTGAAAGGCAGGTGCCCCCTGCTGGTCGCGCAGGGAGGAGCAGGGGTTACAACAGAGGATGTTCTCCAGACGAATCCCCTCTAATGTTTGGCTTCCTGGACTGTCACTCTTTGTGCACCCTGAAGATTTGTAGGCGCCATCTTTACAAAGATGGTCTAGCATCTCTCTTTGGAAAGTTGGGGTTCTCACGTCCCCATTGCTTTGTTTAACCCTGAAGCATCCCTTTATAATATTCTATTAGAAGTGTCAGAATAACGTAGCGACTTCCCATAGTGACTCAGAAATAAAACGATACAAATACAGCCACTTGGATACGCTTTGTCTGTGCATCACCATCCTGAATTTGATGTTTGTCATTTTTCGTAGCTCTTTTAACTTCAGGGTTTGGTGGGCTTCTTGGCATGAGAGCTTAAACACATCTCTCACAATTTGAAAAAAAAAAAAGTACCCATGAAGTTGAGATTTCAAATCTAGAATTAACAATGGCCAGAACTCATGCATTTTCATTTTTCATAAAGAAACAATCTATTTCATTAGCATTTCATTCATTTGACCTAAAAATCCTCATTCACAGGCTAGGCTGACAAATTCAACAGATTTTAGAAACCGTTCATCAATATCCAGTTTGTCATAAATTCACTCCAACTTTGGAAACAGGCCCAGAAGCTAATTTTGTATCGCTTCTTGCAAATGATCCACAATTCATAATTATTGTTTCCTTCAAACGTGACAGGTATTTGATTCTGTAAAATGGCAACATTTGCTGACCACTCACACATGCAAACACACACACACACACTTCCATCAAAAATAAAGGGGGGAGGGTAGGTATTCTCCAAGGACAGGCCACTGCCAGCCACTCTTTTAAAACTACTCTAGGGGAGGGGTCTTCCCTGGTGGTGCAGTGGCTAAGAATCCTCCTGCCAATTCAGGGGACACGGGTTCGAGCCCTGGTCCGGGAAGATCCCACATGCCGCGGAGCAACTGAGCCCGTGAGCCACAGCTACTGAGCCTGTGCTCTAGAGCCCACAAGCCACAACTACTGAGCCCATGAGCCACAACTGCTGAAGCCCACGCGCCTAGAGCCCGTGCTCCACAACAAGAGAAGCCACCGCAATGAGAAGCCCACGCACTGCAACGAAAAGTAGCCCCTGCTCGCCGCAACTAGAGGAAGCCTGTGCGCAGCAACAAAGACCCAACGCGCCAAAAATTAAATAAATGAATAAATAAATAAGCTTATAAAAATAAATAGATAAAAATACTCCAGGGGAAATAAAAACTTTTAGAGGAAAAAAATTAAAACATGTCTGAGTAACAGGAAGCTACAAGGAGAATTCCCATTGCTTATTTCAGCAAAAAGATGTTAGTTTCAGCTTTATGGTTGTTGGTGGTATGTGACCCAGAGTAACATTTTTTTTCAAAAATTGCAATTTATTTCAGGTGTTCAGATAGGTAAATTGAAAGCTCTGGGAATTTTTAGCACCATGAATTACTGCTGTGGCTTTGGAATAAATAGGGCTGTATTGACTTCATTCTTTCTTTCTAACCCAAGAAATTATTTATTGAGCCTAGGCATGGGAAGTAGCAATCCAGGGACCTGTTCAATGTTGACAGAGACCACATATGTATGTTATCCCCCTTGGAGCACTTAACCTCCTTGAAAATATGTGAAAAATACCTTTAAAAATATTTGACTATTTTGTGAACTCAAAGGAAACAACTCATTTAAGCCTCAGAGACCATATAACAAGTTCTTCCTCATTAAAAATGTGATCATAAAACCAATATATTCCTCTTTGGAGGATGGGATGTGATGGCTAGGATAGTTTCTCTCTAGAGACATTGAGAGCTAGATAGAAACAGCCCGAAAATGCTTTAAAGTGGCAAAATCTAGATCAAACAACTCTACACTTTTAGACATTTCATGTTCAGAAGCCATTGGATCAACTCCCAATTAATTCTTTAGACCTTAGAAATAATATTCTTTAAAAAACCATAAGAGTGTTACCAATACTCACTAGTCACTTGCCAACCTGTTCAGCCTCAACCAGTCTAAAACTTTACGCTGAAAAGCTTCTGTGGTCAATACTCTATTCATTGGAAATGGTCCACATTTCCAAGATAGGCAAAGTCTTCTTCCTAATGCAAATGGAATTCACAACATATGTTGATTTCTGTGTGAGAGATATTTCAAGAATCAATAAGTGAATGTGGTACAGGGACCAATGGACTCTGACCAGGGTTGCCTGTGTCTATGGATCGAGGTCCAGCAGGCATCTCTGAGCCTGATGGACACAGGGGCTGCCCAGCTGTGCTCCATGGTGTGCTTGGAGGGAAGGTGTCCTTAGTTCCCTGCTGAGCGGGAAGAACAGAACCCTGGCCACTGTGCTGCTTCCTTTTAAAACAAATTTTATTGAAATATAGTTGATTTACAATGTTGTGTTAATTTCTTCTGTACAGCAAAGTGACTCAGTTATACATATATAGTCCTTTTCATATTCTTTTCCATTGTGGTTTATCACAGGATGTTGAGTATAATTCCTTATGCTATATACAGTAGGACCTTGTTTATCCATTCTATACATAATAGTTTGCATCTGCTAATCCCAAACTTCCAACCCACCCCTCCCCCACCCCTCTCCCCCTTGGCAACCACAAGTCTGCTGTCTATGTCTGTGAGTCTGTTTAGTAGATAAGTTCATTTGTATCATTTTTTTTAGATTCCACATATAAGTGATGTCATATGGTATTTGTCTTTCTTTGTCTGACTTACTTCACTTAGTCTGATAATCTCTAGGTCCACCCATGTTGCTGCAAATGGCATTATTTCCTTCTTTTATATGGCTGAGTAATATTCCATTGTACGTATGTACCACATCTTCTTTATCCATTCATCTGTCAGTGGACATTTAGGTTGTTTCCATATCTTGGCTTTTGTACATAGTGCTGCTATGAACATGGGCCCACCCAGCTTGTTGATTGGTCAAGTTGTTGCCGGCAACTGGATACACCCATCCTCATGGTGACCTTCTCCTAGCATGACATCCACATCGTCTACACATATACATTATATCACAGTGAGCAGCTGTGTTCTATATCAGGGTCTAGAGAGGTCTGGACAACCCCATTTTGAAGATGCAGTAATGTTTTCAATAATTTAAAGATAGAAAATATGGTAATGTTTCAATGAAGAAATGGCAATCGATGGTTTAAGAAACCATGGTACATTTTAAATATATACATTTCCCAAAATAATTCCTTCAACACATAGAGATATTTTTTTTGTATATATGCTCTTCACAAGATAACCATGACATTTGAAAATGTGAATTAGGGACACATGGTAGATATTTTCGTTTGATGACGGCACATGATTTTAAGATAATTGAATATCTTGACTGTCCATTTTTCTTCCACCCTTTCGTGTGATTTCATTTGTTTGGCATCAACCACTGGCAGCAATGTTAAGTGGCTTAATTTATGGCTTTCTCGAATTTTGAACGTTATCCCTTCCAGGATTTTGCTCCTCAGCCCCATCCCCAAGAAAGGACTTGCTGAAAAGTGTCTCTATTTGTGGTTAAAAGAACAGCTCTGGGGCTTCCCTGGTGGTGCAGTGGTTGAGAGTCCGCCTGCTGATGCGGGCGACATGGGTTCGTGTCCCGGTCCGGGAAGATCCCACATGCCACGGAGCGGCTGGGCCCGTGAGCCATGGCCGCTGAGCCTGCGCGTCCGGAGCCCGTGCTCCGCAACGGGAGAGGCCACGACAGTGAGAGGCCCGCGTACCGCAAAAAAAAAAAAAGAACAGCTCTGGAAAAAAATAAACGTTTTCCAGGTTTATATCTTTTAGTACAGAACCTGAACCTATTCAGCAAAATAATGTCCATTTTTTTCCCAGCAGACTCTCAGCCCAATGTGTCAAAGCAACACTGGCTGGATTTCATGCCAATTTTCAAGTCTGCAACTTTCCCATTATCTCTAGGGCCTTGTTTTTAGCAGAAAACATTTGTGCTGAAAATGGACATTCTGAAAGAGAACACAAGAAAGTCTTAACTCAGGGTTCTGATGTTGTTATCAGTTTCAAATTTTTCAGACAATTACTGGCAAGAAAGCAAGAGGGTTCCGTTGATTTGGAGAAATTTGAATTGATGTAACTAGCAGCAAATAAGACACTAAAATACTTGAAACTTTAAAATATGAGAATGCTTACGAAGGTCATGTTTTGTGTAGGAAAAAAAAACCATGAAGCTTGGGTGATTATTTTTCTGTAAGGGTTTCTCCCTAGTCTGGATACAAAACAACACACATAGAAAATGTAATTGTTGTCTGGGGATATTGACGCGGAAGATGTGTATTGAATTGCATAGATGGAGAGGGAAAAATAATTTCCCAAGAGATGTGGAAAGGAGAAGGGTGCAGCGAAGTTGTGGTACCCATGGTGTGTAATATCACATCCCCCGCCCCCAAGAAAGAGCTAAAAATCAAGAAGCATTTTTAAAACCTCTTAAAAGAAATCTGTGTCTTGAACCCTTGAACTCTGAACAAAGGGCACTCCTTTGAATTCTTGAGACCCGTGTATTCTTACTTCACACACAGTTGGGACCCATTGGGCTATTCATTCAACAAACATGTATTGATTAATTAAAAATGCCCTGGTGCTGTACTAACTGGGTGCTGGATGAACAAGCTGGACACAGATTCTTCCTTGGGGAGCTTACAGTCTAGATAGAGGTCGTGTGGTTTCCTAGGCAAAAGTGGTTTATAAATTAGACAGTCAGTATAGGACCTGATATGGGGAAAAAAACAAGGAGGAGCAGGGAGAAGTGACAGCAGACAGTGGATGGCAGCAACACCATAAACATCAAAGGTGAAATTCCAAAGAGCTCGTCCTTTGGGTCATTTATAAGGCAACAAGCTGGCTTAGACCAATGGCTCCAGTGACAGTCAGTGTTTTCTGCATGGGTCACAGCAATCACCAGTGCCCACGGGGTGACCCTCAGTCCTGCACCTGAATTTAGCTTAAATCTTCCCTCCATTAAGACGGCAAGGAAGTGGAATGCTTTTAAGTCGGTTGACTCTCCATGAAACATGATTAATATTTAAAGGTGTTCACTTTTGTTATAATATGTATAGAATCACTCAGTTTTTTATTAAAGTATAGTTGATTTATAATGTGTTAGTTTCTGATGTACAGCAAAGTGATTCAGTTATACATATATATACATATTCTTTTCCATGACGGTTTATTACAGGATATGGAATATAGTTCCCTGTGCTGTACAGTAGAACCTTGTTGTTTATCTATTTTATATACAGTAGTATGTATCTGCTAATCCCAAACTCCTAATTTATCTCCATCACCCCTTTCCCCTTTGGTCACCTAAGTTTGTCCTCTATGTCTGTGAGTGTTTCTGTTTCGTAAATAAGTTCACTGGTAGAATCACTCAGCTTTAACCTTACTGGGAACGGGAGATTTCTCATCATTATCCGACAACAGTCTGGTTCTTTTTGTCATCACGGCATGCCAGGTCGATGGCTCTTTTACCTAGAACACTTTTTATTGCCCATCCAACTTGGCCAGTGGCTCTGATATACCGTCGTGTCCACTGATTCACCACATCAAAGACGGGAAGATTGAGATGAGGATTGGAAGACCCTTCCACAGCCCCATGTTTGCTCTGCAAGCACAAACCTGCACACTGAGACCAGAGGAACATACATGTGAAGGCAGCCCGCACACACCCTGCCCCAGTGCTGCAGACGACTGAAAGGGTGTAATGGCATTTCAGAGAAAGTGTATAAATAGAAAACAAATCCTAGGAACTGAGGACTTGTTTCCGGGAATAGGTTTATAACTGAAGAAGAATTGGAAACTTAATTAAACAGATGGCAGTCAGGCATATTCCCTTTAGGAATTAAAATCACTAAACTTCTTTTTAAAAGCAGAAGCATTCCTGCATGGCAACCTGGGGATAGACCTTCAGGCTGGGGTAAGCTAAGTGCCAACACTGCTATCCAGAAAAGAGTTCTAAAATGATAAACTACACATAGCTATAAGGTAGGCAGAAGCCCACTGTTGCAATGTGTAAAATATCGTTGAATTTCCTGAAACATTCATTGCTAACTACCCTGACCCAGAAATGTGAGTAGGGTTAAGATCTGTCTCTGTAATGCTCCAGACACGCATACGAAATGCACAGATGTCAGCACAGTATTCAGATGATTGGTCGATGTATTACCAATCCCAGGATGAGGATGTTTAAAACCCCAGGTGCCTGACATCACAGACACACGGCTAACCGCATTCTGGGGGGTGGCTCATGTCACATTCACCCTCATCCTCCAGATCGGTACCAATTAGTCATAACTGTGTGAGATTGCATTAGCTTCTCTGTTATCCAGGGAAGCAGAAAGCAGTCACTGCAAAAATAAGTCAAGTAGAGGAAAAAAGGTGACACTTATGAAAATAAATTTCAGATCATGGCTGTATTCAAAGGGTAAAGTAGATGGAGTGAGAAAGTGTGTGACTTTCCAAAATTCAAATACCGAAATAGAAATTAAAGGTGAGAGCTGGTTTAGAGTACACAAGGTCAACTAGTCATAAAAAATGGTAATCAGGGTTCCTTAGACCCTCTCTCATCTACTTCTACTTTTTTCATGGAAAAAAACCAAATACCTAAGTGTTCGGTAAGAAAGGAGCGGCAGGGGAGTGTGGGAGGAAATAAGGGAGAAATATATACATCGCCTTTGATGTTTCGCTTTTAATCTTGTCAATAAAAAGCCAATAATCCTGTAAAGAATTGAAATAATGTAGTATTAAACTTATGAAATATACCCAAATCCACCATCTTATATGGAATGTATAAATCTGTACGGATTGAGTACACTAATATGGTAATAGCAGTGAAATAAAATCTTTAAAAGATGCCAAGAGAATTAATCATTTGAATTGTTCAACTAAAATGACCAGTTTATTCCCTGGACAGGTTCCATATTCAAATGTGATCTTATTTCCCTGTTAAGATGAATCTCTACAGACCATGCAAATATTTGCTATTTAACATGGGGTCATTCATCATTGTCCAGTGTTAGCAATTGAAGACTTCGGGATTAATTGTTATTTGACACAGAAGTTCACGCAGCCAACTGAGCTTTAGGTGGAAAATGCAATCTGTACAGGCAGTTACCCCTTGCCTCTGTTCTACAGCCTCCAGGGAGCAAAGTCACGTGAGTAGCTCGCTGGACACGGAATTGCCTGTCCATTTAGCAGACTGGAGTGTATAGAGATCACACTGTAGCAAGCCTAGGCAGAAAATTAATAAGTGCACCCGAGTTTATTTCCTCGCTAGCTCTGTTTTTCCTCCTTTTTCCCTTTTATTCATGGCTTGAATTTTTGTTATTTCTGTCTCTCTTTTCTTTTCCTTCTGTTTTTACCTTATACTCATGAGTAGGCACTAAAATCTAAGAGATCTGACAAGCTGAAAGAAGAGGCTTGAAACTACCAGTGAGTCAAACTGTCATTTAGACATTCACGTGCTTGGTGCTGTTTTCAGATCACCTACATAACTGAAATCATTCACACAAAAATGTGAAGACTTTAGGGAATCAGGATTTTCACTTTCTCCCCTAATGAAGATTAAGGGGAAAATACGTTAATCTTATTTTTCTTTTGGGGCCAAATATAATATATAAGGACAGAAGGGACAGAAGGGGTTTCAGAGGGACACAGCTTGGAAACTAAAGCAAATGCCAAATGTGAGGCAATCCAAGAAGAAACCCAGTTTATTTCATGGAGACCCTAAAAAGAAATAAACAACAAACCAGGTCCCTCCGGGGCTCTACAAAACACAGACCCACTAAGCAAACCCCTCCTGGCCCAGCTTGCTAACCAGAATGACTCAGAGAGGTGAGGCAGGTAAGTCAGCCCCTTACTCCTTCGGTCCAGTGGGAGATGGCCCTGTACCCCCTGGACCAGATAAGGCCTTTTATCTGCTGATCGCTTCCGACCTAACCCCACTCAGCTCTGTCCCAGGAAGAATAATGGGCTCCTCTCACCTGGGCATGCTGCCCCCTTGGGCAGGGTCTCGTATGAAATATTCCCAGGCTAGTATCCCTACCCCATGTGTGATCTATTATGGGTCCCAGGACTTGCACAACTTTAGCCCCCATCAGAGAGAGGCACCCTCTGTCCTCTGCTTCCCCAGGGACAGCTCTCTGTGCTGCCACCAAAGGCTGCTTCAGCTTTCATAGTGGGTAGGACCCCTGTCCACTATGCGCGCCTCCCCACAGGGAATACACCTCCAGCTCTGCAAGTGGCCTAGTCAAGATGCTCTCACCAGGTCAGGTTAGGGCTGGGGTTAGGGTTAGGGTTAGGGTTACAGTTCAGCTTTGTCCAAATGAGCCTTCCCCACATCTCCTCCATCACCCCATCCTGGCCCATTTACCACTTCCAACAAGGGAGAGTCATCTCACTGGTCATCAGTAAGTGACTTTGAGACGTCCACATGGTGGCCTGTCTCAAAATTCACCGGGGGATCTGTTATCTACCCGTTCTGGGTGGGTACCTTAGTCCAAGCTCCCAATAAACCATTCTGTTACCATAATACATAGAAAATTTCTGTTGACTGGTCCACCTTTCCCAACAGATTGGGAATCTTTAAAGTCAGGGGCAATATTGTATTTATGGCTGTGTCACTAGGTTCCAACACAGAGATGACTGCAAAGCAGGTTCTCAGTAACTGCTTATGAATTTAATGCCCAAGCACTTTATCACTGAGGAAATAATAAGAGCATGATGAGGAAGGGTCTGAAATTGAGGTGCTGTAACTGTACATAAACAGTTGTACAGGTTGTGCACTGCTCAACTAAGAAGGCTCTATTCACGTACATGATCATATAAAAGATGTTTCCTATTGTTGATTAGGGTTTAATGTGAACAGCCTCCCAGAAAAGCCCTGTATGGGTCAGACGAACTTATCTGTCTCTCTTAATCTCTTTCCCTTCTCAGGTGGAATCTCCACTAAGGTAATTGAAGGTCTGTCATAACACAGTTGACTCAAAGATGAAAAAGTGAATCAGAAAACTGAGTCATCAAGCCATGGGTGTGAGCTCATAACCTGGACTCTTCAACAAAATCAACTTCAAAGCTACCTTAAAAAAATATGGTTTCTGGGCTTCCCTGGTGGCGCAGTGGTTGAGAGTCCGCCTGCCAATGCAGGGGACACGGGTTCGTGCCCCGGTCCGGGAAGATCCCACATGCCGCGGAGCGGCTGGGCCCGTGAGCCGTGGCCACTGAGCCTGCGTCCGGAGCCTGTGCTCCGCAACGGGAGAGGCCACAACAGTGAGAGGCCCGCGTACCGCAAAAAAACAAACAAACAAAAAAAAATATGGTTTCATATCAAGATATAAAATTAATTGCACAAAGACCAACAGTCATGTGGCTCTCAAAAGAGTTGATGATACAGTCATGAAGAATCATTCCATATTAGGAATGAGGAAACTGTTCTTGATTCTGCATATAAATGCAGCAAAAGCTTCAAAGAAATCTCTTCACTAGGAATGATGAGACGTAAAGACAGGCAAAGTAGTGAAATTATTCTCTGCTGCACTGCAAGAAAATGTAGCCGCTAAAAGGAATATTTCTACGGCTTGTTTTGATGTTTTCCACAGTTGATTTAAAGTCATAAACTGAATTGTTTGTTTCAAAGGAAGTTTCTACGCAGAGGACTTTTCGAAAGTATTTCTGAAGCCAGTCGTTTGTGGTAGTGTCATGGAAATCTTTCTTGAATGACGGTGCTGCCCTGTGGCAGAGCCTGGCCTGGGCACAGCTGGGGGGATCAAGAAGCAGAATGGGCACGAATGAATTAACAAGCAGAAAACTTCTTCAAGCTACAAGGCTCTGGCATTGAAGAAAACGGAAGACAACAGCAAAAAGATCCTCAGTGAGAAGGAAATGACGCTTCTTGGAAGGACGCTAAGTTATGTTCATAAGCTGTATAAACAACGAGACACAACAAAGTAAAACCGCTGCCATTTGAAGGATAGAAATAAACTGTTTTTTTTCTTTTAATAAATTTATTTATTTTTGGCTGCGTTGGGTCTTCGTTGCTGCGCGCGGGCTTTCTCTACTTGCAGCGAGCGGGGGCTACTCTTCGTTGTGGAGCACTGGCTTCTCATTGTGGTGGCTTCTCTTGTTGCGGAGCACGGGTTCTAGGCGCGCGGGCTTCAGTAGTTGCAGCACGTGGGCTGCAGTAGTTGTGGCTCGCGGGCTCTAGAGCACAGGCTCAGTAGTTGTGGCACACGGGGCTAGTTGCTCCGCTACACATGGGATCTTCCCAGACCAGGGCTTGAACCCGTGTCCCCTGCATTGACAGGTGGATTCTTAACCACTGTGCCACTAGGGAAGTCCAGAAATAAATTGTTAAACTTCCTATAAGTGAATGGAAAAACTGGGGGAAAAAAACTGAACATGTAACTCCAAAGAAGGCAGGAATGAAGGGGGAAAATAAGTATTAAAAAAAGAGACAGGGGGCTTCCCTGGTGGCGCAGTGGTTGAGATTCCGCCTGCCGATGCAGGGGACACGGGTTCGTGTCCCGGTCCGGGAGGATCCCACGTGCCGCGGAGCGGCTGGGCCCGTGAGTCAGGGCCGCTGAGCCTGCGCGTCTGGAGTCTGTGCTCCGCAACGGGAGGGGTCACATCAGTGAGAGGCCCGTGTACCGCAAAAAAAAAAAAAAAAAAAGAGAGGAACTTCCCTGGCAGTCCAGTGGTTAAGACTCTGCACTTCCACTGCAGGGGGCATGGGTTCCATTCCTGGTCAGGGAACTAAGATCCCGCATGCCACACAGCGCAACCAAAAAAAAAGAGAGAGAGAGAGAGGTCCCTTTCTCGCAAATGGTCTTCACTTCTCTCTACTTGCTCATCCTGAGTCATCCATCCAGGCTCACCTCAAGCCACCCCATCTGGGAGGCCCCTCTAACACTTTATGGCAAAGTGACTTGGTTCCCTCTTATCCTGATCCTAAAGGCCACACCTGCCTGCCTTATAACATCTAAAATTTTTTTATTACAATCATTTGATATCTTCTTGTTTTGGACACCCAGAATCCATTGCCTCTTTTGCAGATTGTGACTTGTGGGTAGGTTTAGAGAGAACAGCTCTCCTCCCCATTCATGCTCCAATATGGCACCACTCAGGCTTTAGGGTGAACCATGGGAAGACGACGCGTGCCCAGAATCTCCTTGAAGGTTCCTAGTGACCGCCATAATTGGATCAGAGATAAACACATGACCTAGAAACCCCATAGAGGACAGCATGGGCAACTTGGGGGCAATAAGCCCTCCGATGCATAAATCTGAAAGCATTTACAATTTACTGCAGTGAACACAAGCATACATGTCTCAGGAGACAGCAGACTGGGAGCCATTCGATGAATGGCTTCTTGATTCTTCCATTCTATTTAGAACTGGAAGTGAGGACGTTCTGACTGTTCAAGCTGAGGTCTTCGTAGCTTTTAGGGAGTCCTGAGTGAGGCTCCCTAAGCTTTTCATTTCCCCAGCCCCATCGCCCTAAAACTCTGCCCTGATTAGTTGCAGATCTGCAAAAGTTGACCTTGCTCATCCACCCTGTCAGAATCTAACACTCAAGGTCAGTTTCCATTTCTTTTTTTTTTTTTTTTAAGAAGGTGTTGGGGGTAGGAGTTTATTAATTAATTAATTTATTATTGCTGTGTTGGGTCTTCGTTTCTGTGCGAGGGCTTTCTCTAGTTGTGGCAAGCGGGGGCCACTCTTCATCACGGTGCGTGGGCCTCTCACTATCGCGGCCTCTCTTGTTGCGGAGCGCAGGCTCCAGACGCACAGGCTCAGGAGTTGTGGCTCCCGGGCCTAGTTGCTCCACGGCATGTGGGATCCTCCCAGACCAGGGCTCGAACCCATGTCCCCTGCATTAGCAGGCAGATTCTCAACCACTGTGCCACCAGGGAAGCCCTCCATTTCTTACTACCCTTCCTGTACCATCTTTCTAAATGGCCCACATGTAATGAACACTGATTAATTGATAGCACATCTTCCCAGATGATTTGCAACTAATTCCAATACCCAGTCTATGGACAGACACCACCACCTCAAGACCTAAGAAGGGCTAAGCCCGGGAAGGCCGGGCCCATACTGCAATCAGAGTGAAACCCAGAATTTGATGGGTGCTGGTGAAAGCGAAGAAAAAATACCTTCTTTTCCACTGGACATAAGCCTGGAGAGAGGTCATTCTGGATCTGCATACAGCCCAGGTTACCACATGTTGGAGGAGTCTGTGTGACAATGGAGCCAACACAGCAGAAGGAAGAGCTGGGAGGTAGAACAAGAGAAACCATGTCTCATTAGCCCCTGGATACAGCTGTGCCTGCAATCCAAATTGCCAACAGACATTCCAAGACCTGAGCTAAAAATCCTCCTTTTTTAAAGCCATATCCATTTTTGTGTGTCACCTGCAAAATAGTTAATTACATGATTCCAGAAAGTCAGGACCATGTGTTTATCTTGGTCTCTCTGGCTTTTAGAACATGAGAAAATACTGAAGAAAGAAGGGAATGATGAAGAAAAGAGAAAAAAAGGAAGGAAGGCGTAGCAAGAGTGATTTTTAGATTTTAATTGAACAGGCAAACTAAGAAATAGAAAGGATATAAGCTAGCAGCCTGATAATCTCCAAAAACACTTGTTCTACCCCAAGAGATGCTGCCCATGAAGTAAAAGGCACTGTTTATAAGCTTTATATCACAGTCCCATGGGTGTTTTACATCTAAACCTCTTCTTTTAAAATCTCATTGTTATTTCAAAAAGTAATTTTAGTTGGATTGTGAATTATTTGGATCAGTGGGTTTTGATAAACAAGCTTGTTCTAAACTGATACACCAGAAAAACCATTTCTAAGAACAATTAAAACTGAATTGCTTTTTTATGCATCAAGAGAACCCTCCGTGGAGGTCTCATAGGGGACCCAGGTGGGAGATATTTATAACCTCAGCACAGGCGACCCACTGCTAACTCACTGATCCCAAAATTTCAGTTCTGTATGACCACACAGAGCAAAATGAAATGAAGGATTCTGGGTCTGTATTCAAGCAAAATTTATTTTAGAAAACTAGAAATGTCTGGGCATCCCTGGCTTTTGAAAGAGGCAAGGTGGGGAAAGGCAGACGTGGAAAAGAGGAGAATGAAGACCAGTTTTACAAATTTGGGAATTTTTTTTTTTTTTTGCGGTACGTGGGCCTCTCACCGTTGTGGCCTCTCCCGTTGCGGAGCACAGGCTCCGGACGTGCAGGCTCAGCGGCCACAGCTCACAGGCCCAGCCGCTCCACGGCATGTGGGATCTCCCCGGACCGGGGCATGAACCTGCGTCCCCTGCATCGGCAGGCGGACTCTCAACCACTGCGCCACCAGGGAAGCCCAGGACTCACCCTCTTTTACAATCAGCCAATGGATGGGAGAGAGAGAATATGGAAAGGTCAGACCTGCTCTTAATTACTTGAGCCCAAAGGTGTCACACATGACCTCTGCTCACATCCCGTTGGTGAGAACTAATGATAGGGCTCCGGTGAGTGTAGGGAAAATGGAGAAATCAATCTGCTACGTACTCAGAAGAGGGCACCAGAAGAATCTGCCACAAAGATTAACAAAGTGATCCAAAATATGCTTTTATTACTGGAAAAAATTAATAATGGCAGTGTGACTAAAAATCGTCATAGAAACAATGGGCTATGGGGAATGTACTTGTGGATTTCAATTTGCGAATTTGAATTAGAAGATAGTTGGCCGAATATCCTTATTCATTAAAGCCTTTTGGGTATCTGGAAAGCCTAATTTGATTAACAAAATGATTGATTTAAATGCAACTCCTCAGAAACCTGGAACATCACAACAAAGGGTGGTCTCTATAGTGGAGAAAACGTTGATTGTCCAGGAGAACAGAGAAAAGAGGAGTGGCCAGAGCCTGCTGGCTGTTCCCACAATTTCCCTTCTCCTCTTCCACCTTTGTAACTGAGATTAAAGTTATTTGGTGAGAAGGGAGCTGTGCTGAGCTGATAGACTTCATTTCCCAGCCTCCATTACAGCTAGGTTTGGGGCTGAGAGCTGGCCACAGGAATATAAGTGGACTTATTGGGTGCAGCTTCTGGAAAAGGTCTTAGACTGGGTGACTCAGCCAGAGGATGCACTGGGGGGCAGTCATGCCATGGGGGCACAGGTTAGAAGACAACCTGATGGTCCATGCTGTTGTTTGTGGTGGTGGTATAATTTTCCATATCTATCTATCATCTATCTATCTATGTATGTATCTATCTATCTACCCATCCATCATATCTATCTATTATCTGTCTATCTATCATCCATCTGTCTATTACCTATCATCCATCTATCATCTATCTATCTTCTTATTATCTATCTACCTACCTATTATCTATTTATCTACCTATCAATCTATTATCTATCATCTTTCTATCTACTTATCAGTTTATCCACCTATTTATCTAGATATATTTAGATAGATCTTTATTTTTCTTAATTGATATGTATGTATGTCAGTAATATAATATTTAACTAAACCTCTTTTTTGAGACATTTATGTTGCTTAAAATTTTGTACTGTCGTGGTTATAAGAAAGCACTGCAAATAAGCTTTCCGTCCATGTCTTTACACATCTCTATTTTCTTAGCATAATTCCAAAGAAACCAAATTACTTGGTTAAAAGGCATGCTCATTTATAGGTACAAAGATTGTCCCAATTCTTTCCTGAAATTTGCACTTCCAACAAAAAGGTTCGAAATGCACTTTTACATTTTTGTAAAGTTATTGGCAATCTGGTTAGCATAAATTGAGATCTAGTAATTGCTTTCATTTATATTTAATTAATGATTATTGAATTTGAACTTTAAATAATGCATCCTTTGACCATGTGTAGTTCATGCTTCAGAGATTTCCTATACAATATACTTTGTGATTTGTATTCCATTGCTTCAAAAACTGGGGGATGTATTTTAAATGGTGGGGTTCATTTTCTGATTGCATTCAGATCCTCACCAAGAGCACTTTGAACTGGATGTGGTCATCACAGTCTATAGCTACAAGCGAAGACACAGATGCTCAGAGAGGATAAGTGCCTCACCCAACACTGTGTGTGGAGTGGTGAGGATGTGAATCCAAAGCCCTGACTCCCATAGTCTTTTTCAGAAGAGGATATGATTTCCTCCTGCCTCTTCTCCTCTGAAACCTCCACCACAAATAGATGCTTGTTCAGCTCGTAAGACTGAGGTGGGAACAAAAAATAAGACAATCCTTGGCCAAGTCCTTGGAGTGTGAGGGTCAGGAATCTGCATGAAGGTGGCACAGGATGGAAGGCAAGCAGTTGACTAGGGAACAGGAAACAGGTTCAATCCTTGCTGGACTCTGATCTGAGTAAGTCAGCCTCTGAGTCTCACTTTCCTCATCTTAAAACGAAGGTCATGATACCTTTGCTGTTTACTTCAGCCAGGTAAAAATCAGGTAATGAAATCGGGAGGGCAGCATAAAAGCAGGTATGAGAGCACTGAAAGAGAGTCATCATTAGACATAAAGACGCTGCCCTCGATGTGCCAGCGAATGAGATAATTGATATGAAATGATTTTGAAAGTGTGAGCTGTTCAATATAAATATACAACACTGTGATTTAATTACTACCCCTCTTAAGTGTCTGTGCTAAGTGTCAAGCTGAATGACCCCAGCACATTTGCAAATCTTAATTTTTTTTCATCTAATATGTTCATCCTTAGAAGCAAAATTTCTCCAAAATGAAAAATAGAAACCATATGATCATCTCAATAGATGCAGAAAACACTTTTGCCAAAATTCAACATCGATTTATGGTAAAAACTCTCAACAAAGTGGGTATAGAGGGAATAGACCTCAACATAATAAAAGCCACATATGACAAACCCACAGCCAACATCATACTCAATGGTAAAAAACTGAAAACATTTTCTCTAAAATCAGGAACAAGACAAGGATGCCTGCTCTCACCACTTTTATTCAACATAGTATTAGAAGTCCTGGCCACAGCAATAAGACAAGAAAAAGAAATAAAAGGCATCCAAATTGGCATGGAAGAAGTAAAACTGTCACTGCTTAGGATGACATGATGCAATATATAGAAAATCCTAAAGATGCATCAAAAACTATTAGAACTCATCAACAAATTCTATAAGTTGCAGGACACAAAATTAATATGCAGATATTTGTTGCATGTCTATACACAAATCACAAACTTTCTGAAAGAAAAATTAAGAAAACAATCCCATTTACAGTCGCATCAAGAAGAATAAAAGTGAAAGATAAGAACAGGATAAAAGCTTTGCTTGAAGAAAATAGTAGTGAGCTGTTAAGGTTGTGTTTCATGGGAAGTTAACTCTCAGGTGGAGATTAGCACAGAGGAAGTCTACCTGCAAGTGCCCCCAGGATGAACACCTGCAGAAGGATGGTGGCATTATTTGGAAGAGGCAGAAGATGTGCAATGCTGGCCTCAGTTAATCCCATAGGGAGCTCTGAGGCAGGCCTCCCCAGGAAGAGATGCACACCCAGCATCTGGGACAATAATTCCTTCCATCTTTAAGAGAGGGTCTGGGTGGTGCATTACAGCAGCATGACAAGGAAACACTGTCTCAGCTGTGGGCAGCCTCCCTAACTGCCTGCTGCACTTCTGCCCAGCGATGCCCCTTCCCACACTCAAACCCTCCTAAACTGTTTTTGGATGGGAAACCCACTCAGCAGCAGTTGGGGGAGGGGGGTTGAGGCTGGGGGAAAAGACAGTAGGTAGAGAGGAAACAGCCTCTCCGACCCCTGCAGGATGCTATTAAACACCATCTGCGGCTCATCTTTTACCTCTTGAAATCCAAGTTCAAATGCTTGTCATTAGTGGCGTTTGTGTAGATGTTATACAGACAAGACCAATGACAAACTGATGACCATACTCTCTTCCTGATCAAATAGGTGCCCCGGGTCTGCCCCACGTGACTGTTGTCTATTAATAACCAGAGCAGCTGCAATCCTAGGCTGGACCACACTGCATGAAAAGTCCACATTGTCCCCAAGTTCCGTCTCAATTAGGGGCGTCAAGACTTAAGTACCAAAGAGCCACCATCTGCATCAGACGTCCTCTATAATGAACACCAAATACAGTGCCTTCACTAGCCTATTTACAGCACAGAACTCATGGGCAGCCTAAGAAGGCTGTTTATCTAAAATAATAAGAACAACATCTGAGTGCTTATAGCGGGCATCGTTTTCAAAAGGGAATTTTTTGGCGGTACTTAGGATATGGATATAGTAAGTCAAAGGAGTTTCCCTCTTTCCTGCCCTAGGCAGACGTGGAGGATTTGCAATGCAGGAAATAAAACAAAACAAAAAAGGCCACACGGCAGTGAGGTCTCAGCAGTAGGTTCCGAGATGGAAACAGAAGTACACAACTGTTGAAGCCCCATGTTTCCACTCCACAGCTTCTGGCAACACTTCCACCCACAGGGAAGGAATGTTGGCAAATACTGGATTCAGCAGTTTCTGGGATATAGAAACCAGAATTAATGGGACATGGTACCAGGATCATTGGATACAATATAGGATAACCCAGTAAAATTTCAATTTCAGATAAATGGCAAATGCATTTTCAGTATAAATATGTCCCAAACATCACATGGGACATACTTATACTAAAAAGCATTGTTTATCTGAAATTCAAATTTACTTTAGCATCTAGTAGTTTTACTGGCCAAATCTGCAACCGCAGTATAACCCAAATGTGAAAGATTAAACGAAACAGGCCACTCACTGGCATAGAAACCAGATTCAAAGTTTGGTAGAGTGTGGACTCTGGATTGAAGTGAGCCTAAATTTAAATTCTAACACGTCCACTTACTATATAAATATCTTTGGTTCAATAAATTTCACCCTATTCAATATTCAGTTTTCTCATCTGGAAATTGACTATAATAATGGTCTCAATCAACCTAGAGGAATTGCTATAACAACGCTTCAAGCTAATGGCTGAACACCAGAAAGGTTCATTTCTCATTCATATCAGGGTCTAATATGGTCAGTGACTGCCCCCTGAGGTCATCCAGGGTCCCAGGATTCGTCTGCCATGCTCATTTCTCACCTGAGTCCTCTTGGCTGGACAGCAGGTGACACATATGAGCCACGACTTTTATTAGGTATGATTACTACACCTTAAATAATTTAAAAAACTCCTAGCACAAAGGAAGATGCTTCACAGGTCTCACCTATTATGACAATTATTTAAATTATTACGATTCCATACCATTGTGTTTGTAGAAAGATTACACCCATGCTTTTACCCCAACCTAAAGAGAACAGTGTGGGTAAGAAAGCCATATTCTCGAGCTAAGATTCACAGATGGGGACTTCTCTTTCTTCTCTTCAATGTGTATCCGCTTTTGCACCATTTCTGTGATGGTTTTCGAAGAGGCTCTGGAATTTATCCCAGTAATAATTAAACGTTGTTCATGCCATGTCCCGTGTTCACCTAATTGTCTCCTTTGTGTGCTGGAATAATACATAATAATCAGAAAATTAGCCTTGTGGCACAACGTAGGAGGAAAAAGTGGCTTGCAAGCCTGGGAACAAGAATTAGGATTTTGCTCAAAAGTGCCCACGATGTGGGCTCTCTGAGGATGTGAACTGGGGTAGCAGAAGGGAGGAAAGTTCATAATCAAATGGACAGAGAGAGCAACATAATAGGTCTCTCTTATTATTTGTTTCTATAATAGATTCCTTGGTTGAAAGAGAAATTAATCATGAAGAAGGACAAATGACCAAGGAAAAGCCAATGGCATTGGCCCCATGGTTGAGAGTTTGCTGTGATCGAGGAAACTGTTTCACAATAAGGATGATTTAATGAGGCTGACTGATCAGGCCATAAGTCTTACAAACCAGCCCCTACTGGAAAAATTACTAGAACTATAATACGGCCTCAGGAATAGAGCAAAACTTATTCCTGTTTGCCTGGGACTTTCCTCTTTTTTTGCCCTGAAATTCCTGAGACCTGGGGAACCCTGCCGTCATGGGAAAGCCAAGACAGTGGGTCACCCTGCTCAGGAGAAGGTTATGCATTTATTCCAGAGAGTAGCAAAGCCAGTGGTGATTTGCAAACGGTGTGGAATTTGCACATTCAAAGGCTCTCCATCTGTGTGGCCACTGCTTTCCCCGGACTGGAAGGGCTTTAGGGGCAGAGACGGAGCCTTATTCATCTCTGCGCTGGGGACACTGGGCCTGGCACAGAGCAAGCACTCATTCAAAGTTTGTTTCAATTATGAATTGTACTTCATTGAATGAATTCATATAGACATTAATTAAATTCAGTCGTAAAGACCTCAAGGCTAAGGTCGTGAAATCTGACCTGTCCCGGGTCTGATTCTGTGACCCTAACGCACCTGAACAGCCCTGTTGCTTTTAGCCCCTTACTTTGAGGGAAGCGACCCTCATGTCCCCTCACATCTAGGGCCAGGCCAGTAACCCAAGTGGCTTTCAGAACCAGGCAGGTGACATCACACGATGAATAGGACCTTGAGGTCAGGGAGCCTGTGGCATCACAGAAACCTTCCCCACGCAGGAGAAAAGATTAAGAATCCAAAAACGTTTCTTGTGATTTTTCAATCCATTCATTACCCGCAATAGTTTGCCTTTCACTTTAAAAAGTCCAAAATTGGGACTTCCCTGTGGTCCGGTGGTTAAGACTCTGCCCTTCCACCACAGGGGGCCCGGGTTCCATCCCCGGGCGGGGAACTAAGATCCCACGTGCCGTGCGGCGAGGCCAAAAAAATTAAAATAAAGTAATATAAAATTAAAAGTTCAAAACAGATTCGCCTGAGTCTTTAGTAAAACCATTCTTGCTTTACTGGTGAGGCACCTGCAGGTACACAGAATCGAGATGTTGTGCTGTTCTTTACTGGGCAGGATTCAACCGTGAAAGTGCATTTTAATTTTTCATTGCAATATGATACATGACGTCACAAGGACGATTTATACAACCACACCACAGAAGAGGAAACATGACAGATGGTCCACACGTCCTCCTTACCAGAACTCTTAATCCTGGAGCCCTGTATAACTATAATGTGCGCGCGCGCGCGCGCGCGTGTGTGTGTGTGTGTGTGTGTGTGTGTGTGCGTTTTTTTCTCTTCTCTGCAACCTGTTTGGTGACTGAGAAGGGTGCTTTGATCTTAAATGTTTAACCCAAGCCCTTCCTTAGAGAATTTGGTTCAGGGGCAGCCTCTTCCCCTGGAGGGAGCAGATAGATGATGGAGTGAAGATGGAGCTGATTGGCTGGGTCAGGCCCAGACCTGGAAGGCACTTTGCCTCCTCCCCAGTGATTCCACCGTCCTGCTCCAGAAAGAAACCTCTCCGTTGTCCCCTGCCCTGGAATAAGACACAGGGAGGAAAGACACACCTCCTGGTGCTCACAGAAACAGCAGAGCTGGGGCAAGTAATGAGCTGGGGCAAGTAATCAGCCATAAACGAGGGCGCCAATTCTGTTCCTAACACCACGTGGAAAGAGCCAGGTGGAGAGAAACACAGACGGGTGCTCTCTGTGTGTTTTATGTAAAAACAAGGCCAGCATAGGTGCACAGCAATGATCTGCATATATGTGCAGAAATGCCCGGATAAAGATCTGGAATAATCCGCACGAAAATGCCAACAATGGTTGTCTCTGGGTTGGGCGCTAGGATAAGGTAGAGACACATCAAGTTGAATTATTTATATTAGATTCCGGTTTAATTTTAATATTTTATATTAGTTTTAGAACTTTCCTACTGAAATTCTTTTTCAATGAAAATGTTCATTTTTAATGTTTGTATCCATTTGTGTGGAGGCATTCCTTGTAATAAGGAAAAATCCATTTAAACTGTTTTTTTTAAAATGAAAACAACGTTCTTTTCTACACAGGACGGTGAAAGGATCTCACACTGTTTACCAGATAGATTGCAGGCCATGCCACTCACCCACGTCTGCCCACGTCAAACCTCAGGTCACCCACTATCATTCATTTTTAAGAGCAACAGGGATGGGGGTCCTGGGGAGAAGATGGTCCAAGTGTTAGGTGATCAGTAAATGCTGATCACATATCAGCTGCCTAAATGTTACCTGCCTACTGACACGTGGTGGGAAATTCTCACACTCATTCACAGAGAGGGAATCATCACCATCATTAGGATGGATTTCCATTAAGGCTCACTGAGGCTTCCCTAGGGACCTTAGATTGCGGTCCCTTGGCCAGGGTGCCTGAAGGTCAAGGTTCCCTCTGCCCAGCCATCACTCATCTCCATGAGTGCCTGTCTGCCATGTCACAGCTTCTCCAGGATAATGTCATATGTACAGTGTCTGGGAGACCTATATCATACACATATGTGTGTATCATACATGTGTACATATGTATGCATATATATATTCCTAAATATGTATCTAATATATATTCCTATTATCTGTCTACATAAATATATATATATACTCCTATATATACATTCATATAGATATACATATTCCTGTACACTATATCTATCTGATTATCTATCTGTCTATTCCTGTAGACATAAGTGTATGTGTATGTATATGTATATAGATATATACCTTTGTAGTAAATTGAAAAGAATTGCTGCTCTGACAACAGTAAAGACAGTTTGCTTCCCAGACAGCACCAGTTTCCTGGTTTAGTGCTAGTTAACATTTCTGTTAATAATTAGTGAAACACAGCTAATGGTTTCATTCCCAAGGACAAAACCCTTCCCATGATGGGAACTTCAGGCTGGACATCTGTCTTCTCATTCTCTCCTGGGCTGTCACCCCACACTTTGAAAAATGAAGATACATCAACGAGAGTAATGCCCCACGCAAAAGGCAGCGCTAAGATGAAATGTGCAGATCCCAGGACCCTGTTCATCGCTGCGTCAGACGCAAGGCGCTGCGGGGCTCGTGTCCCACAGCTGCTACTCCATCACAGTCTAAAGAAGTTCCTATAGACTTTGGGAGGTCAGAATGTGTCAGTGTATGTTCATCAGCGGTACAAAGGTACCATAATAAATAAGGAGCTCCATATAGAGTTGAGGACGATACCATAAACCTAGTTTTCCATAACGTGCTGCTAATGGGTGCTTTGGTTTTGCACGTGGCCCCCAGCTCTGCTCTGTGCGGAATTTCTTCCAGAAATGAACTGCAAAACGCCGAGGGGGCCTGACAACTCGGACTTCAGAGGCTGGACCAGAGCAGGCAGTGGAGGAGGCGTGGGCGGGGTAAGGTCTTGGAAAGTGCAAGTAAGGAATGCAAAACGCCTGAGTGAAGGCGTCTGCGTCCTGAGTCAAGGCTGGGTCTGCAGGCTGCAGGACGCAGCAGAGGTTGGCATCACCCAGGCAGGGAGCCCAGTCCTTGGCCTTGACCAATAGGAGGGAAGTGTCTGTGGCTGATTCTATGGAGTTGACTGGTCCCTCCCAGCAGCATCATGGGGATGAACTGAGATGCTGAGTGTGACGTCTGTAGCTCAGAGCTCAGCTGGGAGGGGCCCTCCCCATGGGGTTCAGGACCCAGCATTTGGGTGGATCTGCACAGAGCACAGTGCAGGCTGGGGAAGTAGCCTCCCTGGACCTGGTGTTTCCTGGACTCCTAATGGATCCTTAGCTGTCTGTGATTTTTATCGGTCTTGAGCTGGGAGGAAAATGCAAATTAAGGGAAAGCCATCAGCCAACAGAAGCATGGTTCCCGCAACTTAGCGGGGCCGTGGCTGACTTACTTTCCCCCAGCTCCTGCCCCATTCCTCTTTGCTTCTGCAACCACTTTAATGCATAATTTGTGGATGAAATTAATAGACCAATCAAGCAAGGCTCTGCACACAGTGCCGAGTTCAACAACAGATGTTTCCAATAGTGATGATGTTAGAATAATAGCAACACGGCAAAAACGCCTGGTCATCAGTACTGTAGTGGGAGCGCTAACAAGACGGACGGTGTCGCCAATCACACCCCAGCGAGGGGCCTATGGCTGCTGGTGGTGCCGATTCTCTGTCTGCCGCGGGATCAGCCAGCCCCACTCCCTATGCCTCAGTTTTAGTTTATTCCCACGACCCTGCATCCCAGGGCAGTTGGTAGTTTATTCCCAGGACCCTGCATCCCAGGGAGAAAGCGGAGGCATATTCTTCAGGCCAATAGAGTAGCCAGCAGGGTCCTTCTGTTAATTACCTGTCTGCCTCTGGGCTCTAGGATGGGGAGCTGCCCCCTGCCCACCTCCTGTGGCTCAGCCGGCAGCTCAGTGAGGTGCTGTGTTTCCCTCTCCCCTCCTCCTGAAGACTCACGGGGTGACCCTTGGGTAAGAGAAGCGGGTCTGAGTCCTCACCCCACTGTGGCCCCTGCGATGGGGGGTGATGCACTTTTCTATATCTCTCAGCCCCTCGGCTTCCTCATCAATAACACCTCCCGTTGTGAAGGTTACAGGGTGTCACACAGGCGAAACACTCGAGGGCTCACCTGACCCATAGCAAAGGCTCCCCAAGCTCAGCTGAGGTCACTCCTATTTTCTAGGGAGCTTCCCATAAGCCTGTGCTGGGTCCCCACGAGCAACAGGAGTGAAGACCCAGACTCCTTCACCCAGTGACCACATTGCCTGGAGACATCAAGAAGTTTGGGTTTGCGCCTCACGTTCATGAAAGATGGCAGAATTACACTTTTGAATCTGTCTCTAAAGGAGGCTGCAAGCCCAGTGACAGAACACACAGGGTGGATTGCTGCAAAATCCTTTCATCGTGCTACTTAAAACTCGCAGCCATCACGAGACCCAATTTCCCCTTGAAACTGGGACAGTTGACTGTTGAACAACTGGGGGATTAGAGGCACTGATCCTCCACGGAGTCGAAAATCTGCATCGAATTTATAGTCGGCTCTGGTATAAATGGTTTATCTGTATCCACACCCCCGGATTCAACCAAAGGAAGACAGTGTAGTATTATAGTATTTACTATTGAAAAAAATCCATGTATAAGTAGACTCGCGCAGTTAAACCTGTGTTGTTCAAGGGTCAACTGTATCTCCGACACATCTTTTCATTGTAACGTTTGCATTTAAGAGCATTCACTTGTTCATTGCGAGTAGTTAAGCTATACCAATATTCTGAAACCTGATTTTGTCTATTCTCCATTTATTTATTGAAACTGGACTTTGGGGGGGAAATAGCAGTATTTAAAATGCCCTCGTTCTTTTGTTACACCCAAGAGGTTCTGCTAAGATACTGAGTGAGGACATTTACAGCTGAGAGAAAGAGGGGCCTATGAAATCCTGAAATTACAGGCTGAATTCTGTATGATTTTGTGCCATTTCCTGGGGAAACTTCCACTACTTTAATTAGATTATGGGAAGTGGCGGGAAAGGGCAGAACAGGAAAGAAAGAGGCGCATACATGGTGGGAGAAGGCAGCCGGAAGCCCTGCAGAGAGGGAGGTGGCCAGAGGTGTCCGTCAGCTGGAGCCCAAGGTCCCCAGGGACCATGCTATGAAGGGAAAAGTGCCCGGCACTGATTGATCTCAGGCTCTGGTCAAAGGCAAGTCCACCTTCCTTTATGGAGCCCTTCTCCAGCTGAGCAAGGTCACAGTGCCCTCTGCAAGGACTCTGGATAACCTAAGACTGGGTTCATGTCCAAGTCAATCCCTCTCTAGCCGTGCAACGTTGATGTGATGGCCTAACTTCTGAGCCTCAGTTTCCTCCACCGGAAAATGAGGGTGTTGATTCTCCAAACTGATGGCACAGACATCACGGATGGAGCAGTCCCCTGCCCCGCCCTCTCGCTGGGCCGGGGTTCAGATGCTTCAGTCCTGGTGTTGCTTTCTTCTACTCCCTAATCAGGAGAACTGATACCCACCATCAAAGCTGAAGGTCAGGAGTTGAAATTGTGAACCAAGCTCCAAAGCATCAAGGATAAATGTATCTCTGCACCCCAATGTTCACAGCAGCACTATTTACGATAGCCAAGACAGAGAAGAAATCTAAGTGTCCATCAATAGAAGAATGGATAAAGGAGATGTGGCACATATATACAATGGAATATTACTCAGCCATAAAAAGGAATGAAACAATGCCATTTGCAGCAACTTGCATGGACCCAGAGATTATCACACTGACTGAAGTAAGTCAGGCGGAGAAAGACAAATACCATATGACATTGCTTATATGTGGAATCTAAAAAAAAGGATACAAATGAACTTATTTACAAAATAGAAATAGACTCACGGACAGAAAATAAACATATGGTTACCAAGGGGGAAAGGAGGGGGAGGGAGAAAGTAGGAATTTGGAATTAACAGATACACACTACTATAGAAAAACAACAAGGTCCTACTGTATAGCACAGGGAGCTATATTCCATATCTTGTAATAACCTGGAATGGAAAAGACTCTGAAAAAGAATAGATTCATATTCTATTCTACTATACTAATATTATATTACATAATAACTGAATCACTTTGCTGTACACCTGAAACTAACACAACATTTTAAATCAATTATACTTCAATTTTTTAAAAAAAGGATAAATATGTCTCCAGGGGACACAGGCGTAGTGTCTGTAGTTGACCCTGCCTGATATTTGAGATACAGTCACAGACCAGGACCCCAGGAGCCGCCCGCCCCTGGCCCTTCCCTGAGCAGGCCTGACGGAGAGGAGGAGGGAGCTTGCAGCTCTGATAACTGAGGGCCCGAAGCCCGGCGGCTGCAGATCTACACGGGCTAGTCCCAAGGTCTCTCTGCATGATGCCCAAACAATTCCAGAATGTTACTTCTTCATCAGAGATGCTAAAGACAGAAAGGAACAAAAGATCTCATTAATATTGAAATCTGAACGATGCTGACAGGAACAAAAGGTTGGGGATGGAGCAGTATCTATCCTCTGGCCAACAGGAAATATATGACACATCTCCCATCAGAATGGAACAATGCAAGTCCAAATTACCAGCAACAAGGAGGACAAAATTAGGCAATAATGTCCAAACTGCCTGACAACTTATTCTTAGCTGCCTGGCTCCTGGTGACGGGTAAAGGGGAGGAAATTCATGCCCAGAAACAGAAGAACGGTGTTTTCTGTAGGCATGTTTGCCAAGCCTTGCCCAAAGAGAAAGAAATGGGCTTAAACCACTTCTGGATTTTTCTCCATCTCCTTGTAATGACGTTAAGGACTCGTCTGAGGGTTTCTCCGGAAGCCCGTTGGAGCCCACAGCAGACAAGGACCCTTTGGAGATAAGTCAGTGCAGAGAGACTGTCCTGAACCTATTTCATCAACACTGCAGGATCCCCACAAGGTTCTCAATCCCACCCCCCAGGTGCCTGGGCCTCACCTTCCATTAGGTTGATCTCCTACAGTGCAGGACACGTGGAAGATGAGAACCACAGCCCCCGGGCAAAACGCGTCTGCACATCTCTTTCAACTGGATGACTTGCCAACAATCAACGCCTTACATAACATGTGGACTTTCAGAAACACCTGTCTTTAATTCTGTCTTTACAGGAGAGAGGAAGTAGGAAGGGACCGTGTGTCCACTTTTCGGTACCATGAATTCGCACATGCAGTAGACTGATGCTTACTCACCACCCACTGAGCCCAGACACTTAACCCTCTCCCGCCTCAGTTTCCTGGGCTGTAAAATGGGCATAAGAGTGGTACCTACTCTGTCGGGGTGCTGGGCGGGTCGGAGGCTGCAATGTGTAAAGAGCCAGTGGACCAGAGTCTGGCACGGTGTCACCGTGGGCTGTGGCTGTTCTCGCTGCTCCTTCTAACAGACCCTTCGGGGCAGGAAGACAAGTGAGACACGGACCTGCCCTCAAGGGGCAAACCTTCCACCTGTACAGGGACACACGACATGCTGAGTCCCTAATACGTGCACCTACACAGGGCACAGAAGCACAAGAGGTGAGGACCCCGGTGTGGGAGGCGGGATGCAGAACGGCAGGAAGGAGGTGGCTGCACAGATCCCAGGGGCACCTGAGCCAGAGTCCAGAGGACACAGCTGGGGCGTGTCCAGATGCAGGGAGTCGGGGAGGGATGCTGGGCGCAGGAAGTAGCATGGGCCCAGAAAAAAGATGCGCAAAGCCTCCACCTGTGTGGGGACCTAGGTAGGGGTCCAGTGTTCTTGGGATACGGGAATATCCCTGGTGAATAAACCCTCCCTCACTCTCTCATGCCTAGACCGGGTGCTTTCGGCTAAAGTGGTGCCACCTCTAGCTCCACAGGTGGGCGTTTGACCGAAGCAAGACCAAGACGTATATCCTCTTCTACGGCCACAGAACTACAGGATCAAGAATGGACACACAAGCCAGTTCCATTCACATCTGGGATCCTGCTGGAAGCATTAGGGAAGAGAAGCTTCGTTTTTCTGGACTTGAATATGAAATGACATAAACCTCTGGGGGGTCAGAGGCCATATATAGAAGGAGTCCCAGCAACGGGAATGCAACTAGAGATAATTATCTAAGTGAAGTCAGTCAGAAAGAGAAAGACAAATACCATATGATATCACTTATGTATGGAATCTAAAGTACAACACAAATGAACCTGTCTGCAAAACAGAAACAGACTCACACATATGGAGAACAGACTTGTGGTTGCCAAGGGAGAGGGGATTGGGGGAGGGATGGATTGGGAGTTTGGGATTAGCAGATGCAAACTAGTATATATAGCGTGGATAAAAAACAAGGTCGGACTGTACAGCACAGGGAACTATATTCAATATCCTGTGATAAACTATAGTGGAAAAGAATATGAGAAGAATGTGTGTATATATATATATGTATAACTGACTCACTTTGCTGTACAGCAGAAATGAACACAATATTTTAAATCAACTATATTTCAAGAAAAAATAAATGTATAGAAAGAGTCCATCTGAGAATAAATACAAGATAGAAGATAACAGGACTAAGGGATGGAGAGAAACCAAAACCTAACGAGCTTCTGATCCAATTTTGCTTGAGGTCATTATGGCCACTTTTAGTTACGTGAACCAATATACTTTCTTTACTGGTTCAAGCAAGTGAGATTTGGGTTTCTGTTCCTTATCAACAAACAAAATGCCCAGATATAACTAGGGAGGGAATTCAAGTTATAACTGCCAGACCCCACGGGCTATCACAGCTGTGCAATCCCACCCACTGGATAATGCTATGTTTCACGCAATGAGTGGCGTTCAATCATGTCTCTCTAGAGCACCTATTCCAAGAAATATATTCCCTGTAATATTATAGCTCTCAAGATTCAAATTTGAGGAAGACTTCGTCCCACAGCCCCTTGGCAGCTGCTGAAAATTAGCCCAGGAAATTCTGCTGATTTATCAAAACTGCTATTTCTTCCAGAGGTGACGTGGGACTCTAGTAACCGCGCAGTGTCTGTAAGCAGCAGGGAAATTCTGATTTCCCTCTGACAGCCCATCCATCAGAAGACTCTGCCTTCAACGTTGGTAGGCCAGGTTTGAACACACGATGCCTCCCAGGGGATGGGGAGGCTTTAGGATGTGAATATGCCCTTTTGTTAGTCCTTTTGCGCCTCTTTGCTGCTAGTCGAGTTGATACTGGAAGCTGAGAAACTCAGTTGTTGCAGGCATAAGACGGAGGGCAGCACCCTTGAGACGGTGCGCCCACCCCACCAGTACACATGATTGTATTTTTATTTCTCTCCGAGAGTAAAGAGTTCATCCCCTATCAGTGATGAATGACTCGCTTCTGGGGTTCTGGGAACTACAGTTCATTGACAAACAACACAGTTATTAATCGCAGAAAAACAAGAGCCCGCCAGCATGCGCTAACAAGAAAGACACTCAAAAATTACAATATAATATAAAATAGATAACCAACAAGGACGTACTCTATAGCCCAGGGAAGTATACTCAATATTTTGTGATAACCTATAAGGGTAATCTGAAAAAGAAAAAAAATATATATATATCATTTTGCTGTATACCTAAAACTAACACAACATTGTAAATCAGCTATACTTAATATAAATAAATAAATATCGATAAATAAAATGTTTAAAAAATTACAATATAGTCACGCTCTAAAATGGTATTTTCCCCATATGGCATCACTTATACGTTTAATCTAAAATACTACAAATGAACATATCTGTCATATCAAACAGAAACAGACTCACAGACATAGAAAACAGACTTGTGGTTGCCAAGTGGGAGGGGGTGAGGGAGGGAAGGATTGTGAATTTGGGATGAGCAGATGCAAACTAGTATATATAGGATGGATAAACAACGAAGTCCTATTGTACAGCACAGGGAACTATATTTAATATCCTATGATAAACCATAATGGAAAACGAATATGTGTTTACCTGAGTCACTTTGCTGTACAGCAGAAATTAACATAACATTGTAAGTCAACTATACTTCAATAAAATTTTTTAAAAATTAAAAAAAATGTATCATATTTTACCCTCCTCCAAAATTCCACATTGAGATTGTATCACACACCATTTCAACCATTTAATGAAAATTCAATTATTTGTGTTCAGAATAAGTGTAGATTTCCATCTGACAAAACATCCATCAGAAGATAGGAAGAAAAGACTAGAATAAAGAGGGAGAAATTCGAGTTATCCTCAACGTCTCCCAAATCTTATCTAAGATTCCCCTCAACACCACCTGTAAAGGTAGACCTCGCCATACACTGCCACAGGAAGTTTGCGAGGCGCAAGTGCAAGAAATTGAAAACAAAAGCAAGCAAACAGACAAACCCCAAATGTCTTTTGAACTTTTAAAAGCTCAGGTGCTCTTTAAAGGATTTTCAAGGATTACTTTGATTATGGGTAGCTCTGCCTTACATGCGCTAACAAACCTCTGCAGATCTTTCCACTGTCCTATTATCGTTCCATTGTATAGATAAGAAAACTGGGCTCAAGGAGATTCAGTCATTTTCCCCAGGTCAAACAGAAAAGATGGAACCAGGATTGGAACCAACATTATTTGCCTGAAAGCATAACCAGGAATTCACTCCCCCCGCATTCTTTTTCTTTATAGGGAGCCTAAAGTTCGTCTTTAACTTTCACTGGTGGAACCTAAAAAGCACAAATCTACTCCGCATTCCAAAGGAGGACCCTTGAAAGACTTCAAAAGAGCTGTCATGTTTCCCTCCTCACCTCTCCCTGGGCCTTTTCTTCTCACCACCAGGCTCAACACTCACACTTCCTTCAATCATTTCTCCTGTGATTTGATTTCAAGGGCCCTCAGCCCCTCAGACACTCTTTGATCCAATAGTATCCAATTTCCAGCCTTCCTCTTATGCCTAGAAAGACACAGGATTCTCCATCAGAGGGACGAGTGACATGTATCATCTTTGACTTATAGAGACCAGGGGACAAGAAATAGCTCCCTTTCCTCTGAAACCTACTATCAAAAAACCAGCAGCACAAGTGTGACGAGAAATCACAAATGTCCCTCCACCTCCACGCGGGAGGCAAGAGGAAAGGGTGGAGACTGCGGTGACCTGGATGCACCGGCCTTACGCACAGGGGCGTCCTCTGCTCACTTCCGGGTTGAGGGTCACAGGAAGCAGTGTGGGCCCAGGGCTACTCGACCTTGTGAATTTCATAAGAGGCTAGAAATCCAGATTTCTATGTGATTTGCCAATTTTTACAGGATGGCAGCAAATTAAATACACACACACATACACACTCCTCTGAACCAGATGCAGCCTGCAGTCTGCCCACCTGTGACCTCTGTTCTGGGGTCACGCACCCATTAATGCCAACAAAAATCATATCAGCCTGTGGCAGCCGCTTCAGACAGGTGGTTCCACAGGGAATTAGAGCCACGATCTTGTAATAACTTTTAATGGAGTATAAGCTGTAAAAATATGGAATCGCCATGCTGTACACCTGAAACTAATACAATATTGGAAATCCACTATACTTCAATTAAAAAACACAGCTGGTTCATCAGATCTCACTGTGAACAAAACTGCCAAGGTGTCTTGCACACACACACATGCAGTTAATATGCATCTTCTATGTGTGTTTGTTTTTTTAACATAGAAGTACTTGTCCACTTAAAATGTGACACAGATCGCTTCCAATCTTGCCAAGGTTCCAGCCCTTCAAAATCCTTTATGTCCTCAGATTTATTCCCCCTGATGTCATACGGTCCCAAGTCGAAGAAGCCAATTTGTGTATCACTACAATTTACACCGTCCTGAATTTACACCTTGTCCCTTACCTAAGTCACCATCCCAACGCTCAGAATTGCCATCGCATGACGATCTTTGGTGAAACCTGCAAGACTCTCCCTGGGGAATCACACAGCGTTTCCTGCACCACGAGGAAGTGACCGGGTGACAAATCCACAGACCAAGGGGGTCTCTCCCTGGGGTGCTAATGAGCATCCATGTGTTTAGGTGGCCCTGGGGTGATGCCCAGGCCAGCGGACAGCTCTGAGGACGACGCTGTACATCTTAGCGTTATGACAAAATTTATGACAAATATTGACACGAAAGCTGTGACAAATGCATCACAGCCATTTAGTGAATCCCCCTCAACTGATCAGATTTCCCCAGACTGTGAGCTGTATCCCACTGGTACCCACGTGAAGTTAGGGGGCACATGGATGGACTTTTTAAAAAGTTAATAGTCGTTTCTTTTCATGTAAATTAAGAAAAAGTTAGTACATCAAGCTCATGGATTTTATTGTCTTCTACTGAGACATTTAAGATATTTCACTACAATTTACACCGTCCTGAATTTACACCTTGTCCCTTACCTAAGTCACCATCCCAACGCTCAGAATTGCCATCGCAGGACGATCTTTGGTGAAACCTGCAAGACTCTCCCTGGGGAATCACACAGCGTTTCCTGCACCACGAGGAAGTGACCGGGTGACAAATCCACAGACCAAGGGGGTCTCTCCCTGGGGTGCTAATGAGCATCCATGTGTTTAGGTGGCCCTGGGGTGATGCCCAGGCCAGCGGACAGCTCTGAGGACGACGCTGTACATCTTAGCGTTATGACAAAATTTATGACAAATATTGACACGAAAGCTGTGACAAATGCATCACAGCCATTTAGTGAATCCCCCTCAACTGACCCAGGCGCCAGGATCTGCCACGGAGCCTGGGCTCCCCTAGCAACGTCTTACAGCAGCTCTGCGACTGGGGATCTGCACACTCTTTCAGGTAGCTGGCTAAAATTCAGGAAATATTGTCCTATGAGCAAATGAATGGGAAGAGAATCGTTTCCGCTCAAGATTAAGACCGGGGGAAGGAAGCAGCACTGCGCCTGCAGCCTCCTCTGATTCCAGGCGAGTCCCTGCCGTCACTCCCTCCGTCCTCAGCATCCTCATCCCGGTCTCAGCCCTTCGGAGCCTGGGATGCTCAGAGCAGCCCCGAGACAGAAAGGGAGGGAAAGGACCGAATGCCTGGGTATCTGGAGGTAAAGCCCGCGGTACCTTGACGACGTCTTCATCCGCAGACCTGCATTCCACAGCCTCCGACACGTCCACCACCGAACCATCCTCTTGAACAGCCAAGACCTTGACCTCGCCCTGGGGGGCTCCACACCAGGCTCTCGGGAGGGAACAAGGCTGAGAGGTCTACAGAGCTGAGCCATCTGTTTGAGCCCAGGGTGGCATAATCACACAGATGCCACCTCCGTGTGCCATACCAATGTCTCCCTCCTGGAATGACAGGGGGATGGTAAATAACAGGCATTTTCAAAGGCAACCAAGGGCAATGAATCAATATTTTTCATTCTGTGCAGATGAGTTTGTATGACTTGGCTCAGATCTTTCTAGACTCAGAATATCGAAGGCTTTAGATTTCTTTAATCAAACCTGCCCACGGAGTCCAAGGCCTGCCAGGAGCCCCAGGGCAAGGCTGTGTGTACTTTGAAGCCAGTCCACCTTTGACCTTGACGGGAACCGAAACAACCTTTCCGGTGAGAATGGCCGTGTTCAGAACCTCCGTGTCCTGTGCGGGAGAAAAGAGGGCGCGTGTCAGCCACAGGCACGCCCGTGAGCCACGGGAGGGGTCTCCAGCAGGCTACTTCAAGCTGGCTGGTCAGCTGGCGGTCACATCCTTTCCGTGACGTCTTCCAACACAACTCATTCAATTGCATGTATGTTTCGTGTGTATATCGGAAAGCTATTCATTTTTCCAGCCCAGCATGGATCTCCCTGCTACGTCACGCCCAGTCACTATCTCTTCTTTTTTTTTCTTGGCCAAAGCTGCACGGCTTAGTTCCCCGACCAGGGGTCAAACCCCCGCCCTCTGGAGTGAAAGCAGGAAGAGTCCTAACCACTGGACTGCCAAGGAATTCCCTCCACCTCTTTCTTTTAATAACAACCTTACATTTTTCATTTGGGTACCACACATTCTTGGCAGAAGTATAGATCTTTGGCTTACGATGGGGTTTGCTGAGGAAAAATAATCAATAAGCTATCAAGAAGAATAGAAAAGAGTTTTGTCTGAGCCAAACTGACGACTAGCCTGGAAGCCTGCTTCCCAGATGATTCTGAGAAGCTGCTCCAGAGAAGCAGGGTTTTCAGCACAGTTTTATATCATGTCAGAACAAAGAATGTTAAACAAGTCAGGGATGCATTTCTTCAAGGTTTCAAAAAAATAAAAATAAAAACAGACCGGTACGTACAGGCACAGCACATACAGCAAGGCCTTGGCACCTGGAAAGGGGGGCTTATCATCAAAGGAGAACCAGCATTGGCGTCCTAGGAGGGGAGGCATTTAATAATTATTTTTAACACGGACATTCTTTACTTCTGGTCAATGCGCCCTTTTCTTTAATAATTAAAGCAGTATACAACGTCCTTGTTTTTAATTTTTACTGGCGTAGAGTTGCTTTACAATGTTGTGTTAGTTTCTGCTGTACAGCTAAAACCCTGCAGGATTTTCTGTCCACCACAAAGTTCTTCAGATGGGGACCAAGTTTCATTTCACCTCTGAACAGGAGCCAGCAGAGCAGAAAGAAGGAAGAACTCAGCGGTACTGTTTTTTTCTAAAATGAATGAAGACATAGGACCTGGGAGCTCTCTTTTCAGCTTAGAGGAGAAAGGATCATTCTGAAGATGTAAGTCCTTTCTCTCCGGGTCTCTGCTGCAAGAGGAAACTGCCAATCAGGGCGCCAAGAAAAAACGGGCAGAAACTCTAAATTCAGTGATTCAAACAGACCCCTGCAAAGACATGGAAAAACATCGTGGGCTGGTTCCTGGCTGAATATGGAGTCCTAAATCCAGCTAATTAGGATGCAGGACGCAGCAGAAATGTGCCACTGCCAGATTTCCCCAGACTGTGAGCTGTATCCCATAACACGGACATTCTTTACTTCTGGTCAATGCGCCCTTTTCTTTAATAATTAAAGCAGTATACAACGTCCTTGTTTTTAATTTTTACTGGCGTAGAGTTGCTTTACAATGTTGTGTTAGTTTCTGCTGTACAGCAAAATGAATCAGCTATGCATATACACATATCCCCTCTATTTTGGATTTCCTTCCTATTTAGGTCACCACAGAGCACTGAGTAGAGCTCCCTGTGCTACACAGTATGTTCTCGTTAGTTATCTACAATGTCTCTTTGATAGGCCACACACAGGCTATTTTTAGTTAGCATCAAATCCAGGTGAACTCATGCATAAGCCAGAATGACTGCCCCATATCTCACTAAGTTACATTTTCTTTTCTCAGGCTCATGTCCCAATAAGCCCGTCATAAGTTGAAACTATCATTACGTTGAAACGCGCTTAATACACCTAACCTGCCAAACATCAGAGCTTAACTTATCGGAGCTTATGTATGCTCAGAGCACCTATGTGAGCCTGAAGTTGCACAAAATCATCTAACAAACACCTATTTTATACTAGAGTGTTGAATAGCTCATGTAATATATCAAGTACTGTAATGGAAATGAAAACCAGAATGGTTGTAAATGTATTTATTTAAAAAAATTTTTTTAATTAAAAAAATTTTTGGCTGCACCACGCAGCATGTGGGATCTTAGCTCCCCGACCAGAGGTCGAACCCACACCCCGTCCAGTGGATGTGCAGAGTCTTGACCATTGGACCGTCAGGGAAGTCCCTTGGATCAGTCATTGACACTCAAGATTGCACAGCTGGGGCTCGTACCCAGCATCACAAGAGAGGAGGTACCGTGTGTTGATAGCCCGTGAAAAGACCAAAATTCGAAGGTTGCTACTGCGTGCGTGTCATTTTCTCACCCCTGTAAGTCAAGCCATCATAAGTCAGGGACCATCTGCACGTGTACCTTGGTGGCGGTGACGTCTTCCACTCCAGCGGGCACATGACTCAAACCTGGCCAGTTCATTGCATCCCCTTGACCTGAGTGACTATTTCAATTGATGCTCAAACAAAGAACCACAGAGACAGACAATAATGACTGAGTTCCTGGTTCCAGCTCTACCTGAAGCCTATCACCCCTAGAAACTTAGCTACATAAACAGTTGACTTAGGATACATGGTTTTTTATTTGTTTTTTTACATGTTTTGTTTTGTTCTGTTTTGATATTCGAACCTGAAAGACTTCTTACTAATACAGTATGAATCCAGGCTTACACTAGCGCTAGGGAAACAGAAAAGATTAAACGTCAATCTATTCCCACTAGAAGCTCACTGTCTTCAAAGGGGATCCTGCAATAATAATCCCAAACTGAGTTTCAAAGAAAAGTGACTAGCTTTCAACCCCCGCCCCCAATCATAAGCTTATGCTTTTCTTACAGTTTTCTTTGCATCCACGTTCACCTAATTCAGCCTGTTCACAAGTGGCTGAGATGTTTACACTGTTTTTCCCCATGTCCACCAGCAGCCTCTCAAGAATCCCAAAGAGAATTCCTACCTATCTTTGGCACACTAAGTAAACAATTTCCCCATGTTAAATATTTTACTTAAATCATCCCATAGTGTCAGAGACTTCCAAAGTTTCACCATCTACCAAAAGACAAGTATATTTTGTGTGTGTGCTCAAGCTCGGGTTTTACACCTTGAAAGCATGTTTATGTCCTTTTATGGGGACTGATTTCCATTAAGATTGCATGTTATTCTGAGTAGAGGGACAATGTACTTCCTGCCCCTTCGTGCACTGGGGACGTGAATGCAGGGAGTAGTAGGAAGGCTGAGATCTCCCTGTTAGTTTTGAGTTCAGGTGTGTCAGTGGGAGAAAGTGGGCAGCAGGAGTTCTGTGGCAAGGAGAAGGGACCTGGCAGAACCAGAAGCTAGCACAGGACACCTTCAACAGCTTCTCTGACCAGCTGACATGTTGCCAGAGGGAGGAGCAGCATTGTACAATGAGGTCAGAAGAATGCTTCCACCCTCAGGGCTCCTGTAGCCCAGGAGTATGACAATCCCTCCATCTCTCTTTACGTTGCTTAGATGGTCAATGGCCACAGTGCTTTAAATGACTGTACTTCTTTTTTAGTTGAAGTACAGTTGATTTACAATGTTGTATTAATTTCTGACATACAGCAAAATTTCAGTTATACATATATATATATTCTTTTTCTTATTCTTTTCCATGACGGTGTATCACAGGATATAGTTCCCTGTGCTATACAGTCAGACCTTGTTGTTTATCCATTCTCTATACACTAGTTTGCATCTGCTAATCCCAGACTTCCAATCCTTCCCTCCTCCACCCTCCTCCCCCTTGAAAACCACAAGTCTGTTCTCTATGTCTGTGTAAATGACTCTACTTCTGTTGAGTTTCCATCTTAGGAGGCCACTGACTCTCAGAGAGATCTTTGGGCTGAGAAGAACTGCAAGATTATGTTGGCTTCAGAAATCTGCCTTCAAGCAGGGAAGGTAGCAATGACTCCTTCTTCCATGTGTAGAAACAGAAGCCCCAGTGGGTTCGTTGAACTACCCACAGCCAATGCAAAGGCAACGGAGAAAACCAGATCCTAGACTTTAGCGCTGCGATGCTGTCACCAGCGCCACCACTCAAGAGAGAAAAAATAATTGCTCTGATACAAGTGAGCAGCTGGTATGTGCCAGGAATTATTACAGGGATTTATCATCCCATATAATCTTCATGAACAAAGGTACATCAGTGGATCTGTTTTCATCTCCATTTTACACAGGACTCAAGGTACGTGGAGGCTCTAAATAGGAAAGAATATGAACTACCCAGGGCTTCAGCTTCTGGGAACTCAAGAAAAAAGTAGTCAGAGGGAAGTCCGTTCAAGGATGTCCACTGGAGCGTCAGTTTTAACAGGAAGATGTGTCAGAAACAGCCTCTAAATGTCTGTCAGTGAGACAAGACCCCTCGCTGGCCCTTTCTCTGCCCCAGTGATGGTGACCACTGTGTCAGCCTGGGTCCCGGAGTGAGGGCAATGCAGAGTGAGGACCCAGCCGACCTGGGCATGGAGTGTGAGGAAGAAGCAACCTCTGCTGTTTTAATGATGAAAACTTAGGGATCACGAGTAACAACTGAACACATCACTTTTGACTCTGTCATCTCAGTTTAAAGACAACCAAACAAAAACCAAAAACAAAACCTGGGAAAAAGTCTTACACCCACTTAGTAGGCTTGTTCTTTTTTTTTTTTTTTTTCACAGAAATGTGAGTTGGCAATTCCAAAATCATTTAGTGTGTCGTAGGACTGGGCAAATCAATACATATATGGTGACGCATGAGAACCTGGCTTTTTTTCACTGAGGGAGGAAGGAGTCACAGGATGGCCAGGGAAGCAGTTAGAATGGACCCGATGCTGTTGCATTGGGATTGGACAGAGAAAGACGGAACACCCTGGGTTAATTAGGGCAGAAGAAGACTATTCATCTGTCGATGGACACTTAGGTTGCTTCTATGTCCTGGCTATTATAAATAGAGCTGCAATGAACATTGTGGTACATGACTCTTTTTGAATTATGGTTTTCTCAGGGTATATGCCCAGTAGTGGAATTGCTGGGTCATATGGTAGTTCTATTATTAGTTTGAAAACACACTATTTTTTGCATTTAAAAAACTTTTCTTAAAAACAACTTTATGGAGGTATAATTGTTATACGTATCTTTAAACAAGTTAGACAGCTAAAGAGTGACAGAGAGGTAGAGAGAAAGACACAACAATGAAGCATAGAGACATAGGAAGTTAAAGACAGTCATGAAGACAAAAACAAGTCAGAGAGAGAGTATTTGTGTGTTGAACCTTGGTCTGTATTCTCTGCATTCTTGTGTCCTCTGCTTCTGCTCATCCAGTGGGCTCTGTTCCTTTACACAACTGAGCTGTGACAGCAAATAATAATTACATAAGTATTTTCTTTAATTCCTATCTTGAACCTTACCATTATCCCTTCACCAAAGACCTGCTTCATTGCAATGGTTCCTCTGTTGTCTGAAATACAGCTCCTTATACATGTTGGGCTAAATTAAAATTGAATGAAGCTTCCGGTTGCCATAGAATCAGCAAGCCAATGACAGCTGGTCAATTAAAACCCAAAACTCAAGTCCACGGTCAGGATTTTATTTGAATATAAATAAACCCTTCTGTGCATTTTTTACTGTGAGCTGGCTGGTGCCTTTGTGACCTCACTGACAAGTGAGGACCTTGGCTGGAGCCTTGGGCTGCTTCCCAATCTTTCAGTCAGGGCTTATCCATGGATGGATGGAGAGACGAGGGGAGGGCAGAGCAGGAATTCGAGGAAGATAAGGACAGAAAATTACAGGGAGAGGCAAAGAGATTGGAAGAGAGAGGAAAGAGACAGTGAGAAGAGAGAGAGAGGACAAGCAAGAGAACATGTAAGCTGAAATGAAGTCAGAAAGAGTCAGAGACAGGCAGAGAGAATGACTGTGTGACAGACTGAGGAAAGGCGTGAGGAGAAGCATGGTAAACAGAAAGTCCTAGAGCTGGTGAGTCAGCTACCGGAGGGCAGCCAAAGAAAAGGTATAATAAAAGACCCAAATGGAAATTCAGGAGATGAAAAATACGGTGTTTGAGTTAAAAAATGCAAAGATGGGATTAGCAGCAGATCACACATTTCAAGAGAAAATAAGTTGAAGACATAACAATATTGAAAACTATTCAAAATGAAGAAGAAAGAGAAGAGACTTAAACAAATCAATTAAAAAGTCAGAGGCCTGGGAGTCAGCATCACACTGTCTAACATACATATAATTGGAGCCTAAGAAGGAAAAGATAAAATATATGTGTGTGTGTGTGTGTGTGTGTATGTGTGTATGTCCAAATCAAGCAATTTCCAAGAAATAATTGTCAAAAATTATCCAAATTTAGGGCTTCCCTGGTGGTGCAGTGGTTGAGAGTCTGCCTGCCGATGCAGGGGACACGGGTTTGTGCCCCGGTCCGGGAAGATCCCACATGCCGCGGAGCGGCTGGGCCCGTGAGCCATGGCCACTGAGCCTGCGCGTCCGGAGCCTGTGTTCCACAACGGGAGAGGCCACAACAGTGAGAGGCCGGCGTACCGCAAAAAAAAAACAAAAAAAAAAACAAAAAAAATTATCCAAATTTAATAAAAACTGAAACCCTACAGTTCCAGGAAGTTCAAAAGTCCCAAAGTAGTCTAAACATTTAAAGCAATCACGACACAGACCTACTAGAGAATGGACTTGAGGATATGGGGAGGGGGAAGGGTAAGCTGTGACAAAGCGAGAGAGAGGTATGGACTAAAAAAAAATCATATAAGATACATGAAAATCAGTGATACACAGGAAAATTAAAGGATGTCACAGAAAAAAGAAACATTAGGTATAAAGAAACAGAGATATGAATGTCAGCAGACCTCTCAACAGATGGCTCCTTGATATTTACCCAGGGGGTTTGAAAACATTTCCCTCAAAATATTTGTACACGAATGTTTACAAACATTTTATTCTTCATATCCAAGGCTTAGAAACAATAAATACAAATATATGAGCTGACTCTCATTGACTAACCTATTAAGTGCAAGGAGTTAAATCATGATGTCACATCATTACAGAGACAAGTCTGAATGTACCCCTGAACCTGTCATATCCCCTACCCCACCGAGGACAAAAACTCTTCTTAGCGTAACTGGTCTAGTTCAGACATTTTTATAAAAAATGTATTAAGTGAAGAAGTTAGCATGTCATTTTGGGCAAATCTGACAGAGAACCGCAACTTTTTTTTTCCAAGTGTTTGAAATTTCTATCACTGTAAAAAAAAACTCTGAAAGAAAAGAGCAAGAAGCAGAACTCAGTAAAAATTCACCCCAAACTCCATGTCTCCCATATTAACTTGCCCAGAGGAACATGGTGATGTTAAGATCTTCCATGATTAAAAAATGTAAGTAACAGGATGTATTTTAACATGTGTAGTTTTTTCCATCTGATAAATTATTTACCACCTTTTTCCTTAATGGGCATAAGTCTATTGAGATTAACATACAAAGTGAATGCTTTTTTAAATTATTGTAATCTAAAATAATTCTAATATGCTGATCCAGCATCTATGAATAGCATTTCAAGAATCAAATGCATACGAAAGAAACTGCTAGATATAAATTTATTTTTGTCTCCACAGCTGTATGATATTATATCCAACTTTAAAATTTCTTTGCCTGAATCTTTAAGCATCTAAGTGGGCTTATTTCTCAGGACAGACCTTTATTTTGCTAGACAAAGAAACCTCTTTGAACCTCCCCTCAATTTAGAGAAAAGTTCCATCTTTTTTTTAATTGTCTATCAATTCACTATGTTGAACAAATTATTATCTTTCTCCATTCGTACAAGCAAACTCAAATTGCAAAAGAATGGATCACCTGTTTTCTTAATTCCTTACCTGAATCATAAGATTCATTAACATCTAAGGAGATTTCATCCTACGAGAACTCTGTTTTGTCTAGACTATAGCTCCAAGTCATGCTGCCACTAGGAAGTGATTAAAAACTAGATCCAGGCTAACAGCTCCTTCACCTGTACCCTTGCCAAAATCTCAGACCAGAGGTCCCTTCTCTCCATCTCTGCTGAGAAAAAAACCCAATCACCCCCGGGTGAACAGTGAACCTTCAGGGACCCAGTAAACTGCATTTGTTCAGGAGACAAACACAAGCTGAGCTATTATTTTAATCTGCATTTTCACCAGGAGGTCAGAGCTGCTACAAATATAATTGTGCCAGTATCTATAATAATATTGCGATCATTATTTTTTCTCTCATTTCACCTGAGAAGGAAATTATAAGGTTATTTTATTAGAGTTTTCAATGAGCTTGGATATTGATGTAGAATAAAAAGTGTCAGGAAATGTTACTACAAGGAAATGAAGGGACAATTGAAAGTTTCCTTCTTTTTCTCACAGAGGAAACTTGGGGCGGTGAATAAGACAAAAAGGATCCATTTGTCCTTCTGTTGAAGCCATTCTCTCATCTCAAAATGTAGATCCTACAGTTAAAACCAGACTCCGGTCACCTATTTAAAAAGTCATATATAGACACTTAAGATTTGAATGTGAATTTTGCCTAGAAAATGTCTTGTTTTCAAATGCCACTCCCAAATTTATTCTAAGTTTTCGCACGTAGCGTACTTTTAAAATTTTATAAAGACATTAATTTTTATTTTAAAACACTTAGTTTGTAAATAATTATAATTCAGTGCTACAGACCACAGGTCTTATTGGGATGGATGGTAAATAGTTAAGGCCATACAACTGTGGCAACTATTCCATTCTGGTGTTGTATCTCAAAAGGAGCCATTGATAATACTTGAATAGGCATAGATATGTTCCAATAAAACTTTATTTACAAAACCAGGCAACAGGCCAGATTTGGCCCAATGTCAAAATTTTCTGACCTCTGTTCTCAATGCTCATCCTTCTGTGCTCACCAAAGCTACTCCTTAAAGCTTTTCAGTCTCAAATAGCTGTAACTCTAACTTTTCTGGGGTTTTATTTTGGTTTTTTTTGGTTTTTTTAAATTGAAGTATAGTTGATTTACTATATCATGTTAGTTTCAGGTGTACAGCACAGCGATTCAGTTATATATGTATATATACTTCAGATTCCCTTGCCTTATTGGTTGTTATAAAATACTGAGTAGAGTTCCCTGTGCTATACAGTAAGTCCTTATTGGTTATCTATTTTATATATGGTAGTATGTATATGTTAATCCCAACTCCTAATTTATCCACCCCCACTCTTTGGTAACCCTAAGTTTGTTTTCTATGTCTGTGAGTCTCCTTCTGTTTTGGAAATAAGTTCATTTGTATCTTTTTTTTTTTTTTTTTTTAGATTCCACATATAAGTGATATCTTATGATGTTTATCTTTCTTTGTCTGGCTTACTTCACTTAGTATGATCATCTCTAGGTCCGTCCATGTTGCTGCAAATGGCATTCTTTCATTCTTTTTTATGGCTGAGTAGTATTCCATTGTGTGTGTGTATATATATATATATATATATATATACCACACCTTCTTTAACCGTTCATCCACTGATGGACTACGCTTTCTGTTTTCTGAGTTCTAAATCTTGCTGCCATCATTCTTTCATACCCCACGTGAAATTCTTCAGTGAATCTTCTCAGGTCTCCCTTTGCACATCCAGAATATGACCATCCTCACCGAGTCCACCTCCAGAACTACATCCTTGGCCGAAGCTACCATTTACTGCAGCACACGCCTAAGGAATCTGGCTTCTGACTTTATTCCCCCTTCAGTCTTTGCTCAACACGGCAGTCAGAGGAAGACCATTAAAATACCTGTCAGACCTTTCTCTCCTCAAACCCCATCTCACACAAAGATAAGGTCTTTATAAAAAGTCAAGAGAAAGACAAATACCATATGATACCCCTTATATGTAGAATCTATAATATGACAAAAAAGAATCTATGAAACAGAAACAGAATCATGGACATAGAGAACAGACTGGTGGCTGCCAAGAAGGAGGAGGTCGGAACAGGGATGGAGTGGGAGGTTGAGGCTAGCAGATGTAAGCTATTCTATAGAGAACAGATAAACAACCAGGTCCTACTGTAGAGCACAGGGAACTATATTCAACATCCTGTGATAAACCATCATGGAAAAGAATATTTCACAAAGAATGTAGGCACTTCCCTGGCGGGCCAGCGGTTAAGACTCTGCGCTTCCACTGCAGGGGACACAGGTTCAATCCCTGTTTGGGGAACTAAGATCCCACATGTGGCGTTGTGCAGCCAAAAAAAAAATACAAAAAACCAAAAAAAGAATGTATGTATATATAGATGTACATACATCTATATATATATCTAAATCACTCTGCTGTACAGCAGGAACTAACATAACATTGTAAATCAACTATACTTCAATTTTTAAAAATACTGATAAGAAAAGTCAAGAGTCCGTCATAGGACCTACCAGGCCCCACATAGCGTTTCCCCGTCTCTCCCTACCTTCCCCTTTATCCTCACTGGCTTGAATGCTCGACCCACATCCCCTTTGTCTAGTTGTCCTGCTTCCATTTATTAATTCAACAGCCATCTGCAGGACATCAAGTCTGTTTATGATCGTATGTTCACTGAGATGACGATATAATGATGCCCCTTCACGCACTCTCTGTGTCCGAGTCCCGTGTGCATCTCTGTAGGAGAACATCCTTTTTGCTCCTTTTACCACCCATGGAACAACCCAAAATGCACCGTAATAAAAAAAAAAAAAAAAAAAGATGGGAGAGCAGAGAACATAAAAAGGAGGGAAAGGGGGGAAAGCAAAAGAAAGAAGGGAAGAAAAGGAGTGGGAAGATGGAGAAAAGGAGACAGATGGAGGTGGACACTTCTCAGAAGACCATATCCATTTAGGAAGCCAAAGTGGCTCAACTAGTTATTTCTGTCCCTCTCTCTGATGCTTCTTTTTCAACAAATATTTATTGAACACCGACCAGATGTCAAGTTGTCTTCTAGGTAGTGAGGAGACAGAAGTATATAAAGACAAACGTGACCTTCCCTTAGGGACTAAACATTCCCATGAGGTGAGAGATAAGTTCACCAACAAGGTCACGAGATGATTTTGGAGTGCTAAGTGCTATGAAGGAAATAAAAAGGATGGGTGTCATAGAACTGGCAAGGAGACTGGCCAGGGGGTCACTGTGGTCACCCTGGCAAGAGATGATGCCATTGGGCTCAGGTGTTGCCAGGTGAAATGGAGTTGAAATGGTTGGATTCTGGATAGATCTTTGAGGTTCCACGTGATGGTTAAATATGGAAAACCGTCACGGATGTCTCCTCGATTTTTGAGTCCTTTTTTTTTTATTATTAAGTTCTTAAATTGGAGTATAGTTGATTTACAATGTTGTGTTAGTACAGCAAAGTGAATCAGTTACACATATACATATATCCAATCTCTTCTAGACTCCATTCCCATATAGGTCATTACAGAGCAAAAAATAGAGTTCCCTGTGTATACAGTAGGTTCCTATTAGTTATCTTTTGTATACAATCGTGTGTATATGTCAATTCCAATCTCCTAGTTTATCCCCCCCCCCCGCCCACCTTGGTAACCATAAGTTTGTTTTCTACATCTGTGAGTCAGTTTTATTCCAAGCACATGGGAGGCACCATCTGCTGAGACAGGGAAAACTGGTGGGAAAATTCTGTCTGTCAACACAAAGAATGGGACTTGAAGAACATTGTGAACACTGGAATAGCCCAAAGCTTAGTAAACCCTTTACAAATTAATTTCCAAAACTCAATGCTACTGAAAGAGTTGATTAACAGGAATTTCACTCTATTAGAGGCTTGTTCTCTGAGTTACAAATGAAGCCCTTTGAACTGGAACTCCCATCAGCATCACGGCGTAATCACTCACGACTGGGAATAAAACACATAATCAATCGGCAACGGAAAGAGAATGCACTTTGGGGGAAACACAAATCACCTCTGTCCAAATGACTGTCTAACAGTGAATGACTTGGGAGGCTTTGGCTGGTCTGATGTGACGAAGGTCTGTGTGCCTTGCCTGGGACGGTGGCATCCAGGAGCTGCACCACTGAAAGGAGTGACAACCACCCAGCAGAGCCACGGTCCTCTTCACACATGACTCCACGTGGCTGTTCTTCATCCCAGGAAAGATCTGGGACTTGGGAGATAGGAATTTTGGGGTCAGTTCAACTTCTGCCTAGCTGAGTATCATAAACAGATGCTCTCTGAATCTGGAGCAGAACAAGTAAATGATCAGGAAAAGTCACCCGCCCATGCCTCAGTTTCTGTGCGAGGCTGAGCTTATTAGATGGTCTCCGATGATGCCATCCAAATCAAATACCATCTGTCAACCTTCAGCTATTGAAATGCATCTGATTGAGACATGGATATAAATTCCATCGTCAGCAAGAGCTGAGTGTGAAAGTGAGGGAAGCAGGCCCGGTTGGAATGGGGTGGGGCAGGCTGGGCAGAGAACCAGAAAATTGGGGCGGCAGGGGTGGAGCATGGATTCTGGAGCCAAGCTGCCTTGGACCCTCCCAGCAGCCTCTGGGGACATCCTTGGCTGGAGTGATTGTGCCTTATTGATTTATCATCTCCATTTGGCAGATGGTGACACTGAGGCTCAGGGATGTCCAGGGCCTTGCCCCAGGTCACACAGCCAGAAAGTGTCAAGGCAAGATTTGAACCTGTGTTTCGGTCTGACCCCAGGTCCCGATGCTCTTAACCGCTGTAATTTAGTGCTTTGCCATCTACTGTCTCTCTGATAGATCCCGTCTTTCACCTCTTCTGCTCAAACTGGCCAAGACAGCAGCTGGACCAGACCCCCCACCTCTGTTCCTCCCTCTGCCTGTATCTCATGCAAACAGGCAGGGATGAAATCAATCATTCCCTCTCTAGCTCCCTCCTTCCTTTCCCAGTGAAGGAGAAGGAAGGATACAGAATGAAAAACTGGAGAGTCCCTGTGCTCAGTGAGAGCACCATCCATTGTCAACCACCTGCCTGGAAATGTTGCCACCTGGCCACACTGGACTTTACTTCCTTTTAAAAGTTTTAGATAACAATTAAAAATTGGAAATATTTTTCATCTTCAAGTTTCTGGCTGGTCATGGACATGAGGAATGTCGGGCCACCCTGGGCTCCGACTCTCACGTGAAAAGAGTGGAGCTGAGTGGCGACGCCCGCTTTCGGTGGGAATAAGCCCTGTTCTGCTGTCCCCATCCGCGCTCCGCGCTCTCACGCCCACCGCCCAGCCAACCACGTGGGAACCGGGTGCTGGAGGATCTGATGTTAAGCCCGGTGACCTGTGGTATCTGCAGCACTGCAGGCACCGCAGCGTTTTATAAACGTGTGACTGTGTGCCTGTCCTCAGGAGGCTTAGGATCCCAAAGACAAGAACCCTGTGGAGCTGCCGGGCGGGGGGACCCGGCCACGTGCTGCGCCTCGCGCTGTTTCCCTGGCCCTTTACCCTTTTCACCTGGGAGATGCAGACTGATGGCCTACTCCCTGGGGACGATGCCTCCTCATTACCAGCAGCTTCGCTTCGGCTCTGACGTGTGACCGCCCCGAGCGGCAGCGCATCCCCGCGCCCCCAAGCGGCAGCGCATCACACCCCCCACCCCCACCCCCAGGAGGACGTGGCAGGGTTGTCCTCGGTTTATTTCATCCTTCTCTAAAGCAATTCCACACACACACACAGAATTCTGTTCCTGGGCGCAAAGTCCTTTTGACATCACTGATGCCAAGAACTGTGTCCTTCATCCGTCCTGGTTCCCACCCCCGTGCCTGGCACACGGGCAGGTGTGTGAAGGAATGACTGACAACCTACCCCTTAAACCGGAACCGCGCGCTACAGTTTCTAAAGAAGGTTGGGATTGTGGTGGATGAACCACTGGACTAACCTCATTTATCCTCGAGATCACATTACGGTGGGAATAAAGGAATTCAAATGTAATCCCCCAACAGCACCAAAAAAGGGCCATCGGCAGATGAAAGGCATGCGCCATCTCTGAGGAGGGAAAGCAGCAGATGGCCGGGGCTAACGGATGAGGCAGATGAAGCAAGCAGGACCGGCTTCCCGTAGTCAGAGAGCTGACAGTGAAGGGACGTAGCAACTAGGCTCCACGGAGGGCATCGACGTCACAGACTTTAACAACGTAAAACGTGCAAAACCAATAAATACCCGGATGGGGGAAATGGCAAGAAATCTCAGCGCGCCGTTTCTTCTGCTTTCAAATCAAGGAGCCGACGTCACCGGCTAAAATTGTGTCATGGAAGAAATACAGACGGTGTGGCGATGGACGTGGAGGCGACCATAGCAGCTATAGTGACAGTAATAAGAATAATAGTAGTAATAATGATCGTTCCAAACCTTGGTTTGTTTTTTTCCACAAACTTTTCTTTCTTAAACGTACCAAAGTAGTTTAAAAATAAAAATCTCTTCTTGTCAGCTAGTTTTTCTATTTTTGCTCATTTCTTTTATGAAATACAACTCTGCTTCGGATTCTTTGTCCTCTTTATCGATAAATAATTTAACACCTTCACGAATAAAATACAGCTTTAGAGTAGGATTTCGTTGCTATAAAATATGGTGTCCAACCACCGTCTACTTATCCAGCCAGCCACTCCTCTCGCTGTGGATTCAGGGATGTAGACCGTCCCGAATGATGATTCTCCAATATAACTGTCATATGGGGGGTGTTGGGATTTGGGCTTTTTTATTATGTTTAACATTTTTATAATGACTATGTATTGCTTCACATTAAAATGATAAAGCCTTTCGAGAAAAGCAGCCACTCGCAGGCTCCATCCAGCCGCAGGGCGGGCGGTGATGCTGGCGGAGAGGCTGCACCTGTCCAAGGGGCAGGAGGCCGCGGGCAAGGTGCGGGCCAGGTGCGTCTCAGGTGCTGTGCTGAGCGCTGGGTGGGGCTGCGGGAGGGGCCTTCATTTCTCACACTTGAGGCGACCGGGACTCGCAAGTGAGCAAAGGGCTGGATGAAGCAGTCAGCTGATTGGGGAGAAGACTGGGCCCGGGGGGCAGGTGTGTTCGGGAGCCTTCTGGGGGAGGGGAGCGCAGGCCCAGCGCGGCCACGAGCCGGTCGGTCTGTGAGCGCCATCTAGTGGGCACCCCGGGGACTGCCGCCTGTGGTCCCCTCTCCTCGGAGAAAGAGCTCAAGCCAATCAAAAACGCCATCCTGGCAGTTTGCAAAATTAAAGTTATTTAGAAAAAGATGTGCTGGACTCTGCGATAAGCTGTGCAAAGAAAAAAAAACATTGCAACATTTATTTGCCGTTTCTCTCAGGCGGCGCCGCTGTACAGCTGCCCTGGGGAGAGGGGAGGGACTTCGACAATTACAAGCTGCATCTAGTCCCATGGGTCACGTGACAATGCCACCCCGTTATATTTTTAATTTCACCACAATTCTTAAGTGTCTCCCGTTTAATCGTGCTGGCATACTAATAAAAAACAAAGTTGATGACATCTATGATATTCTTACATTGTAACAAGAACTGCACATATGTTGCCTTATTTCATCGTCAGAGTAACCTGCTGAGGTTGTCCTATTACCCCCTTGACAGAGAAGGAAAGCAGGGCTCCAGAAGGATAAGGAGCTGTCTTAGATCCCATGGCGTCGGTAAATGTCCTCACTTGGCCACACAGGCAGCCTCATTTTCCCAGCTGCGGAGAAGGCGGGACTGTTCCTCTATTGATGAGCACAGAGGGGCAGAGAAACTTGTAGGCAGGACCCAGGTTTGGCATTTCTAAGCAGAATCCCTAAATTAAAGGAGAACCAGGTGGATCTGGGAGAGAGTCGATGTCTCTCAGCGCTCATAAACATTTGCATATTTATGATCCACCTTGTGATAAATAACTCAGTTTCTCCCGCAACAGTCTAGGTGATTTTTTTTTTTCGAAAGGAAAATTATTTTCCCAGAATACAGCCTCCTGATGATGACTTTACCACCTCTGAGGGCGAGTCAAACAGAAACATAAAACCCTTCACATAATCGCTCTCAATTTTGTCATTCAGGGCTCATCACCCAACAAAATGGAACAATTCCTGAGTAGGAGTCTTTGATGTATATGCCGCCTGACGGACTTTCTTTTTGTGAGATACGTCATAAATATTAATGGTATTGACAAAGCCTTAGAAATTTGTCATGTCACCTTCCTGCAACAGAAACACCCAGAATTCTGTCACTTTGTTCCTCCGACTGACAGCCACCACTTTCTTTCCTGAACTCGTTCAGCTGGGTCTGTGTTTTTCCCATCACCAAACTCTCCATCAGCAAAGGTTTTCCGGAGTGGACACAGGTCACCTGAATTCAACATCTCAGTGGGTTTTTCCTTTTTCGTTTTGATTTTGACTTTCGCCTGCGTTCTGCCCTGCAGCCCTTGGTATTCCTCAGTTTTCGACTGTGGGCTAGTATATGGCATAACCTCACCCTCTCCCCACCCCCCGTTAAGTGAACACTGTAGTAACAGTTTTGCTGAATGTGTTCACTGGTGTCCACGTGCTGGGTTATTAGCTGTGGGTAGCTGAATCGCCCTGGACACTTCCAAGTGCAGAGGTTCTACAGCAGCATTTACAAAGTGCAGGGTTTCAAGACCATCCAAGAATGATGGTTAATGCTGGTATTTGCACAGAGTATTCACTGGATGACTTGGGCTCAGGAAGGGAAGGAACAAACCTGCTGATAGAAGACAATTTTCAGTATGTCGAATGGGACGGCTCAAGTCGCTGGTCCAGCAGCCTGAATGCCTAACGTAAGTCTGTAGATTAAAAACCATGTGATAGTGGGGACTTCCCCGGCAGTCCAGTGCTTAAGAATCCGAGCTCCCAATGCAGGGGGCACAGATTTGATCCCTGGTGGTTGGGGAACTAAGATCCCGAATGCTGCCCAGTGGGGCAAAATAAAAATAGAATCGAATTTTTAAAAAGGACCTGACAGCGAATCACTTACAACCACACTGCCCTAGCCACACGCTGCCTCTGCCCTTCAGGCATGATTTCTCCTCCTTCAGTGCTGTCTGGGTTTCTTGCTCGTCTGGGGAGGCCAGTTTTATATGTGCTGTGCACACTGCATTTCTGTCGCATTTCAGAGCTGAGTTTTACTTAGGGAGGCTCGCTAGAGCGAGCACGGGCTTGCATGTAGTTTGAATTACCCAGGGCTGGGGTGGCGATGTGTGCTACAGTGCATTGCTGGGTTCACTGTGAAAACTGGCTGTGCCATGGCTGCAAGTTAATGGAGCTATTCAATAAAGGGAGACCAAAGTAGGTGGTGTTGCTTCTTAACTCGGTTAATTTTTAATCAGCTCTTTTGGCTGTCTCCAAATTCCATCAACTGCTGAATGGTAGCTTTCTAGAAGATTCTGCCTACTGTAGCTACAGTTAAGTGACTTCTGTATACTTGTTTTACTTTTTACAATTAATCTTCTTATGTTGAAGTAACTATAGACGTGTGGAAAGTTGAAAGATGGGGAAAAGAATCTTGTGTACATTGCCCCCAACGGTGACATCTTATGTAGCCAAAGTACAATACATAAAGCCAGAAAACTGACTTCGGTAACATCACTGTTTGTTTGTTTGTTTTTACTGGAGTAGAGTTGATTTACAATGTTGTGTTAGTTTCAGGTGTACAGCACAGTGATTCAGCTTATAAATAGATGGATAGATATAGATGTATACCCACTCTTTTTCAGAAATTTTTCATTTATAGGTTATTACAAAATATCGAGTATAGTTCCCTCTGCTGTACAGTGGTATATGGTATATGTTAAGCCCACCCTCCTAGTTTATTCTTTCACCCCTTTCCTTTTGGTAACTGACATTGGTAACATTACTGTTGACTTGACTACAGACCTTATTCAACTTCCGACATTTTTTAACCTGCATTCATTGGTGTGTATACGTGTGCATTTCTATGCAATTCAATCCCGTATACAGATCTGAGTACCCAACAGTAAATTAGATGCAGAACTCTGTCATCATTACAAAGGATCTCTGTGACGTTGCCCATTTGTAGCCACACCCACCAACCACCCGACCTTCTGCCCATTTCCCCTGGCTACGACTCATCCCTCCTCCATGTCTGTTGTGTTTTCATTTCAAGAATGGTACATAGAGACTTCCCTGGTGGTCCAGTGGGTAAGACTCCATGCTTCCAACACAGGGGGCAAGGGTTTGATCCCTGGTTGGGGAACTAAGATCCCACATGCTGCATGGCATGGTCAATAAAATAATATAAAATTAAATTAAAATAAAAATAATTTAAAATAAAATATTAAATCCCCCTTAAAAAATGGTACATAAAAGGAAACTTAGGGTATGTAACCCTTTCAGATTGGTATTTGTTTTTCACTAAGCAGGATTCCTGCATGTCCATCAAAGCATTTCTTTGTCCCTAGTTATGCCTTTGCCTCACAAATTGGTACTCCACTGTATGGATGAATCAGCCTATGTTCCATTCAACTACTAAAGGACACTTGGGTTATTTTCCTGTATTTTTCCAGTACAAATAAATCTACGTATAAACATTTATATTCAGGTTTTCGTGTGAACATAGATTTTCCCTTCTATGTGTTAAATGCCAAAGAGTGTGACGATTACTGGGTTGTCTGGTGAGTGAATGTTTAGCTTTGTGAGAAACTCTCAAATTGTTTTCCAGAGTAGCTACACCATTTTACATTCCCTCCGTTGATGTAAGAGAGAAGCCGTTTCTCTGCACCCTCACCAGCATTTGGTGGTATCAGTGTGCTCTAGTTTAGTCCATTCTAATAGGTGTGTAGGGTGTTTCATTGTGGTTTTAATTTGCTTTTCCCTAATGGCAAACGATGTTGAACATCTTTTCATGTGTTTATTTCTCATCCATATCTTCTCCTTGGGAAAATACCTACGTCTTTCACCCATACTCCAATAGGATTTGTTGTCGTTGTTGTTTTTCTGCTGAGTTTTGTGAGTTCTTTATATTGGGTTGGCCAAAAGGTTACAGAAAAAACCCGAACGAACTTTTTGGCCAGCCCAATATATAAGGGCCCCTTGGTCCAGAATTTTTTGTGCTTGGCTGAATTTTTTGTCTCTTTTCGCCTTAAAGGTCAGCTTTTAGAGAGGCCTCTCCTGACCACCTGGCTAAATTATTTCCTCCTTTTCTCGCTCTCACAGATCACCTCACAGTCTGAAATTCATGCTTACCTGTTTGCTTCCCTATTGGATCACAAGTACTTTGTTTGTTTGCTCAGCAGGTGTTTCTCCAGCACCTAGTGTGGTGCCTCGTACACAGCTGGCACTCAGTGAATGGTCTGTTTACAAGCAGAACCCTCGCTGGCCAGCTGGATGAGACTCACTTGCCTCGAGCAGGACCCCAACTCTCCCACTTTGCCTTCTTCAGGCTGCTCAGAGCTACACGCCCTTCCCCTCAACATCTGCTCCTCTGTCACTTCCCAAGGCCGTTACCTGCAGCAGCTCACAGCTTAGTACATCTTTGGGCTGTTGCCAGAGATGCATTCTGTACATCCTCCACCGGGTACTCCACCTGCCAGGTGATCTGCTGGGCGCCAGCCGGGCCACTGCTGTTGTCAATTCCAAAGTCCACCTGCAAGATCTCATAGAAGGAGCCATTTTTTCTGCAAAACAAACACACAGTAAAGTGCAGTTTAACACCTGAGACTCAGCAGAGTGTCAAGAACGCGATAAATTGCCACATTCCTCTTTGTCAACCCAAAGAAGGATCGCCAAGTCCAACAGGTCACAGGCGGTGTCGATAGAGCCTGATTCACAGGCTGCCCACAGACAGCCCACACCTCCGAGTGGACAGGCCATCCGTTTTCAGGGCCCTGTCCTTCCCTGAATGAGGAGTTCGGACAGCACTGCATCTCTGGGCACTGTCACCGCTCAGTCCTCCCCAACCCCACACCTGCAGATGCCACGATCCAGGCACCACACACAGGACGTGGCCCGACACCTTCATCTAGGGCCACCATTTCTCCAACTGTGAGGCACAGCCTGGATTCTGGCTGTTTCTATGTCTACTTGCTTACCTGTGTGGCTGTGGACCCGTGGTGCAAACTCTGAGCTTTAGAATTTGGGGAGAACATTGGTGCCTACGTGGGCTTGTGAAAGCATTGTGAGACCAAGGATGGGAAAGGACCCCATAAAGTGCCTCGTCCGTGACATGAGCTACGCCGGGTTCTTCATGTCCTCAGCCTGCAACGGGATGGGGTGGGATGTAAGAAATCCCCCATGAATAAGGAGCCACGCCGGGTTCTTCATGTCCTCAGCCTGCAATGGGATGGGGTGGGATGTAAGAAATCCCCCATGAATAAGGAGCCACGCCGGGTTCTTCATGTCCTCAGCCTGCAA
>NW_020174645.1:2811984-2820896 GCF_003031525.2 Neophocaena asiaeorientalis asiaeorientalis | reverse complement strand
AAGATATGGTATATATACACAATGGAATACTACTCAGCCATAAAAAAGAATGAAATAAAGCCATTTGCAGCAACATGGATGGACCTAGAGATTATCCTATTAAATGAAGTAAGTCAGAAAGAGAAGGACACATACAATATGATATCACTTAAATGTAGAATCTAAAAAAATGACACAAACGAACCTATCTATGAAACAGAAACAGAATCACGGACATAGAGAACAGACTGGTGGTTGCCAAGGGGGGGTGGGTTGGGGGAGGGATGGAGTGGGAGTTTGGGGTCAGCAGATGTAAGCTGTTCTATATAGGATGGATAAACAACAAGGTTCTACTGTATAGCACAGGGAGTTATATTCAATATCCTGTGATAAACCATCATGGAAAAGAATATTTTTAAAAATGTATATATATCTGAATGACTTTGCTGTACAGCAGAAATTAACACAACACTGTAAATCAACTATACTTCATAAAAATAAATTAATTAATAATAAATAAATAAAAAGAACCCCCCGCCTGCCTTCATTCATGGAGTGACAACACTGTACGTGTGTTTGGAGGAGGGGGAACAAGGCGGACGGGGCACGTGTACGGGGCAGCGTCCTTCTCAGCACCTTTCTGCATAGGGGGAGCCTCTCATCATGGACATGGACTTGTAAATCGCAGGCTGACTCTTGCACTGAACAGAGAGTTCAAACAAAAAGCCACCCAGCACAGGATTTGTGAATGACGTCTGTTGCGTAAGTCTCTGTGCATCACCGTGTTTCTAGCTTTACCCAGATCCAAGGAATATGACAGCAAGGACCTTTATTCTGGTTTCTGTGGGAAGGGATGGGTGAGGCAGAGTAAGCAGGCTTAGGTTCCACTAATTGGAACCATTTCAGAGGACCTGGGACAAAAAGACTGTCCGGGTTGCCTGGCACCTGGCCCTGGGGTGATGAAGGTAGGTGGAGAGTGGCCCTGAGTGTGAAAGCTCAGTAAGTAAGTGGTTGGGGTAGAGGCTCCAGAGGGACTGGGTTTTACTTGCAAAGCACCCTTCAGGGCTTCCTACTATCTTAGAAATTGGCTGATCTTGGGAAGGGCGGTCCCTTCCATGTCAGCAAGGGCCCAGATGTCAAAGCATCAAGACACAGAAAACAAAAGATGTGGGTACCACAGCCGAACCCACCAGCCTGTCTTCAGGGACCCCTTCCAGCCATCATCACACAGCTTACCACTCACATTGACAATAAAGGTTGTTTTGTAAAGGAAAAGGGAGAGAGATACAGAGGGAGAAAAACTTTCCTTGCTCTCTAATGATCTAATGATTATGTCCTCTAATAGATTATTTTACTCTGATGGATTTCAGGACGTGCTGAGGCTGAGATGACAAAGGTTCTCCTACTTTGCACAGTCCTGGAAATGGGACGAGAGAGGTTGCTTCTGGTATTTGGGACTATTTTTTTTCTTTCTTTTTTTTTAGTGCTTTTCCCTGAGCATTAAACTTAAGAGCTGACCAAAAACAAGGTAAATACTTTGATGTATTTACCAAATCCAAAAGCCATTCAAATACTTTGAATGATGACTTACATCGAACGAACCCAAAGCATCCTTGACTTCATGTCCCAAATGATCTTCATCCACAAGGTAACTTGTTCAACCTCTGACTTTATCTGTAGACAGTAACTTTATGAGAACAAAAGTGTGTCTGTGTGGTTCCCGGTTTGTCTGCAGACAGTAACTTTATGAGAACAAAAGTGTGTCTGTGCGGTTCCCGGTTCCATCTTCAAGGGCTGGCATGGTGCCTGGAGATTGCAGGAACCCATTCAGTATTTGTTTAATTAATTAAATATCCTCAAAGTTCTGGCAGAACATCCTGTAAAATTCTGGGGCTGTAATGTACATCCTGGGAGGCAAGGAACGACCAGTCAACTGAGTCTTGAACTATATTCTTGTGCTTGGCTGGTAAGTATACTTAGATACACTTTCCTTCCCAGGAGAGACTTGTGTCTCTCCTATTAGAACATTAGTTCTCTGGTGGGGGAAGGGATAGTAGGGAGTTTAGGACTGACGTGTACACCCTGCTATATTTAAAATGGATAACTAATAAGGACTTCCTATATAGCACAGGGGACTCTGCTCAATATTAGGTAACAACCTACATGGAAAAGAATTTGAAAAAGAATGGATACCTGTATATGTATAACTGAATCACTTTGCTGTACACCTGAAACTAACACATTGTTAATTCTACTCCAACATAAAATAAAAAGTTAAAAAAAAAATAAAGGCACTCCAAAAATTACAATAAAGGGGAAAAAAAAGAACATTAGCTGTCAACTACAGGCAGTTTTTGGAATATTTGGCCATGCGTGGAGATGAGTTTGGGAGTCGCAGTTTGGGTAACACTACTAGTGGGTAGAGACTGGAGATGCTGCTAAATACCTCATGAAGGACACAACAGCTGCCTCACACCCTCTGTGATCATTTTCTGGCTCAAAATGTTAATGGTGTCAGGGCTGAGAAACCCTACACTGAACAGTAAGTTTTTCAAAGGCAGAGCCTGTTATTAACACCTTCGTCACTCCAGGGTTTAGCTTAGGAACTGGTAGGTTTATTTGGTCTGTAATTTGTTTTTTTTGGCCGCACCGCGGCTTGTGGGATCTTAGTTCCCCGACCAGGGATTGAACCCAGGTCCTCGGCAGTGAAAGCGTGGAGTCCTAACCACTGGACCTCCGGGGAATTCCCTGCTCAGTGATATTTACTGACCACCCACTAAGTACCAGAAAATGGAAATACAGATGCAGCTGCAAAAGAGATGCAGTCCCTGCCTTAGCAATCATGTAAATTAACCACAAGTAGCAGTAACTGTTATCACTAAAATCAAACAGAGGAGTTTAGTTTGTATTAAAAAGTTAAACAGCAAATTAAAACCACAAGGAGATACCACGACACACCTATCAGAATGGTTAAAATTAAAGATAGATAGATAGATAGATATGATGGATGGATAGATAGATAGATACATAGAACCAAACGCTGTCAAGGGCTCAAAAGAAAATAAATCACTTATAAACCTATATATGAAGGTTCATTGCAGCTTTATTTGAAACAGCCCCAAACTAGAACATTGCCCAAATACAATGGTTATAAAAACTGTAGTATGTACATTCATACCAGGGAACACCAAGAAACAAAAAGGAGCAGCATTGATCCAAGCAACAGCTGGGATGGATCTCAAGGGACCATTGTAGAGGTAAAGGACAGATTCATGGCTGCAAGGTGCTATGGCCTGAATGTCTGAGTCTCTCACAGATTCCTGTGTTGAATCCTAACCCCCAAGGTGATGGTGTTAGGAGGTGGGGTCTTTGGGAGGTGATCAGGTCACGAGGGTGCAGCCCCCATGAGTAGCATTAGTGCCCTTACAAAGACCCCAGAGAGCTCCCGAGCCCCCTCTGCGATGTGTAGTTACAAGGAAAGCTTGCATCGCCAAATCTCTCTTATTTGGTGGATTCTGCTGTTATTATTTTAATCTCAAATACAGTTTTCCAGCATGTGTACTCTACGAAATTTCCCATCTGACTCTTTAATGATCTCCTAACAAGTAATCCATCCCCTTGCCCTACTTTCCAACCACAGGAAAATAATCTTTTTCCTCTCTCTCTCATGCTCTTTTTTTTTTTTAAGTAAAATTTACCTTGTGACTTTATTTTTGCTTTGCCAACACTTCCCAGAGCTGAAAACAATAAATCTTGATAATGAACAAACACTCTGCTTTCTTCTGCTTTCTTGGCTGCCAGATCCACAGCTATTTCTCATGATAACAACTCACACTCACTTCCAGCCTAGCTGATTTTATCAGCAGCATCATGACCAAGTCCTGACACAGCTAAGACAACTGCTGTAATTATTTTTTTCTTTGCCTCTATCCTTCCGACAATATCCCAGACCTCCCCAGAAAGTGATGGTTCAAAATTATTTAAAATGAACTCCCTAAATACAATTTTTGGAAGTTGTCTTTCTTTTTGTTTCCTCCTGTTATTGCTCTTGATAAAAAATTTTTATTATGTAGAAAGACTTACAGAATCCATTGCTGAATGAATCTCCCTAAGTTAGAAAAGCATCCTAGTCTGGGTGACTTAAGCAATGATGTAGTATAAGCTGGCAACATGCACAGGGGAAGGGCTTTCAGATCTTGTTAACTCTCCTTAAGGATACTGGGGTAAAAATTTGGGGGTGAATATTCATGGGTCTGTGGGTTTGTCTTAGAGCAGAGCTGGGGATTTGTATTTTTAATTGTATACTGTAGTATCACTTTTTGAATAAAAATAATACACTCTCAGGATTCAAAAGCCTAAAAGAAGATAACTGAAAATTCTCCCTTTCATTGCTACACTCCAAACCATCAGCCAAACAGAATTTTTATTCATTTTCTCATTGGTCCTCCACAGATAGTCTGGGCACCTACAAGCCTGAACATAAGCGATTCTTTTTGCCTGGTTTTTTACAGAAACGGTGCACACTGCATACTCTGTTCTGCCTCTAGAACATTTGATCTCTCACCCAAAGGGAAAGGAGAGCTCTGGTCATTCTCTCCCTGGCAATGAAGTGCTATGGTCTGGAAGTGAGGTCAGAACAAGTCACATGGCCCCATCTGACCACGGGCTCCAGCAAAGGACCATCCTTCTGCGAGTCCAGAGGGGAAGGGGTGAGCCACGCTCAGGACTTGGGAACGAGGCAGCCCTGGCTGAGGCAGGAACTGCCCGGGAGGATAAAATTTCCTCTACACTACAGGTTCTCTGGCTGGTCTAAGAATTAAATTGACATGAGACAGATGAACAGGAAAAAAATCAAACTTTAATAACCTATATATATATGAGGGAGACCCAGAAAAACTGAGCGACTTGCCAAAAATGGCTAAACCCTCACCTTAAATACCATCTTCAGCTAAAGACAAAAGAAGTTGCAGGTAGAGGTTTAGGACTTTAAGGGGGAGGAAGGCAATTCACATGGAGATGGAAAAGCAAATGTTTAGTAACTAAATGTTTGCTGGGCCAGACAGAGACAAGGGGACACAGAGTGGACTCTGATCTCTAGGTCCTGTTTCCCCACCACCACACCTAGTCCATATTCCTTGCAGACATCTCCGGTGATAGCTCTATTCTGGGACTAGGCCCTCTGTCTAAATTTTTTAGGCAGTTAGAGGGAAGATCAAAGTTTCTTTGTGTGAGTCTTATGGGACTTGATGGTTTTCAGCTCAAAATAATTTGCATGCCAAAGAAATATTTTGGAGTGGCAAATTCTGTTCCCTTCTAGAACTGTTATGCACTATTGGTGAGAATGTAAAGTGGTACAGCCGCTATAGAAAACGTTATAGTGATTCCTCAAAAAATTAGAATTACCGCCGGATCCAGCAAAATTCCACTTCTGGTTCGATACCCAAAGGAATTGAAAGCAAGGTCTCAAAGAAATACATGTGCACGCATATGCATAGTGAAGCAGGAGGGAAGGGGTCGGGGTACAACCTTGAAAAGAATGATATAGCCATAGGACAAGCCAAAAACTGGTGAGAACCAACGAGGTCCAAGATGGCAGATGATCCTACTTCCGGGGGACCTTGAGCCTCATTATACGCTCATTGTAATACGTTAGCAACTATATGACACACCCACCAGCGCCATGACAGTTCTGAGGCCGACCATGAAAGGCCAAAAAGTGGGCGGTGGCCCGATTCCTGGAAATCCCCGCCCCTTCCCCAAAATAATTGGAATACTCCTCCCACTCAGCCGATGAAGTCACCAGCCCATAAAAACTAACCACACCATATTGCTGGGCTCTCTCACTTTCTGAGAGAGCCCACACTCTGCCTGTGGAGTGTGTTTCTCTGCAAGTAAATCCATTTCTTACCTATCACTTAGTCTCCCAATTCTTCCTGGACAAAGCAAGAAACTTAAATTCACCAGGAACAACAGCAGTGTTATTCACAAGAGATAAAACATGGATGCAACCCAAGTGTCCTCGGAGACCACTGAATGGATTAGCAAAATGGGGTCTGTCCATACAATGGAATATTATTAGCCTTAAAAAGGAGGGAGGGCTCTTTGGTGGCGCTAATGGCGGGCTCTGGGAGGGTTCACGCCAAGGGGTACTTCCCAGAACTTCTGCTGCCAGTGTCCTTGTCACTGCGGTGAGCCACATCCACCCCCCATCTCTGCAGGAGACCCTGCAATACTAGCAGGGAGAGGAATGGTGTGTACTGAAGTAACAGACCTCTGTTGACCAACCGTGTGGCTGACAGGGTCTTGATGCTCCGACTGGGTGTCAGGCCTGAGCCTCTGAGATGGGAGACCCAAGTTCAGGATATTGGTCCACCAGAGACCTCCCAGCCCCACATAATATCAAATGGTGAAAGCTCTCCCAGAGATCTCCTTCTCAATGCTAAGACCCAGCTCCACTCAATGACCAGCAAGCTACAGTGCTGGACACACTATGCCAAACAACTAGCAAGACAGGAACACAACCCCACCCATTAGCAGACAGGCTGCATAAAATCATAATAAGGTCACAGCATCCCAAAACACGCCACCAGATGCAGTCCTGCCCACCAGAAAGACAAGATCCAGCCTCATCCACCAGAACACAGGCACCAGTCCCCTCCACCAGGAAGCCTACACAATGCACTGAACCAACTTTACCCACTGGGGGCAGACACCAAAAACAACAGGAACTACGAATCTGCAGCCTGAGAAAAGGAGACCCCAAACACAGTAAGATAAGCAAAATGACAAGACAGAGAAATCCACAGCAGATGAAGGAGCAAGATAAAAACCCATCAGACCAAACAAATGAAGAGGAAATAGGCAGTCTACCTGAAAAAGAATTCAGAGTAATGATAGTAAAGATGATCCAAAATCTTGGAAATAGAATGGAGAAAATACAAGAAAGATTTAACAATGACTTAGAAGAACTAAAGAGCAAACAAACAATGACAAACAACACAATAACTGAAATTAAAAATTCTCTAGAAGGAATCAATAGCAGAATAACTGAGGAGGAAGAACGGATAAGAGACCTGGAAGATAAAATAGTGGAAATAACTACTAAAGAGCAGAAGAAAGAAAAAAGAATGAAAAGAATCGAGGACAGTCTCAGAGACATCTGGGACACCATTAAATGTACCAGTATTTGAATTATAGAGGTCCCAGCAGAAGAAGAGGAAAAGAAAGGGACTGAGAAAATATTTGAAGAGATTATAGTTGAAAACTTCCCTAATACGAGAAAGGAAATAGTTAATCAAGTCCAGGAAGCACAGAGAGTCCCATACAGGATAAATCCAAGGAGCAACACGCCAAGACACATATTAATCAAACTATCAAAAATTAAATACAAAGAAAAAATATTAAAAGCAGCAAGGGAAAAGCAACAAATAACATACAAGGGAATCCCCATAAGGTTAACAGCTGATCTTTCAGCAGAAACTCTGCAAGCCAGAAGGCAGTGGCAGGACATATTTAAAGTGATGAAAGGGAAAAACCTACAACCAAGATTACTCTACCCAGCAAGGATCTCATCCGATTCGACAGAGAAATTAAAACCTTTACAGACAAGCAAAAGCTAAGAGAATTCAGCACCACCAAACCAGCTTTACAACAAATGCTAAAGGAACTTCTCTAGGCAGGAAACACAAGAGAAGGAAAAGACCTACAAAAACAAACCCAAAACAATTAAGAAAGTGGTAATAGGAACATACATACAGGTAATTACTTTAAATGTAAATGGATTAAATGCTCCCACCAAAAGACATAGACTGGCTGAATGGAAACAAAAACAAGACCCATATATAGGCTGTCTACAAGTGACCCACTTCAGACCTAGGGACACTACAGATTGAAAGTGAGGGGATGGAAAAAGATATTCCATGCAAATGGAAATCAAAAGAAAGCTGCAATAGCAATTCTCATATCAGACAAAATAGACTTTAAAATAAGGACTACTAAAAGAGACGAAGAAGGACAATGGACAGTGATCAAAGGATCGATCCAAGAAGAAGATCTAACAATTGTAAATATTTATGCACCCAACATAGGAGCACCTCAATACCTAAGGCAAATACTAACAGCCATAAAAGGGGAAATCGACAGTAACACAATCATAGTAGGGGACTTTAACACCCCACTTTCACCAACAGACAGAGCATCTAAAATGGAAATAAATAAGGAAACACAGCTTTAAATGATACATTAAACAAGATGGACTTAATTGATATTTATAGGACATTCCATCCCAAAACAACAGAATACACTTTCTTCTCAAGTGCTCATGGAACATTCTCCAGGATAGAGTGTATCTTGGGTCACAAATCAAGCCTTGGTAAATTTAAGAAAACTGAAATTGTATCAAGACTCTTTTCCAACCACAATGCTATGAGACTAGATATCAGTTACAGGAAAAAATCTGTAAAAAATACAAACACATGGAGGCTAAACAATACACTACTACATAACCAAGAGCTCACTGAAGAAATCAAAGAGAAAATTAAAAAATACCTAGAAACAAATGACAATGAAAACACGACAACCCAAAATCTATGGGATGCAGCAAAAGCAGTTCTAAGAGGGAAGTTTAGATCAATACAATCCTTTCTCAAGAAACAAGAAATATCTCAAATAAACAACCTAACCTTACTCCTAAAGCAATTAGAGAAAGAAGAACAAAAAACCCCAAAGTTAGCAGAAGGAAAGAAATCATAAAGATCAGATCAGAAATAAATGAAAAAGAAATGAAGGAAACGATAGCAAAGATCAATAAAATTAAAAGCTAGTTCTTTGAGAAGATAAACAAAATTGATAAACCATTAGCCAGACTCATCAAGAAAAAAAGGGAGAAGACTCAAATCAACAGAATTAGAAATGAAAAAGGAGAAGTAACAACT
>NW_020174645.1:2807201-2810985 GCF_003031525.2 Neophocaena asiaeorientalis asiaeorientalis | reverse complement strand
TATACAGATTGCCAACAAACACATGAAAGAATGCTCAACATCACTAACCATTAGAGAAATGCAAATCAAAACTACAATGAGGTGTCACCTCATACCAGTCAGCATGACCATCATCAAAGAATCTATAAACAATAAATGCTGGAGAGGGTGTGGAGGAAAGGGAACCCTGTTGCAGTGTTGGTGGGAATGTAAATTGATACAGCCACTATGGAGAACAGTATGGAGGTTCCTTAAAAAACTAAAAATGAAACTACCATACAACCCAGCAGTCCCACCACTGGGCATATACCCTGAGAAAAGGATAATTCAAAAAGAGTCATGGACCACAATGTTCACTGCAGCACTATTTAGAATAGTCAGGACATGGGAGCAACCTAGGTGTCTATTGACAGGTGAATGGATAAAGAAGATGTGGCCCATATATACAATGGAATATTACTCAGCCATAAAAAGGGACGAAATTGAGTTATTTGTAGTGAGGTGGGTAGACCTAGAGTCTGTCATACAGAGTGAAGTAAGTCAGAAAGAGAAAAACAAATACCGTATGCTAACACATATATATGGAATCCAAAAAAAAAAAGGCTCTGAAGAACCTAGGGGCAGGACAGGAATAAAGACACAGTCATAGAGAATGGACCTGAGGACACGGGGAAGGGGAAGGGTAAGCTGGGACGAAGTGAGAGAGTGGCATGGACATACATACACTACTAAACGTAAAATAGATAGCTAGTGGGAAGCAGCCGCATAGCACAGGGAGATCAGCTCGGTGCTTTGTGACCACCTAGAGGGGTGGGATAGGGAGGGTGGGAGGGAGACACAAGAGGGAGGGGGTATGGGGATATATGTATACGTATAGCTGATATGCTTTGTTATATAGCAGCAACTAACACAACATTGTAAAGCAATGATACTCCATTAAAGATGTTAAATTTAAATAAAAAGGAAGGGAATTCTGGTATCTGCTACAACATGTGTGAACCTCGAGGCCATAATGCAGGATGAAATAAGGCAGTCACAAATAGACAAATACTATATGATTCCACTTCTATGGGATACTTAGAATGGTGATTGCCAAAGGTTGGAGTGACGGGGTGGAGAAGGTGACATGATTTAGTATGTATAGAATTTCAGTCTTACAAAATGAAAAGTTATCCAGATGGAGCGTGATGATGGTTGCACAAAATTATAAATGTATTTAATACCGCTGAAATGTACACTTGGTTAAAAGTTTATCACATGTTTACTTTACCACAATAAAAAAAAATTGAGAGACACAAAGGGAGAGAGAGCGAAGCTTCCGGAGCACATTTACATGCTGAATGTCACCAGTAAGGAATCAGAAGTTATTCTTGTAACTTTCAACCCATCTGCTGGTTTTCAGTACCTCTCAGTTGGGCAGGAATTCAATGGAAGAAACTTTTATAGGCTCCTGAAATCCCAAACGGTATAAATCTGCGTAAGTGAAGAGCTCTCCGTCAGGAAGTGTGCATTCCCTGGTATCCAATTAATTAAAGCTCAATGATTCCATCACATCCCCTACTTGGCCCATTGTATTCACTGCAACAGCCTCCAAAGCCTTCTTATAGGCCAATTACTCCAAAGTAATTAGGTCTTAAGGCAACCATACTTAAAGGGATTGCGTGCTTTTGATTTCTCTAACTTCTTCTTTGCTAATTACAGCTATGCGAATGCTCCCGACATTCTTCTGATGGAAACGTGGTCTTATCTAGAATGTGTTGATTATGATATTGTTTTGTCTGGTTCATCAAGTATCAGCTAGAATCATGCAGGAGGAAATGGTAAACCATATTAAAGAAAAGTGTGTTTCTCTTTTGTCTTGCAAAACCTGCTCAAGTCCAGTGAGAGAAAGCCAAAACGGGATGGCTCAGGATAGGAAATGACCCCGGTGTTCATCATTAGAGCAGTTCCTTCTCTAGGCTCCAGGAAAGGGAAGCAGGGTCCAGGGAAGGGTTCAGACACCACCGCTGTGCACCTACCCCGATGCTCAGCTCACATTAGCAGAACTGGAAAAGCTCATTTTGCGGAAACAGATTCATTAGTGCATCACAAAGGAATGAGAATGATGTCTGGATAATGATGAAATCTGGGTGTTAAGTACTGGCTCAGCCCTGTAGAGGCAGCAAAATTTGCCACCCAATTTTGTCTCTTTGTGAGACAGGAAGTGGGCAGGGCACAGCCTTTAAAAGAATAACATAGCCATTGAGGACACGACATAAACTGGTTAGAACGAAAGAGGTTCAAGATGGCAGACGACTGGCTTCCACTAGCCCTTGAGCCTCATTGTACACTCACAGGCGCCGTGACAGCTCTGAGGCCAACCATAAAAGGGCAAAAAGTGGGCGGTGGCCCAATTCCTGGAAAGCCCCGTCCCTTCCCCCAAAATAGCTGGAATAATCCTCCCACTGATTACCCAGCCTATAAAAATTAACCACCCCATATTTCGGGGCCTCTTGCTTTCCCAGATGCCTCACACTCTGTCTATGGAGTATGTGTCTCCCTGAATACACCTGCCTTCACTTTACTATATTCTTTCCTGCACGAAGCCAAGAACCGACACTTGGTGGCCTTCCCAGGGACTCGCCTGAGACCTGGGGTGTGACCATCCTCTCGCACTGTTTTTTCTTCCCGCAACATTTGGAATAAGGACTATTTTAGGCTGATTATTTTTAAGAAAGAGAAGGCTCAGGAAGCCTTTCTTTTTACCTCCCCCTGAGCTGGCTGAAGAATTTAGATAAAGAACCTATTCCTGGAATAGAGCTATCCTCAGAGATACCTGTGAAGAAGATGGGCTTGGTGTGGTGAGGGAAACTGGTTACCTCTTGGGGCCCCAGCTGAACCGAATCCCCCCGGTCAGGCAGGGATTCTTTCCTGCTCAGATTTATGCTGCCAAGAAGGAAACTGGGTTTGCCGCAAGCAACGCAGGTTTTTCCTCAATGGCCAGAGGATGAAGAAGGGGAATTGATGCTCTAAAGGAACCAGCTCCCAGAAGGGAATGAGGCAGGCTGGGACCTGGGACTTGGGACCCTTTGCTGCAATGCTTGCCCCTGGACAAACCTCTCCTTGAGCAACAGAATACAAAGAAAGTATACGGGACTAAAAATAACTGTGTGCATTTGCAGTTGGGGCAAATTATGGACGAAAAGATACGAAAGACCAGAAAACTCAGCTGCCACTTCTGAAGAGCCGGGGAGCAAAAGCTGGGGGTCGGGAGGCAAAGCAGGGCACCGCGCATGCCCCCTGCACTCACCTCAACCAAAGGGGTGGGCAGACCACCTGAGCCACGCCTCCAGCCCGACCCCTGGACACACCCCTACCCTCACCCCGTATAAGGAATAAGCTCACCCCCCCCCAGGCACACAAGGGAACCTGTTGTTTGTTCTCACTCCTCCCTGCCGCAGCAGGGGCCCCAGTAAAGCCTTGCCTGAATTTCTTACCTGGCCTCTAGTCAATTTCTATTGATTAAGGAGGCCAAGAGCCCTGGTCGGTATCAGAAGGGGAGTAAGGGAATTTAAGGGGCAGAAGGCTGTCAGGTCATCAGGGCTCTAGGAAAGGGGTGGAGATTTCCAGCAGGCAGTTGGGGCATGCACAGTCTTGCACGCTCCTTTCCGCATGGCACAAATTGTGCAGGGTGTAAACCCCCCTTTGGGCAGAGACCTCAGCATGGTGATGAAGCAAAGGTGACTTTAGGACACCTCCAGGTTGCATCTGAGCAGGTGCGTTCCTGAGGTCAAGCCCAAGCCACTGTATCTCTCTAAGGACAGAT
>NW_020174645.1:2799498-2807076 GCF_003031525.2 Neophocaena asiaeorientalis asiaeorientalis | reverse complement strand
TGGCATTCTGGTGATAAAACACCACTAGCTGGTATATGTAAAAACAGTTTATTTGGCCTGGGGCACGGGCTGCTTAGCATGGGTGACAAACTCAGCAGGGGCTAGAGTTCAGAGTCCACTCTGTGCCCCCTTGTCACTGCTGCCTGGCCCAGCAAACATTTGTTTACCAAACATTTGCTTTCCCATCTCCACGTGAATTGCCTCTCTCCCCTTTGAGGTCCCAAACCCCTACCTCAGTATCCTCTTTTGCCTTTGGCTGCGGATGGCATTTAAGGTGAGGGTTTCAGCCATTTTGGCGAGTTGCTCAGATTTCCTGGGTCTCTCCCATGTACACATGTTTTTAAACTTTGATGTTCTCCTGTTAATCGGTCTTATGTCGGTTTAATTCTTAGACCAGCCAGAAGGACCCAGAAGGGCAGAGGAGAATCTGTTCCTCCCTGACAAGGACACATAGGAATTGGCCAGTGTCTGAGAAATGACAAATGAAGACCAGAGGCCAACTCTGACCCCCAGATCTTCTTCATTCAGCCTACTTAGCGTTTGTCAAAGTCAAAATTAAACATGTCATACGAAGCTATGCATTTCTATTGGTCAGAAACGTCACTCTATTACAGGACAGACTATGATCTTACACACGATGATCAAAAGCTTGCCACAGAGAAACACCCTCCAAGGGTCTCAGCTCACGGGGGTGAAGCCCCTCATCAGACACTGTCTCTGTTCTTAACCAAAACTGCTTTTACCTTTTCAATGAAATTTTTAAAAAAGGGCTGACTCTACTGTGGTCTGGGCTCTGACAAAGCAATTATTTTATTTGTTGCCTTAAAGCAGGTAAAGTGAGAACCCAAAGGGGTTTCTGGGAAGAAAAACAAAATACAGATGCAATTATCTTTGAGGCTCTATTTTCATTTACCTAACTGTGTGCTTTCATTACAAAATCAGCTTTTTGGTAATTTCTTTCTTCATGGTTGAAAAAGAAATTAAACAAACAAACAAAAAACACACTGCATTTGGAGTCAATTCTTCAGGGTCCATGTCTGCTGAAAGAAGAAAGCTTTAAGAACAATGTTTCGAAGGCTGGGCCGCTCTTTTTGTTTTAATTCATTTAATCCCCACAGTGAGCCTGCAAGGAAATTGCCACTTCACAGAAGATGTTCAGAGAGTTTGTCATTTAAATTCACACAACTGTTCAGAGACAGAGGTGTCCCCAAGGAACCCAGCTCTCTACCTTCAAACCCCAGGCTACACCTGCCTCTAAAAAGCCCCCGTTTCCCTGGATCTGAGAGATTCTTTCCAGATCCCATTGGGGGTTGCTTCTGTCACAGCGGGATGCTGGGTGGTGTGCAGGGGGTCTCCAGGCCGGAAGGGCCAGCAGACACCCTCAGAGGGTGAGACCCCTGCAGATACAACACACAAGTGTGGGTCTCGAAAACAGCAATCAGCTTATTTGCATCTAGAAAACAGCCCTGTCGAAATCCCAGCCTTTTTATTGGTTCATTACGTTTTTCGTCAACTATCTTTTCTGTGTATTTATCACAGTGGTGTGAAGGTTTATTTCTAACGGGTTTATAAATGGATTCTTTCAACATTTTATTCGGCATTTGCATATTAATCATATAGGGATATGCTTCTTTGTGACTAAGAAACGTGCTTTCTCATTTATCTTGAAATGCACTGCTCTCCTGTCTAGCCTTCCCCCGCTTTTGATACAGTGTGGATAATAAAAATGTTAATTTAGTCAATACATATAGGTCCCTCACTCAGTGCTAGGCACTGGTACTAGCACTTTACATGGATAAAATAGTTTAATCCACACAGCACATCTATTGGGTGATGTGATGGGCATGGCTCCCAATGGCACATGCATTTCCTAATCCCAAGAACCTGTGAATGTGACCTTCTCTGGAAATAGGGTCTTTGCAGATGCAGTCAAAGTAAGGATCTTGACATGAGACTGCCCTGGATTATCCAGGTGGGTCCTGTGGTGGGCTGGATGGTCTTTTTAAAAGATATGACCACTTGGAACCTATGAAGGTGACCGTATTTGGAAAAAGAGTCTTTACAGATGTAGCTAGGTGACAGATCTTGAGATGCACTCACCCTGGATTAGCAAGCTGGGCCCTCAATCCAATAGCAAGTGTCCTTATAAGAAGACGAGAAAAAAAAACAGAGAAGAGGACAGGACCACATAGAGACAGAGGCAGAGACTGAAGTGATGCTGCCACAGAACACGATGCCAGGAGCCACCAGACACCGGAAAAGGTCAGGGAAGATTCCTGTGGGCAGGACTTTCCCCTGTGTCCTCACATGGTCTTGCTCTGTGTGTATCTGTGTCCTAATGTCCTCCTCTTTTAAAAGCATCGGTCAGATTGGCTCAGGGCCCACTCACATGGCCTCATTTTACCTTAGTTCCCTCTTTAAAGACGCTATCTCCGAAAACAGACATATTCTGAGGGTCCTGGGAGTTAAGACTTCAGCAGGTGAATTTAGAGAGAACACAGGTCCACCCACAACAGTTACCTTTGCAATAGTTCACGTGATTCAACAGTGCAAGAGACCCGGCTGTGCTCTTGAAAGCAATGCCTTTTCTCTGCTTTGTACTTTTTATTCCCTCTATTAACTGGAAAATAACAATTTGCTGTAATGAGTCACTCAGAGTCAAAGAACACCAAATCCATCACCCGTTCTTGGTTTTTTGCAAACGAGTAAATATTACTTTCTTTCCGTTTATAGCATCATCTAAGTGACAGCCGATCCATCAGCTTATCTGCTGGTGTTTAACGACAGCATTTTGCATTCATTACTACCTACTTACATCATTCTTTTAAAAAGAGGAATAACTTCATTCTGCCTCTTGACAGTAGGGAAATTAAATGGTGAGCCATAAAGATGAGTGTTACTCTGGAAAATAAAACACCAACTGCAGAACTATAAAACCCAGCCAGATGTGCGTCACCCCAAAATAAGATACACAAGCCCTCGCTTCTGGAAAACGCTCTCATTTCAGAGAGTAAAGAAACCTTCTAACTTCAAATACAACTTGCCAACTGGTACAACCATTTGGGGGAGCAATCTGGCAACACAGAAAGTTAAATGTATGTATACCTAAGGATGCAGGGATTCTACCGCTATGTACGGACACTAAAGCCTTGGCATCACCTTTTTTACTGTAACTCACATTGTTAAAAAGATTTTGCATGACAACTCAGAATGCACACGTATGCACCCGTGCACACACATGCAAATCTTCATATTCACGAGGATGGACAAAAACATGAAATGACAGTGTCGTCTCAGGACTGGATAACACTCCTTCTTGCTGTCAAAATACAGCCTACAGAGCTCTGGACTCCCTGAACACTGCAATGTCAATGAAAATAATTAATAAACAATCTATAGTAAGAATAGAAAAGAGTTTTATTTGAGACAAACTGAGGACTAGCCCAGAAGCCTGCTTCCCAGGTTACTCTGAGAAGCTGCTCCAGAGAAGCAAGGTTTTCAGCACAGTTTTATATCTTGTCAGAACAAAGAACACTAAACAAGTCAGGGTTACATTTCAAGGGAAACACACACACACACCCAGACCAGCACATACACAACGAGTCAGCATGGCCTTGGCACCTGGAAGGCAGTCTTATCATCAAAGGAGGACCAGATCGCTGTCCTAGGAAGGGAGGCATTTAATCTTTTTCTTTTTTGGCCGCACTGTGCGGCATGCGAGACTTAGTTCCCCGACCAAGGATCGAACCCGTGCCCCCTGCAATGGAAGCTCAGAATCTTAACCACTGAACCGCCAGGGAAGTCCCACTTAATCTTTATTTTTAACATGGACATTCTCTACTTTTGGTCTAATAACTACAACAGATGTACAATGTCTGTTTCATAGGCCACAAACGGGCTATTTTACTTAGCATAAAATTCAAGTCAACTCATCTATAAGCCAGAATGACTTCCCTATACCTCAATATGTGAAAATTTCTTTTATCACCACTGAAGATCATGTTGGTCTAGTACATCAATGACATCGTGCTGATTGGACGGAATGAGTAAAAAAGGTGGCTAGTACCTTTTACTAGAGGCCCCGGAAAGACACACGTGCTCCAGAGGGCAAGAAGATTTGGGGACCCGCATTTCAGGGAAGCTGTACCACATTTAGTGGTCACAGGCAGGCAGACATCCTCTCTGAAGTGAAAGGCAAAGTGCTGCATCTAATGTCACAATGAGGAAAGCACAGGGTCTAGTTGGTCTCTCCTTGGGTTCTAGAGGAAACACGTTTCACACTCAGGAGTGCTGCGCTGGCTCATCTCCCAAGTGACACGCAAGGCTACCGGCTCTGAGTGGAGTCAACAACAGGAAAGGGCACTGCGGTCAGTCCAGGCTTTGGTGCAATCAGTTCTAATGTTTGGGACGAACCATCAGGCAGACTCCAGGGTCCCAGAGGTATAACCACGGGGAAGAAGATGCAGCATGGAGCTTATGGAAGTCCCGGTGGGAGAATCACAACACAGGCTCTTGGGATTCTAAAGCAAGACCACACCACCCAAAGCAGCATACTGTATACATTTTAAGAAGCAGCTCTCTGTAGAGCACAGGGAACTCTACTCAGTATTCTGCAATAACCTTATACGGGTAAAGAATCCGAAAAAGAATGAAGGTACGTATATGCATAACTAAATCACTTTGGTACACCTGAAACTAACACAATATTGTAAATCAACTACACTCCAATAACACTTAAAAAAATAATAATAGAAAGAAGCAGTTCTCACCTGGCCCTCCTAGAGATTGAACACTTGGCCACAAGGAAACAGGGGCCCTGGGTCTGGACATCCGCAGTGGCTGGATTCTGTCTGAACTGCCAAGGTTTAAAGTGATAAGGGCACAGTAGCAGTCCTGAGTCTTCCTCGCCCAGCCTGGGTCTAGAATCCCAGCCCCACGGAGCTGAGAGAGGCCACTGATGCTGGGGAGAGCTCTTCAAATCCATCCGTCCTCCCAAGCTTGGCCTCTGGTTCTCTAGGAGGGCCTGTCTGGGGGAAAAGAAATGGATCTGCAGTCGTTCTGGATCTCTTTATTGTTTCTTCTTGGGTTTTTTGTTTGTTTTGTTTTGTTTTTAGAGCAATTGAAATCAGGATGCCTGGGGGTTCTCTAGTAACCAGGAAGGATGACACATGCAAAAATCAGACTTCCTTTCTACCTTTCTGATATTCCACTGAGCCAACTCAGTGGGAGCTGGGCCACCCGAGCCCTGTGGGTGAGAAGCAGGGACCCTGGTGGGGACGGCCAGATGTTGCTGGTTTGGGGAGGTGGCAGCAACTTGGGTCTAAGCCTCTCTTGGCAGGTTTCTGCCTTCCCATCTGCTCCTTCTACCTATAACAATGTAATAGGGAAGAACAAATCTGACACCATATTGGATTTGTTTCTTTTACTTTAATCTTTTTTTTAAATAAATATATTAACTAATTAATTTATTTATTTTTGGCTGCATTGCGTCTTTGTTGCGGTGTGCGGGCTTCTCATTGCCGTGGCTTCTCTTGTTGTGGACCATGGGCTCTAGGCGCATGGGCTTCAGTAGTTGTGGCACGTGGGCTCAGTAGCTGTGGCGTGAGGCCTTAGCTGCTCACTTTAACCTTTGTATTCTATTGCTTTTGCTCCCTGTTAAGAATGTTGCCTGTAGCGTGAAATGTACAGGAGAGCCCATTCTCAAGGCTCTGACCTTCAAGAGTGTAACACTTTTCCATTCATACAGAGAGAAAACATTGCAGAACAAAGAATATCATTTGTTGGTTGCAGGTTTACAGGAACATTAGTGACCTGACCTATGAGGACAGCTGCAAAGGATTCTGACACCAAGAAGTCTGCAACAACCAACCATGCCCCTCCCTCGTCTTTCCTATAAAAGGGCTTTGCTGAAACCCTTCCAGGAGTTCCGGGTTTTTTAAGGCGTGAGCCACCCATCCACTTGCAGGGCCCTGCAATAAAACTTTCTCTGCTCCAAACACCAACATTTCAGTATTGTTTGGCCTCACTGTGGGTCTAGCACATGAACCTGCGTTCCCTAACAATTCAGGAAGCGGTCAGACAACCGCTCCCCGAAGGCTCAGCTTCTCCCAGGGTCTATGAGGGTGAGCATGGGAACCCCACCTGGGTGGCAGCTGGGAGCACCTCCTGAGAGTGGGCAGCTCAGGGAAAACCAGAAAGAAGAGACACTGGGTGGGGGCGGGAGGGGGAGGTCTAACTGCACAGAAACCGCTACTGCAGGGTCAAGGGGGCAGTGGCTCATGTTTTTTGTTTGCTTATTTTTTTCTGAATAGACAAAACAAGCATATTAAGAAAATAATCAAACAGTACAGAAGAGCATGAATTAACTAACTACTTTTTCTCCTGTCCCCACATCCCAGTCCCCTTCTCGAGGATACCACCGTTCGCGGTTCCTGGTGTGACATATGTATGTATAGAGTCCCTATTTTTGCACCTTGTTTTTCCTGTTTAAAAATGCAACTGTAGGGGCTTCCCTGGTGGCGCAGTGGTTAAGAATCCACCTGCCAATGCAGGGAACACGGGTTCCAGCCCTGGTCCGGGAAGATCCCACATGCCGCGGAGCAACTAAGCCCGTGAGCCACAACTACTGAGCCCACGTGTCACAACTACTGAAGCCCACGTGCCGAGAACCCGTGCTCCGCAACAAGAGAAGCCAGTGCAATGAGAAGCCCACTCACTGCGAGGAAGAGTAGCCCCCGCTCGCCGCAACCAGAGAAAGCCCACGTGCAGCAACAAAGACCCAACGCAGCCAATAAATAAATTAAATTAAATAATAAAATAAATTTATTTTTAAAAATGCAACTGTAAGAGGGTAAATCTTAAAAGTTCTTATCACACACACACAATTCTCACACACATAATTCTAACTATGTATGGTGACAGATGTCAACCAGACATTGCAGTGATCATTTCACAATGTATACAAATACCGAATCTTTGTGTTGTACACTTGTAACTAAACATAATGTTGTATGCAATTATGACCCAAAAAAATGATAATTTTTTAAAAAGCAGAATGTGAAAAAATGCAATTATAACTCTTTCCATTTTAAGCCCCATGGAACCTTTTTTTTTTTGGCCACGCTGCCCAGCTTGTGGGATCTTAGTTTCCCGACCAGGGACAGAACCTGTGCCCCCTGCGTTGGAAGGGCAGAGCCCTAACCACCGGCCCGCCAGGGAAGTCCCTGCATGGGACTTTTAATCCCACACTTTTCCCGCTCCCAGGGTGTCACCCAAAATTTGGGGGTTAGGGGGTGCGGACCACTCGCCCTGCAGGGCCGCGGGAAGGTGGAAGGGCCATCTCCAGGTCTGAGTCCCTGGGTATCTGGGTAGAACTCTCTAGGGCTGCGACCCAGAGCGGGAAGGAAGGGAGTGGCCATATGAAGTCCCTCTGTCGGAGGAGAGCATCCTTCTGGAGCACCGAGTCCTCCCCTGTAGGCCTCGTTACCTCAGACTCTGGAAGGACGCTCCTTTCTGCGTGCTTCACCCCATGCGCCCTGGCGCTCACCGCCCGACCAGGTGGCGGGCGGGTGGGCGGGA
>NW_020174645.1:2751035-2799378 GCF_003031525.2 Neophocaena asiaeorientalis asiaeorientalis | reverse complement strand
TAGCCGCCCAGAAGCAGTGGGCCGGGAGGGGCGCGGGCAGCTGCCCTGGGGGGAAGGGGTCTTCTGAGGGGAGGGGGCCCGGGCGCGCCCATCCGAGACGCTGCCGGGCCGGTGACTCGGCTGCGGGTGGCGCCCCGGAGTCCGGGGAAGCGGCGGGGGATGCAGGACGCTCTCCGAAGTCACCCCCGGGCAGAGGTAAGTCGAGGGCGGGCGGCCGTCGCGGTGGCGCTCTCGGCTCGGGAAGCTCCCTCTGATCTCCGGGGGCTTCCGGGCGGAGGGCACCTGAACCGGGAGTTTGTACGCGGGAATCTGGCGAAGCTGGCTGGTCGCCCCGTGAGCGCCTGTGCAGGGGCAGCTCCTCCTCCCTGGATGGACGGGTCCTGTCCGGAGTCTTGCGGCTTTTGGGGGCCACTTTGGCTGCTTCCGCATCTCTAAGTGGTGCCCCAGGGTCGATGAGGGCAAGGGGAAGGTTCTGTGGATCGTCTCCCAGCTGCCTACCCCTGGGTCAGTCAACCTGCGGTCCTGGGGTAGGCGTGTTCTGGCTTCTTGCTCATCTGCACTCCAGACGAGGGGTCCCTGCCCTGCTCCCAGCTCAGTGAACATGTCAGCACAGAGAATGGAGCGAATCTGTGCGCCTCCATTCCTACAGCCGTGGGGTCTCACTCCATCGCCCCCAGGAAATCCAATATTTTGCGCCCCCTTCTCCCCAACCCTGGGGTCCCAAGAGCCGACGTTGGCCCACGGAGGAAGGCAAGATCACAGCGCTAGTGTCTTGCCAGAAATCTGGGACCGCCCGGAGGCGTCTGAGATTGAGATCAAAGCAGTTTGGGGGTGCGGGTGCAGACTGGGCGGCTCCCAGGTGGTTGGTGCTGGGAGAAGGTGGGGGCGAGTCTCCGGAACCGGACTTCACGGCGCAAATGGACCAAGTGTAGTAGAGGGATTTTGATGGGCACGTCGGGCACACAGCACGGCGCCTGGAGCGTCCACTAGCAGGCTAGCTGGTGGCGTGACTGTTGCTGTTTTGTATCACGGGCACGTGCGGCGGGGGTGGCCGCGTAGATTCGGTGGCACCAGGGCCGGCGGCGAGACGATGGGGGGAGGGGTTCATCCTCTGAGCCCCGGGAGCAGTCAGCCTAGGGCGCCCTTCCCCTAGGATAAAGGCGCCTGTCCGGGGTCTCAGGGTTCCGACCAAGTGCAGAAAAAGGGAGATTAATGGCCACGCCGAGGTGAATGGCCTGCAGGTCCGGACTCTGAGTGCGCGGGGGGCCCTGGAGGCTCAACCCACCTGGTTACCGCCTGCGCCCTGCGTCCTCTTCGCGGCAGCTGCAGGTTCCGCCCCCGTCCCAGGATGGGCTGATTGCTGTAAGCCTAGAGCACATCGTGGGAATCACGGCCTCTCTCCCGGGAGCCTTTCTGCCTAAAGCTGGCCTATAAACGCATTGGAAGGGGCACTGCCAAGTGAAATGAAAAAGTTGCTTTTGCTTTTTCCCAAGGTCACTAGGCACAGCCGGGAATCACCTGGAAATGCAGCTTCTTTAAAGCTGCAGGTTCCCAGACATCGTGACTAGACCCACTTTTTGGAAACATCCTCACTACCGATTTTAAGTTGAAAATTTAAATACCTGGAACTCCAGGTATGCAGGAGTGGGTTGGGGGCCGGGGAGGTGAGGAGAAGGCAATTGTTTTCTGTTAACTTGAAAGGCAAACAGATCTCCAGGGTCAGGGTGCAGAGGAAGGAAGGTGAATGAATAGCGAAAGACCCGGCTATTTTGTTTCGTTTTATTTTATTTTAGTTTTAATTTTTAAAAACATTTATTTATTTGGCTGCGCTGGGTCTTAGTTGTGGCACGTGGCTTGGGCTCTTCATTGCGGCATGCAGGATCTAGTTCCCTGACTAGGGATTGAACCCGGGACCCCTGCGTTGGGAGCTCAGAGTCTTAACCAGTGGACCACCAGGGAAATCCCTATTTTATTTTATTTTTGTTTGGTTGGGTTTTTTTGGCCACGCTGCGAGGCTTGTGGAATCTTAGTTCCCCGACCATGGATTGAACCCAGGCCCCCGGCAGTGGATGCTAAGAGTCCTAAACACTGGACCGCCAGGGAATTCCCGGATCTGCCTATCGGTGGTTTGGAAGGCTTCCTTGAGAAAGCAGACTTTGGAAGGGAAGCATGAATGAGGTGAGGGAGGAAAGCTGTGAATACTGGGCAGGAGCTGTCCAGGCAGGACAGCAGGGCAAATGGAGATGGAATAATCTTGCTCTGTTGGAGAAATTGCAAGAACAAGTGGCTGGAGCAGAGGAAGGAGAAGAGTCCAGGGAGGTGGGATCAGAAAGATGGGCAAGAATGGCCCCATCCAGGGGCTTCCCTGGTGGCGCAGTGGTTGAGAGTCCTCCTGCTGATGCAGGGGACGCGGGTTCGTGCTCCGGTCCGGGAAGATCCCACATGCCGCCGAGCGGCTGGGCCCGTGAGCCATGGCCGCTGAGCCTGCGCGTCCGGAGCCTGTGCTCTGCAACGGGAGACGCCACAACAGTGAGAGGCCCGCGTACCGCAAAAAAAAGAATGGCCCCATCCAGACTCTGATAGGCCCTTGGATCTTGTAGAGTCATTTGTTGGCAGTTCCCACAAGGAATATGGCATTTCAAACCAAATGGAGTTCAGAATTTATAGTGCTCATTTGTAAACTACTTGTGGACCTAACACAGTTTCCAAGATTCCTATTCATAGTTCTGAATAGAATTTTATTTCCTCCTTTCCACTTTGGGAACAGAGGACCCAGGGGTCACCATCCACATACAGACTTCCCTCATCACAACCTTACCTGTACAGGAATCTTCATGTAAGAAGTGCAGAAACCTCCTTTTTCTGAGATCAGGAGTCAGAAAACTACAGTTAGGGGCCAAATCCAGCCCATCATCTGTTTTGTAGATCAACTTTTAGAATACAGCTGCACATTTTCATTTATTCATTCTCTCTGGCTGATTTCCTGCTCCAACAAGAGCTGTGTAGTTGTGACAGAGCCTTAAAATTCTCTTTTCCGTCTTCCATCCTTAAAATATTTGAGTTGTACGAGGTAAAGCACAAAGAAGTACTGGCAAGTACTTGTCTTATGAAAAAATTTGTGAGTGGTAAGTGAATGAGAGCATGCGAGATTGGCTGGAGCTTCCTTTCCTGGTGGAATTATACAGTAGGGCTATGTCCTTGCTGACTCCACCGAATTTTGTCTGGGACCGTTTTCTGTCTGCTTTAGAAGATCTCTTTCAACTAGTAAGATCCTTGCGCATCTTTGTTATGCCACGGGGTTTTTGGAAACCTGCATGTATCTAATGAGCATTCCCAGAGTCTCGGTTGCAAATACATGGAGAGGGCATAAGATCTGTGTATTACTGACCATGATGTCAGCTGCAGTTAGTATAATACCACCCCAAAGTGTCTGAAATGATAGGAGTTTATTATATTTCATAACCAGAAGTTCAGAGGTGGTTGGTTCTGTGGTTTGTTAATCCAGTAGCACACCAGCATCCTCCAAATGTTTTTGTTTTTCCACTCCATGATACCCAGTGCACTGGCTGTCATTCTCCAGTGTGTTTCCTTATGATCTCAAGATACCTGCAGCTCTTCTGGACATCACACACTCACCCAGCTGTATCCAAAGGCAGGAAGAGGGATGTTTCTCCTCATGTGTATCTCTTTATCAGGAAAGAAAACCTCTCCACAAAGCCTTCCACTAGTCTTCAGATCCCACTGTCCTGGATTAAAAGGAGTTTAGTAAGGTGAATATCGGACCTTTGCAGGATTTGTAGCTGGGAGCAGGCCCTGTTGTCAAAGAAACAATCGACTGCTAGATAGGTAGCCACTAATCTTCCTCTCTCTCCAAAGGTTGTATCTGTTTGATTCTCTGTTTTTCACAAAGGCCCTGGGTGTTTGTTTCCCCACTTCCTCTTGGTTGCTGCGGTGTTTATCCTGTGGGCTTTGTCCGACTGACGCCTTAGGTACTGCATGAATGAAACCCAAGCAGAAAGGGCGGATTGGTACCGGGGGTGTCTGGATGCAGTACGCTTAGCGACCTGTCTCCTTGTCTTTTCTCTGGGTTGGCATCATCTCCTGCAGGCTCCTCCCTCCTGGTGGCAAGTTGATCACTAGCAGCTCCCAGCGTCCATCCTACCAGCCTGGTCACTTCAGGGAGAACACTGCTCTGCTCCATCAGATCCAGCGTAAGTCCTGGGGCTGCTTGTTAGTTGCTCTGCTTGGAGTAACTTGGGTTATGGGCGCACCCAGAACCAATCTCTGTAGCCAGCCTTGGAAGTGGAGGAAGGTGGGCGGGCAGTAGGTGGACCCTGCCTGGGCTTAGAAATCTGCAGAGGGGTTCTAGTTGGGAAGATACTAGGAGGTCAGAAACAAGAGGGGGCCAGGCTGTCACCGTGGTCTTACCGATCCAGGTATTGGGCCTGAGAAGTCCAAATGTGATTTTCCAACTCTACACCCTCAGAAAATACTGTCCGGGTACAAAATCGCGATATCTGTAGATTTTGTGTAGGGCATATATTTTCTTACACTATTTGATCAAGTAGTGATGTTGTCAAACTCAGAGAACAACCCAGATGGTGTTTATTACTTCTGTGAGAATAAATTTTGCGTTCTTTTTAGAAGAGATAAGAAAGATTGCACGAGAAAAAGTAAATGTATAACCAGAGTTATATAATTAGGAGAAGTCCTCACATTTCATGCCTCCTCCTCCCTACCTCTATTCCTTCTCTTTTCCTCTTCGTCCTTGCTTGTGCTGCTAGAAATGCAGAAACATTTGCTTTGGGAAGACAGTGTGTGCCTATCTAATATTCCTGCAAAATCTATTCCATAATATTAATAAATATTGCTTATTTTATCCTTTTTGTTGAATTACGCTATCGGATGAGATGTTAAATGCAGGCTCATGGGATGTGTCTGACAGAGTGAGTATATGAATATATTCCTAACAAAACATCCTGCAAAAGCTGTAATCTCTGACTTGTGACAACCTTGGGTGGAATCATCGTAATAGAATATAACATAGAAACTGCCTGAAATACTGTGATAAGAATTCTAAAATCCGTTCAATGCAAAGACCCAGTGCATTGGGTTAGAAAGGCAGAAAAATCTTGAGTTTTAAATAGTATTGTAATGAACATTCATTGTGAGACCATGTGAGTAAATGAATTTGAAAACCACCTGCTTACAGAGGAGGACAGAAGAGATTAGAAGAATGAGCACATTTGAAAGTGTTCTAACAGCTAATGCCAAGCCAAAGGAAACCCCGGGGAGTCGAGCTAACAGACTTCTTGCCTGGGGACTAGATACCTCCAGAGAGCTTGGCAAATGGGGTTGTTCCTTACATGAACATTGTCGTCCCTGTTGCCTTGGATATGCCTGAGTATTCCCAGGAATGAAATTACTGGGTCAAAGTATCAATATATATGCATCTTCAGTTGACCCACGGATGCATAGATCTGTAGTCTGAAGAGCTGCTCTAGCTATTCTGAAGACCAGTGATCAGGATAATAGATGTTTATTATTTATGCCAACTTGTCGGGGGTGATTTGTTATTCAGCCACAGCTAACTGATACACCCACATTGATCTCTACTGTCTCTTCAATATTTTACCCTTCACTGTGTATACAGCATGTTTTAAAACAGTTTATATGTTAACTCATATTATTTTCTAGCTTTATTAATATATTATTTAAGACTGCAAATGATAGAAACCCAGTTAAAACTGGCTTAATGCACAGGGGCAGTTCATTAACTCACATGATAAGAAATTCATGTGGATCAAGGTGTTGAGATAACATTATTAGGATCTTCTTTTGCTCAGCTTTCTTGGTGTTTATTATTTTTCCTTATTGTGGGAAGGTGAGCCCCCAGAAGCGCCACGCTTTCATTCAGCCAGGTTAGTATACTCAGAATGAAGCAAAGCTTTTCTTTTTCAATAATTACTTAAAAGATCAGGTTTAATTTTATGGATCCAGGTGAGCCCTATGTCTCTCTTTGAACTGTGATGATAGAATGGGACCCACTGATTGGCTTATCCAGGGTTTCGTGCCTAAACCCAAAGCCGGCAGTGGTATCACTCCCATTTTAGTTTCCTGGACTGAGAATGGGGAAGGGGCCGTTTGCCACGGGAAGTTTAATATGCTGTTGTCAGAAGAAAGTAAAGGGAATGCCAGGTGGGCTAAAACTATAGACCTTTGTCCACTTGAATCGTCATCTAAATTAGTAATGCTAGGTTAGAGTCAATAAACTGGTATGTTTAATCTAATCATTTAAATTCCCAAACAGATATGTAATCATTTAGTCTCTTATTCATTATTTATTCCATTTTTTAAAACTTGAGTACCTACTGTGTGCCGGCCCCTCCACTGAATTATAATGTATGTTGCTGAACAATCCAGGTATGGTTCCTGTATTCAGGATAATTCTAGTAGAAAAAGAAGTTCTTAAAGACATAAATAATTAACTACAATTATGATAAGAAGGCTTCTCCTTCAAGCTAGGGTGGAATAAATAGATGAATTTACCCTCTACCTGGAACACTCAAAAACAAAATATATATGAAATAATAGTTTTCAAGACCCTGGGTACCAGTCATTTTTGCAAGTTCATCCCTGAGAAAAAACAAAGGAGGTAAACCCTCAGTTGCCCCGGGATGCTGACTTGAGAGCATTCCAAGACCACAGCATGGGAGAGGAGAAGCCGCACAGAGCCTGGTGGACTGCCTGAGTTGAAGAAATAGAGTTTGAAGTCAAGGGAGACAAAGGCAACTACATTTTTCGGAGTATGGGGGAGAAGAAAGAAACACAAAGATAAAATTCCAGAGGTCTGCAGAAGGTTCCTTTGCATATTCTTAAGAGTAGGTATCAGCACCAAGGTGTGAGAAAGCTACCTAAGTCTGGAGAAAGAACCAGCACAACGGATTAATGAGAACAGTGGTGACACACAGGGCTGGGAATAGTTCTTGTTTCTACCAGCCAGTCTGGAAAACCTCCTGACTCATGGAGATTGGATAATGCACACAGAAGAGTCATACCCCAGTAGTGGTGACTAATTAGATGGAGCACGGCTCCACTCCTGACAGACTATCAAGAGTGAGACCTCAAAGGACCAAACTATTTCCAAGTAACTTAGTCGTGTCCCCAAACAAGCCTCAAGACTATGTATAGGATTACAAAAATACCCAGCACCCGATAAGACAAAATGCACCATGTCTGGCATCCAGTGAAAAATTACCGGATATAAAAAAAAAACCAATCACCGGATATGCCAAGGAGCAAGACAGTACAACCCAATATGAGAAAAAGCAGTCAATCAATTCCGAGCCAGAATTGGCATGGATGTGAGAATTAGCAAACAAGGAGATTAAAGTAGTTATAACTGTGTTCCATATGTTCCAAAGTTAATTAAAGACATGAAAGGGATAAAAAAAGATCTCAAATCAAACTTCTAAAGATGAAAACTACAAACGAAAAATACACTGGATGGGGTTAATGGCAGAATGTTGAACTCGAATGCATAGCAAAAATCATTTTATGTATCAAATGTTACATATATCTACATGTATATTTAACATGTATGTTATAATAACATAACACATTAATATATGTAATATATAAATAAAGGAGTTACATGACTCTAGAGAACTCCTGAATACGATTACCACCAGTACGATTGTGCCTTTTTTCTCTGCATGAAAAGCTTAAATACCTCACCATCAGCAGCTTGTGTACTTCAAACTGGGCCTCCCATGGATGGTGGTGATTCTTCTGTGGGACTGTCTGCATCTTCTTGCCTAAGATCCAATGTCCCTTGTTAGTGAACGAACTAGCCAAGGTTAGGAGTGGAATTTGTGCTTCAGGATTGAATGTTTCCTCTATAAAGCTCACCGCTCATCATGGTGGTTGAAATTTTAAACCTTGGTCTCAGGCGTGTCGTGCTACACCCGGCTTAAAGACAGCAAGGTAAGAATTTAGCTCTTATAAATTGAGTAATTGCAAAAAGGAAGAGCATTATTATGATGAGTTCAATAAAGCTTCCACTTGATAACTTCCAATCCTATCCTGACCCACAGTAGTTAACTGACATCTGACTTGGGTAACAAGTGGGTTTTCGTTGATGGAAGAATATTTTTTCAATGCATATTCGTAATCTGCCAGTATTCATGATGCTGGCAAGAGAACTCACATTATAGTCTACACTCCCTCATCAATATTATCGTAATAGGGATAGATGGTAATGTTTACACTATTACGGGCATTTCAGAATGCCATTTCCTCTTACTTCTTTAAGATAAGGACTCTTGATTGTTTATAGATATAGATATCCCTTTCTTCCATTTGAGCCCTTTTCATATTTCTTTTTTTTAATTAATTCTTATCGGAGCATAGTTGATTTACAATGTTGTATTAGTTTCAGGTGTACAGCAAAGTGAATCAGTTTTACACATATATACTCTTTTTTATACTCTTTTCCCATATAGGTCATTACAAAGTATTGGGTAGAGTTCCCTGTGCTATAAAGTAGGTCCTTATCAGTTACTTATTTTATACATAGAAGCGTGTATATGTTAATCCCAATCTCCCAATTTATCCTTCCCCCCCTTTCCCCCTTGGTAACCGTAAGTCTGTTTTCTACATCTGTGACTCTGTTTCTGCTCTGTAAATAGGTTCCTTTGAACCATTCTTTTAGATTCCACATACAAGTGATAGCATATGATATTTGTCTTTCCTATGATATTTGTCCTCATATCATAGGATATTTTTCTTCGTATTTATGAAATCAATTTTCTCTGTATGTAATTGAGATGCCTAGTCATTCCAGGGCTGTGAATTCATAGGAAAACTAATATGAGAAAGATCTGGCTCCATGTAGGCAGAGACACTGAAATCTCATCTTTTCCTTGCTGAAAAAGAAGATTTCTAGCCATGACCTGCCCAAAGCGTCTGGAGGAGTGTAATTAGAAGGGCTGGTGAATACAAGCCTGCTTACCTCTTTCCCCTTTGGTCACAGACAAAAGCTCTTAATACCCATTCATTGAAAGGTTGTCCCAGTGTTAGTGGTGAATCATATCAACCAGAAACAAGCTGAACTTCTTCTACCCCCAGGGATCATCTCCTCTGGGACACAAGACCTTAGAAAGCCTTGGACAGAAGTGAGACCGGAGCTGGTGGTGTTAGGTTTGAGTCTGAACTTTTCTTTGACTGGGTCAACAGGTCTGTCTTTTAGATCCTTGACCAGGTCACCTTCCTCTTTTTTTAAGAAATACAAATTTTATATATGTGTTCCCGAACTCAGGTCCGGCTACGTGCTGCTCAAAAATCAATGCGCAAGAGAGAGAGACAAATGTTGGCAGAAAGGAAAGATGCTTTTAATCAGAATGCCGGCCATCTGGGGAGACGGTGGACTCAATGTCCCCCAGAAACCATCTCCGAAGATTCTGCTCGGCCATGAAAGTTTTTAAAGAGAAACAGGGAAGTCATCTCAGTCATTGAGTTGGGGGGTCAGAGTGATCTCCATCCCCCACTGTGGGCAGGCTTGTCGACTTCTTGTGATCTTTCTTTAGATGCTCTCTTGTTCACAGTTTGTTCGCGAGATTACTGAAAGGGAAGCGAGGGAAGAGATCTGGTCAGCTGTTAATTACTTATTCTTCATTTCTACTTTGATCTACGGAAAGAACCAACAGGTTAGGCAAGGTATTGTGTGATCAAAATATTGGTAAAGTGTGCTTGGGCGGGAGATGAGTGGAGCACGGGGGTGCCTGGTTGAAGGTTAGTGTCAAGACAAAAGGGGCGTCCTGCAGAGAGCTCCTTGGCGCCAGAAGCTGCTTACATATGTAAGGTGTACAACCTGCTAATTATCTGTCTATTGATAGATACAGATACATAGTAAAATGATTACTATAGTCAAGGTAATTCGTGTATCATCTCCCCACATAGCTAACATTTTTTGATGTGTGTGTGATGAGGGCATCTGAAATCTTCTCTGTTAGCAAATTTCCATTTTTCAATCCAGTATTATCAAGTATAGTCATCATTTATCACGCTGTGCATTACCTCTGTAGGTCTCTAACATGCTTGCCCTCTGTGTGCCATGTCTGCCTTGAATAACGGAGTGAAATTCTTTTTTCAGCCCTCAGATACCCTATCTTGTGATACTGTTCCATCTTTGAGTTGATTTTTTTTTTTGGTTCTTTATCATCCCTCATGTAGCAAGCTCCACAGTGTGGCCCATGTTCCTCACAGGCCTAGCACGTAGGAGTTCCTCAGTCACTGTTGAATGAGTACATTTGTGTCTTTCATGATCACAGACAGCTTGAGTCTATGTCAGCGGTCGGTTTGCTGTGTGACCTGCAGTTGACCAGGCAGTGTTGCTGAGACACTGGTAATGCTTTTGTGTGAGGCAGTCCGTTACCCTAACAGGGTCCTCAGAATCAGATCATCGGATTTAGTTCCAGACAAGACTGCAAGAGTATAAGCTCAATGCACTCAATTAGCAATAGGTCTCAAGGACGCACAGTGTAATTGCTTATTTTCCTAAATGACAGAGACACACTGTGACTTAATTACAATAGCTCCGCTGTGAAATAGAATTGGGGTAATTTCCAAGTGAGTATATTTTACATGGATGAGATTTGCTCAACCTTATCGGCATTACTGTAAAATGCCTTTATGTAGCAAATTATTTTCTAAATTGCTCACGTCTGTGGAAAAAAAACATTTTCAAATTTCCTTCTGGAGGTGGAATGTATGTGCTTCAGAAAAGTCTCCAATAAACTTTCATGGGCGACAAGGCTTGACTGCCCAAAAAAAGAAAACAAAAAACAAGTATGGTCTTTCCAATGTTCGTGTATCTCCAAAGCATGAGCATTCAGTTTACTATCCACCATTAAACATTCAACTGTGAGGAATTTTTTCATTAGGAGTCTGGAAAGCTGAATCCACCAACAGTCAAGGGTCTTACAGTTGAGCCCTAGCTCTGCCTCTGGGTATCAGGCATTGTTACCAAATGCCCAACACTACCAAAACATTGGAGTTTGGAGCAGAGAGAAGCTTACTGCAGGGCCATGCAAGGAGACACGTGGCTTGTGCCCAAAAAACCCCTGAACTCCCCGAAGGGTTTTAGCAAAGCATTTTTAAAGGCCAGGTGAGGGGGAGGTGTGGTTGGTCGTTGCTGACTTCTTGGTGCAGGAATCCTTTGTTCTCGCAGCTGTGCACGTAGGTCAGGTCAGCTGTGTACCACGTTCCTGTAAACCTCCAACAAGACAGATGTTATTTTCTGTTCTGCAACTTTTTATCTCTATGTGAATGGAAAAGTGTTATACCTTTAAGGTCAGAGCCTTGAGGATGGGCTATCCTGTATATTTCGGGCTATACGCAGCATTCTTAACTTGTAGCAAAACGATGGAATACAAAGGTTAAAGTAAAAGAAACTGATCTAATATGGAGTCAGATTTGTTCGTCCCTATTACAACATGACCTTAGACAAATTATTTAACATTCCTTTTCTCCCACTTGCTCACTTATAAAATAAGTGAGCCATTCATTTATTGGGTAACTCCTATGTGCAAGCATTTTTCTAGGCATTAGGACAAGAGCAGCCCATGGGGGTAGACTAGATTCTTAATTTCTTGGAGCTATATTTTAGCAGCAAAGACAAAAAACACATAGATGAATGAATAAATGAATAATTAAGCAAAGGTTAATTTGATGCAAATACAATCAGATGATATAGTTGAGGTGGGGCTTGTGGCTTTGGGAGGAAAGCCCCTCAGAGAATGGTAACGTTGGAGTGGCAATTTGAATAATGAGTCAGCTCTAGAAAATTTGGAGTGAGGGCTTCCCTGGTGGCACAGTGGTTGGGAATCTGCCTTCCAAGGCAGCGGACGCGGGTTCGAGCCCTGGTCTGGAAAGATCCCACATGCCACGGAGCAACTGAGCCCGTGCACCACAGCTGCGCTCCAGAGCCCACGAGCCACATCTACTGAAATCCACGCACCACGGTGGAGGGTGGCTCCACTCTCTGCCAGCGCAGCAACAAAGACCCAACGTGGCTAAAATTTAATTAATTAATTAATTTTAAAAAAAGAAAATTTGGAGTGAGAACATTCCAGGCAGACAGAGTGGTACAAAGATCCTTGAGATGGGAATTTATTGATTTCTTAAAATATCTTCAATTATAAATTTCAGTGATATCTATATCTCCTCTTGCAGAAATTTCAAAACAGTGTCCCACCTGTAGCATCCTGGGTTGGACTTAATTGTCCTTATCTTGACTGAGATTTCATTCAAACGATCTCCTTATGAATTGACTGCATCTAATTAATTAAATGTGCCTATGACTCCTCCCCAGATTCCTGGAATTTGTTTCCACCATTCCCAATCTAGCACATACCGCCTTCCTTGCCAGTTTCCTAGTGTGATTAGCCAGCTGATACAAAAGCATAGAAGAACAAGAAAACCCTGCTGCTCAAACCTTGTAGACCCTGGTGTCCCGATTCCTTCCCGGTTACCAGCAATTGCCCAGAAAGTACATCAAATTCAAATTTGTCATTCATCTAGTATATACAGCAAGGTATGATGAAGAAATGTCCCAGCACTTCTAGACGGCATTGATAAAATCGACATTGATAGAGATGATTAGAATAAGGCAGGTAATACATATTTCACACATTCACTGACTCTGTGAAGGGATGCATGATGCTATGATGGGTCCACCTGTTATCTAGAAATACATCAATCCGTAACAATGGCTGGTTCAAGTCAGCCCACTCCAAAACAGTCAACAAGAAAGAGTCAGAGTCTGGTTGCTATCACCCCACACCTTGGAGCCAGGAAACGTGCTCCTCCTTTCAATTCATGATTCAGAAAGAAAATGCTTCATCAACATGATAGCTGGTTACTCGTGGAGGTGACCTTGTGAAAAAGACAACTCAACTTTTGCATTCCCCTTAAAATAGGAGGTAATAACAATCTACTTTGCGGAATGCTAAGGCTTAGGTGAATATTATCCCAATGAAGGACCCCTATGGTTATCATCAATTTTCTTCATCATCCTCATCCTTGGTTGTCGCCTTTTCCGTTAAAGCTTTCCTTGAACACCCAATTTAAAATACCAACTCTCAGCCATGAAAAAGAATGAAATAAAGCCATTTGCAGCAACGTGGATGGACCTGGAGATTATCATACTAAGTGAAGTCAGTCAGAAAGAGAAAGACAAATACCATATGATGTCACCTATCTGTGGAATCTAATATATGACACAAATGAACATATCTACGAAACAGAAACAGAGTCACAGACATAGAGAACAGACTTGTGGTTGCCAAGGGGGAGGGAGGGTGGGGGAGGGATGGACTGGGAGTTTGGGGTTAGCAGATGCAAACTATTATATAGAATGAATAAACAACAAGGTCCTCCTGTAGAGCACACGGAACTCTATTCAGTATCCTGTGATAAACCATCATGGAAAAGAATATGAAAACGCATCTATCTATGTATAACTGAATCACTTTGCTGTACAGTGGAAATTAACACAACATTGTAAATCAACTATACTTCAGTAAAACAAATGTAAGAAAAAAACCCAACTCTTCACTCTCGATCCCCTCATCCTGCTTTATTTGACTTCTTTGCATTTATTGCCATTTGACATGTTGTATATTTATTTGATTGTGGTCTGTTTCACTCTGGGGAAAAAACAAAAAGCAACTTCCTTATCATCAAAGTCTAGCTTTCCTCCCTGCAGGATCGTCCGTGTCTAGATGAGTGTGTGGCATATAGCTGGTGCTTAATAAACACATGTGGATCAAACAAATCAACATTATCACAGTCTGTTATGCCAGGAAGCTGAGGTTGAGCTCTAGGGACTGACCAGTGGCAGAGTTAGATGGATGATGCAGAGACAATTTTCATCTCTTCTCGGCCTATTCACAGTTGGAGAATGAGCTGGAAAAGAATTCGGATCACTAGTTTAGGCTGCCATCTCACGGACCAAGGCCAGCTGGAGCTTTGTAAAAATCAAGTCCTTCTGATATGCTAAGGATTATAGATAGACCATATGACATTATTACATGCCATCATGTGACATCGGGGAATTCTACCACCTTCTTTTTCTCTGCTGAGCTCAGATTAAACAGAAACCTCGTAGATACCAGCAGGAGAGATCTAGGTTTTGTGGGATTATGAAACTCCTCTCTTCCATAAGAAGGAGGATGTGAGGAAACAGCTAGAATCGCTTATCCCACTCAAGGGCTGATAAATCATTATTGAAAGTGGAAAAGGAAGATCAGGCAATGGTGAATTGAAGCATCATTTCATGGCTTTGGAAGACATGGCATGTGAATCACGAATCTGGATCCTAATCCTTGAAATTAGTTGAAATACCAAAAGCAGTTTAAAAATAAGAAGACGATGAATTTAACAAGAATTTGCTGACTGTTGCCTGACTGTAGATTCTAATCTGGAAGTCTTTTGTTTTCCTTGTTTTGATACATGAAATATATTGTCCTCTTGTTTATCTTCTTATAAATGAACTTATTAAAATGCAACAGAAATTAAATCAGCTTAATTAACTTAAGCAAATGTAATATTTTCATGGAGTAACCGAAGGGGATAGGACCCAACACACTTATCTATTTCTGTTATGTGCATCAAAAGTATGACTGGCTTAACGATCCTTCCGCAGACCAATACTGTTTTAACGGAAAACAGAGGTAATCATAAAACAATTCCCTCTAGCAACATGGAATGAATAAGTCATGGGAGACTGCCCTTCTTGATGATTAAAGTTCAGATTTAGCCTTCCCTTCTCTTGCAGAAATGTCTGATTTGATCTTCTTTTTGCTGCGCCGCTCAGCTTGTGGGATCTTACTTCCTCAAACCCAGGTCCTTGGCAGTGAAAGCTCGGATTCCTAACCACTGGACCGCCAGGGAATTCCCTGATCAGTTTTAATTTACAGTAAATATCTGCATATTTGGAAGCTAGTTTTACTCTTTTTGTTTGTTTGTTTTCTATCCTGTCCTGCACAGCAAGGCTCCATGGGCCTGTGGTTTTCTTGGATGACCTGAGGAGGGGTAGGGATAATAATACCAGTAATTATATGGGACACATCATGTTCCATATAACATGCAACGTCAGAGAACATTTATGGGCGGTTGTAACTCTGCTGAGGGCTTCATAGGGCTATTCAGTCCTTCCAGCACCCATCTTCTGGATAAGTAAACAGAGGCACTGAAAAGTGAAGTTACCACCTCATAGGCCGAGCTAGGGTTTAAATCTGTAACTTTCAGTTTGTAAACATTTCCTGATAGGTAAATAAGTAGATAGGCCTGGTAAGGATAGAGAATGGATAAAACCCCAAGCAGCAAACTCAGACTCCCTGAATAGAATAGAAAAGAACATCGATCTACCCAGGTCCATCCTCCAGGGAACAGCTCTGGGATTCCAGGGAGAAGCTGGTCTTTTTTTAATTTTTAAAATTTTTTTTGGAATATGGCCGATTTACAACGTTGTGTTAGTTTCAGGTGTACAGCAAAGTGAATCAGTTATATATATACATATATCCACTCTTTTTTAGACTCTTTTCCCATATAGGTCATTACAAAGTATTAAGTAGAGTTCCCTGTGCTATACAGTAGGTCCTTATTAGTTATCTATCTTCTATATAGTAGTGTATATATGTCAATCCCAATCTCCCAGTTTATCCCTCCCTCCCTGCGCCTTACCCACTGGTAACCATAAGTTTGTTTTCTACATCTGTGACTCTATTTCTGTTTTATAGATAAGTTCACATATAAGCGATATCATACGACACTTGTCTTTCTCTGTCTGACTTACTTCACTCAGTATGACAATCTGTAGGTCCATCCATGTAGCTGCAAAGGGCATTACTTTGTTCTTTTTTATGGCTGAGTAATATTCCATTGTATATATTTAACACATCTTCTTTATCCATTCCTGTTGATGGACACTTAGGTTGCTTCCATGTCCTGGCTATTGTAAATAGTGCTGCTGTGAACATTGGGGTGCATGTATCTTTTCACATTATGGTTTTCTCCAGATATATGCCCAGGAGTGGGATTGCTGGATCACATGGTGAGAAGCTGGTCTTGAGCAGGGTACCTGGTGGCCACTGGCTCCAGCGCCTGTGGGTGTCTGTGGATCTGGATGTTCAGGGAAAGGGCAGTAGGACTCCGCTCTCCTCCTTTCCATCTTTGAGCTCTGCTACTGTCTGTGCCAGATTCTTCCTCTCCAGGTTTTCCCCATGTGTTGACAGAGACCACCATCCGCATCTATAGGTTTCCCTTCCAGCTTAGCAACTCTGGCTCGAAGGCTCCTGTCAACAGCCATAATGCAGACTTGGGCCCTTTGCTGTATAAAGCAGTCTTGGGACATGGGGTGAAAGTTGAGTGAGGTTTCATAATTAAATATTAGTAATATATCAATGTGAATTTCTTGATTTTATGTCTGTTCTGAGGGTCTGTAGGTTTTATTCTTGTTGTAGGAAGGCACTTCAGCAATTCAAAGTGATCAGGCCTTAGATTGGCAATTTCCTCTCAGGTGGTTCAGGGGAGAAAAGAGTTCCTTATACTACACTTAAAAGTGTTATAGGGGACTTCCCTTGGGGCACGGTGGTTCAGAATCCTCCTGCTAACGCAGGGGACACGGGTTCTAGCCCTGGTCTGGGAAGATCCCACATGCCGCGGAGCAACACAGCCCGTGCACCACAAATACTGAGCCTGCGTTCTAGAGCCCGCGAGCCACAACTACTGAGCCTGTGAGCCACAACTACCGAGCCTGCGCTCTAGAGAGCCCGCGAGCCACAGCTACTGAGCTTGTGAGCCACAACTACTGAAGCCCGTGCACCTAGAGCCTGTGCTCCACAACAAGAGACGCCACCGCAATGAGAAGGCCACGCACCACAACGAAGAGTAGCCCCTGCTCGCCACAACTAGAGAGGCTGCATGCAGCAATGAAGACCCAACGCAGCCAAAAATAAATAAATTTATTTATTTTAAAAAAACTGTTATATAACTTTGTGAATGTTTCAAACTCAAAAAAATATTTAAATTATTAATGTACTATCGCTCAAACGTCTGTGCGTTGGCTGGGTCCCGTTGGTGCGGGCTGTGCTCTTGCTAAAGGTGACTCCTCCAGCTGTGTCCCTTGTGTTCCTCTGGCACCAGCAGGCTAGCCCCATCATGCTCTTTTCATGGAGACAGCAGAGGCCCTGGGAGCAGTTGAAACCCACTACCTTTTAAATCCGAGGCTCAGAAGTGGAACACTAACACTTCTGTCTCCTTCTGTTGGCCAAAGCAAGGCTTGTGGTTGAACTCCAAGTCAAAAGGGCCTTTCAGGGGGATGAACTGACATCATCCCATGGCAACAGGTATGGAGACTGAGGTTAATGATGCAATCCGTCCCCCTGTTGTAAGCAAAAGGATGGGGGTGGGGCACGGGGATGCTGAGAGATGTCCTCCATACCTGTCTAATACGTATGGAGGAAAGGTTCATTAAATAACTATATAGAACATCCATAGCTAGCAATTAATAAATGTTAGTTCTTTAATTTTAATTTAAATATAGTTGATTTACAATGTTGTGTTAGTTTCAGGTGTAGGGCAAAGTAATTCAGTTATACATATGTATATACTGTTTTTCAGGTTCTTTTCCATCATAGGTTATTACAAGATATTGAGTAGAGTTCCCTGTGCTCTACAGTAGGTCCTCGTCGCTTATCTATTCTATACAGAGTAGTGTGTTATCTGTTAATCCCAAACTCCTAATTTATCCCTCCCCCGCTTTCCCCTTTGGTAACCATAAGTTTGTTTCCTATGTCTCTTAAATGTTAGTTCTTTTTTATCTTAATTAGTTCCAATCGCCAACAGTCCATATTTTTAAGAGATGTTGGACCAAGAAGAAAGACTGAAGAAATATCTTAATGCTCCCCGTACCTTCCTTTGTGATGATGAAGATTAATTTTTTTTTTAGTTCCAAGCAGATGGTTGGAATTAAAGCTCTCCAAAGCATCATGATGTCATTTGCATCATTCGTTAAACTCTATCCAATATTGCTTTCATAAATCTTGAGTAAAATAGCCGCAAGTGGACGTAGCTCTAGTTTTTAGACTCTTTTTAGACTGATGACTTAAAAATGCCATCTCTCTGCCTCTCTTATATTTCAAGCGCAATGCACCCGAGTTAAGATTTGGACAGAGCGGTAATAAAAACGGAATTTAAAAATATGATAACATGAGCCTATTTAGCTTTTTAAAACGTAAAAGACAAAAAGGAATCATGTTTGACAATAGTTATAAAAATCGCTAGCTTAACGTACAGGCCAGTTGGAGCCTACTTCTTAGGCTCCCTCCCCCTTAAAGCTTGATTTTCTCATAAACAGCCCCCGTTGATTAGAAAGTATCTGAGAATTCAAGCTAATTACATGCACCGTTTTAGGACTTGGAAATGATTTGTCTGGAACGTCATAAAGTTTAATCTTCCTCTTCACCCAAATTTATGCTTGCTGGTGGATGGGAACTTACCATATATGGAAAGCTGAGTGTATTTCAGAAGGGGCTGCCTGCTTACCGTCAGACTCAAGAAGCCATTATTCTAATGCAGATTTACTACCAGCTCTGCCAGAACCGGTCCCTCTTCAACCACATGCAAAGGATAATTTATGTCCCAGTGGTCTGAACTGCTGACTGCCCCTTGAGTTTTGAATCAAACCTGAATTCCTCTCCTTCTTTTTAGAATGATACGTATTTTACGATGATTCAGAACTGGCTGAGTGTATTAAAGAAGGTTTAAATGCAAAAGAGGGTCCCCCTCCTAATTTAAACATTTTGTCAGGAGAAAACTGAGCCAACAAGGTAGTGAAATAATGCAATTATTCTGATTTATGGTGCATGTTCTGTCTTTCTTAACCTGCTGTCTTGCCTTCTGAGAGGGAGAATTCTAGAAAAGTATTTAGCTGAAATAAGTAACTCATTACTCCACTTGCTTTATCTTTCTCAGTAAAATCCATGTATTTTTTTCTAACAGGACCTGAATTTATCTTTTCCTTTTTGAGGCAAGATTTATTTGATGGGGGGGTGTCTTAAATTTTCTTATTAGTTGGAGTTATTATTGATCAACTACTGAGCACTGGGTGGAAATTCAAACATAATCATCTGGACATTCCGGATTTTTAATTTGCTTGCTTTGAAAGTGAATATAACAGTAATTTGCTCTCAGGGATTTATGGGGAATTTGGCTAAATAACACTTTATTATTCTGGTGTAGATGGGGGCTGAATCCTTGAAGAATTAAAAATGCTCCACAATTGCCCCAAAGTGGAGGGATGGTTTTTTCCTCTGAGCCCACCTTGGATGAAACAACACAATACTTCAAGAAGATCACATTGAAGGGGTAGAAATGAAAAGAGAAACATCTTTTTCTGCGAAACAGGGTCAGACTAAAAAGAGAACTCTAAAGACAGCTGTCAAGATGGAAATACATCCAAGTTAAAAAAAAAAAAAAATGGAGTGGCAGAAAGTTACAAGAAAAGGAGGCCAGTAACCGAGCAATCATCCTTCCGGTCGAAAGTGGCCCGTCTTCGAGAGAATCTTGGGATCCATAGTTCATGAAATCACCCTTCCCACACCCCGATGGAACCAGCGCACTGAACGGTTATCTTCAGCACGTTTGTCAGAACTCTGATCTGCCAAAGAAGACCAGTGATGACAGCTCAGTCTTTCATCTGTGTCCCAACATCCCCTCCAAAGGCTTCTGTTTAAATGTGTATTAGCATATGCTCCCCACAGCATCCTCCAAATATTGCTTTCTGGCTCCTAGGCAGCTAATTAGACGCATATGATATCTGGCTGCACGTGCGTGAATCCTTCTTCCCAAACCTACCTCCTACCTTGTGACACAGGCCAGGGCTTGAAATGAAACGAGAGAGATTGGCGCCTACTTGTTTGTCTTTAGGCTTGGGATGAGGCTCCTTGTGTGTGTTGTGTGTACTGTGTGGATTGGTTTGCAGGCTCCAACACGTCTTGGATAACTTTCCAAGTCAATGGGATAGTTCTTCCTCATATGTTTAAAACTGCTGAATAATACTCCATACTGTGGATATTTAAACACATTTCCAATTTTTCCTCCCCACTGCAGTCTTTAAAGTCTGGTCCAGTTTGAGGATGGAAGACAGGTTTTGTCTCCTAGGCTGATTGGTTGCACCCAGGAGCTCTGTGATGAGCAATGCCTGCCTTGAGCGCAGGAGTGGAGTGGATTCTGGGGGTGTCAGATCGTGGCTGTATCATCTATGTCTGTGAGTCTGTTCAGGAAATTTATTTTAATTCATATTTAGCAGGAGAACAAGAAACCAAATAGCATTGGTGAGCTTCAAAACTTTGCTCCTTTGAAAGATGAAGTGGGTCTTTTATGATGAAGCCTCAAAGGTCGCTTAGTGTAACTTCTACCGGGGCCACAGGTCTGTCCAAGGTCAAGGGGAGGGTCTGTGGACCTCACCTCGGGATAGTAAGAGTGTCAATGTCACATGAAGATAATGTGAATGAGACATAGAGAACAGACTTGTGGTTGCCAAGGGGGAGGGGAGGTGGGGGAGGGATGGACTGGGAGTTTGGGGTTAGCAGATGTAAACTATTATATATAGGATGGATAAACAGCTCTCTGTAGAGCACAGAGAACTATGTTCAATATCCTGTGATAAACCATCATGGAAAAGAATATATATATATGTGTCCCTATGTCACCTGGCTATACAATAGAAATTAACACAACACTGTAAATCAACTACACTTCAATAAAATTTTTAAAAAACATAAAAAGATAATGTGACTGTATCCTTGCGGACATTTTTGGTCAATCAATCTGTTGTAGGTTTTACCCCACAGTTAAAGATCATGCATAAAACTCTGATGCCCTTAAGAGAAGTGCCCTATTCAAGATTAGATGAAGGAAGCTATAGGCTTTTAATTGAAGAGCAGAAAAAAGGGACAGGAACGCTTGGGGAAGATCCAGAAAAGGGCTGCAGAGGCCCTCCAGGCAGACTTGGGCGCCTTTCCTGACCTCTGCAGAGTCATCTCGTTGCTTCTAGAAAACGCTTACCTGTGGTTGATGACGCAGCTGATTCACGGATGATGACTGCGAGGCCCCAGGCTCTCCCCGGGGGAGGGCAGTTTGCAGATGGAGACGGTTACTCAGTGCCAGGAGCTGTCCAGGGCATAGGGAGCCTAATGGGACAGAACACCGTCTAATTTTCTGGGAAAGCCAGCCAGCCACGTTGTGACTGGACATCCAATCAGAGTTCCCGTTTGGGGCTTCCCGGTGGGCTGTTCAAGCTGTGACAGAGCGAGAGAGTGGCATGGACATATATACACTACCAAACGTAAAATAGATAGCTAGGGGGAAGCAGCCGCATAGCACAGGGAGATCAGCTCGGTGCTTTGTGACCACCTAGAGGGGTGGGAGGGAGGGAGACGCAAGAGGGACGGGATATGGGAACATATGTATAACTGATTCACTTTGTTATGAAGCAGAAACTAACACACCATTGTAAAGCAATTGTACTCCAATAAAGATGTAAAAATAAATAAATAAATAAATATATCATCAGAAAAAAAAAAAAATTCCCATTGAAGAGGCAGCTTTGTAAAACCAAGCTGGCTTCCGCAGGGAGGGAGGGGGCTGCCTCTGGGTGTGTGAGACTGCCCCTGAGATCTGCTTGTTGGATGTCAGTTTGCCTGACTCTGCTTCCCCCCCACACCCCAACCTGCCACGGAATGAAGGCACAGGGGAGAGAACATAGTCCAGCAAGTCTGTGTACATCTCTGCTGCATGGAGATGCCAGATGGTTGCAGAGAGGAGTGACATGTATACACCAAATATATACATTCTAATAAGCAAACCCGTGTTGTGAAAAGGACAGCAATAAAGTGAGTCATTAACACAGCTCGAGAAATGAAGCACTACCAGTGTTGAGACTGACTTGTTTCAGGATATCCATACTCTTTAGTACTCCGATTGCTTATTATCTGCATCTATTATCTATTAAATGGTTCGAAGGTGAAAAAAATTTCCCAAGAAGGGGCACATTATAATAGGATAAATAATTTGACGCAAAAACAAATCAACAGGGCTTCCCTGGTGGCGCAGTGGTTGAGAGTCCGCCTGCCGATGCAGGGGACATGGGTTCGTGCTCCAGTCCAGGAAGATCCCACATGCTATGGAGTGGCTGGGCCCGTGAGCCATGGCCGCTGAGCCTGCGTGTCTGGAGCCTGTGCTCCGCAACAGGAGAGGCCACAACAGTGAGAGGCCCGCGTACCGCAAAAAAAAAAAAAAAACAACAAACCCAACAACGAAAAAATTACTTTTCCGAGAGGATGCCATGATGGAGCCATGATTTCAACTCCAAAAGCAAGGTCAGCTTTGCCTCCATTGCCTCTTCTTGCATCTCAGATGAGCCCCAGTGCTTTATTGTTGGCCAGTGGTACTCCAAACATCCTAGGGCACACATCCTGCCATTGAAACGGCCCCCAGGATCGGGCATCATCATTGACAAAGAGACTCATCTCTGTGGTTGACCAAGGTATTTGTAGACCAACCACTATTTCCATCCCATCTGGTGCTGTCCATGACCCTGCGTCCATTTAGGAGAGAGACAGAGAGAGATGTACAAAGTTGATGAGCAAACTGATGTGGTCAGTGTCTACCTGGGAATTTGCAGCAAGGATGCTGACAAAGATGGAAGATTGCATCCTTACAGCCATTGGGAATATTTTGAACCAGACTGCAACATTTCAGTTGAATGGGATTTCTAAACACAGCACATAGATGTACCCACACCAAAGCAGCCCCATCTGTGGGAGAAATGGCAGCCCCTATTTAATGATGCTAAAGCAGGAGCTCTGCCAGAATGAGATGCCTCAGACTCAGACCCACTTCATCATGGGCTGTTTCCACACACTTGAGGGTGCAAAGCAGATGGATCTGTCTGGGGTGATGTCCATAAACCCTGCCCGAGACTGTTCAGTCCTCAGTGGAGATCTCTGGTCCCATGTTAGTTAGTTTGACTATCATCTGTCCCCAGACAGGGGAGGTCGAAGAGGTAGATTTACCAGAGAAAGACCGGGAGGAGAGATGCCAGAGCAGAGTGCGTCCAGCCACTGTTCCTGGGATGCGCAGACCTAGGTTCAAATCCCCGCTTTTTCACTTCCTGGATGTGTGACCTCAGCCAGATCCTCCAACCTCTCTGAGCCTTTTTTTTCTCCCCATCTGCCAAGTTGAGGTGATACTGTTGAGAGAACAAAGAGGGTGTGGTGAGCAGAGTGCCCTGCCTTTTAGTAAATGCATGAGAAGTCATAGAGCAATAGTGGCAGGAATTGTAGTAATCATAAGAGCATTAAAACTGGATGCTTGCCTCATTTCGTGTAACATAATTGCAATCTGTAGGCTGGACAAACAGAGCATTTGGGCCCACACAGTATTTTTTTACAGCTTTTGTACATTGAAGGTTTGAATTTAAGAATGTTAGTTGAAGTCAAGGTTTCTGGCTTATCTTGGGGAAAAAAAAAAAAAAAATGAAGGTCTTGCCGAAAGGGATTTGCCTTCCGCTATGGGAGCAAGCAGCTGAAACCCAGGAGCTGCAGCCCCCTGTATACAGGACAGTGCCCTCCAGTGGTCATGGTGATAATCACACCTCAGGAGCAGGCGCTATTCGTTACCCATTTTATAGAGGCGGCCACTGAAGCCCAGTTTAGAGAACTTGCCAAAGTCAGACGTCCAGTAAGCAGAAGTCTGCACCAGCTTCCCCATTTCCATCATCACACCACATCACCACACTGTATCCAGACGTGCTTCACCCGCTCACGCACCTGCTTCTCCTTGAAGGCAGAGCGTTTATGCCTGCCTCTAACAGGTGGAATCCAAAGGCAGAGTTCACAGACTCTATCTGATTTGGATGGAGACCTCGGAGATCCTCTAATCAGTTTTAACCTCCGAGTCCCAGGTCTTTATCCTGCTGTCCCCAAGGTTCAGAGAGAACTTTCTGGTCCTCACTCAGCTAGTCACGAACTGAACAACAAGGTAACCTGCATCTCCAGACACCTGGCTGTTTCCTGGGTAACGTTTGCCTTCCACTGGGGAGGGAGACGACCTCTAGGAGGAGGCCTTTGCTGCCTTTAGTCTCATGGGCCGTCCCTTGCCCTCATGCACCCTGTTGTCAGGGCAGCCTATTCAGCCCACCTGACTCGAGATCAGGAGTCATTTGGCAGAAGCTGTTGCCGTTCTCAACAGAAGACTCCCTCTCATCTCACTCCCCCAACCATCTGAACCTCCTCCCCCAGGCTGTGGCTGATCTGATCCCGCCCGTCATTGCCACGTGAGACCCAGTTCATAGGGCAGCGTTTGTGATGCAGATAGCAAACACCTAATACAGCACACTGGGTGGACGGCCAGTGGATGTGTGAACATAAAAGATGCTGGACATCATTAGCCATTAGGAAGACACAAAAGGACAGCGAGACACCACTGTACAGCCATCAGAAAAGATTGACGCTTCCAAGTCTTGGAGAGGATGGGGAGGGATGGGAACTTTCTGCTGGGGAAGGGTAGAACGTACAGCCACTTTGTGTGTGTGTGTTTTTAAATTTTATTGAACTGTAGTTGACTGACAGTGTTGTGTTTAGCTTCTGCTGTACAGCAAAGTGATTCCATTATATATATATTCTTTTCCATGATGGTCTATCACAGGATACTGAATATAGCTCCCTGTGCTATAAGTAGGACCTTGTTGTTTATCCATCCTCTACATATTAGTTTGCGTCTGCTAATCCCAAACTCCCAGTTATTCCCTTCCCCACCCCTTGCCTTGGCAACCACAAGTCTGTTCTCTAAGTCTGTGTTTCGTAGATATGTTCATTTGTGTCATAGTTTAGATTCCACATATAAGTGATATAATGATATTTGTCATTCTTTGTCTGACTTACTTTGCTTTGTAGGATCATCTCTAGGTCCATCCATATTGCTGCAAATGGTAATATTTCGTTCTTTTTATGGCTGAGTAATATTCCATTGTATATATGTAGCACATCTTCTTTATCCATTCATCTGTTGATGGACATTTAGGTTGTTTCCATGTCTTGGCTATTGTGAACAGTGGTACAACCACTTTGGAAAACAGTTTGGCAGGTTTTTTTAAAGAGTTGAATATACACCTTCCCTGTAATCTTGCCATTCTACCTACAGATATTTACCTAAGAGAAATGAAATGGTCTATCCATACAAAGAGTTGTTCATGAATATTGATAGCAGCCTTACTTGCACTTGCCCAAACCTGGAAATAACACAAATGCCCATCAACAGGTGAATGGATAAACAAACAGTGGTGTATTCATACAGGGAAATACAACTAAACAATGAAAAATACTGATACATGCTACAACATGGATGGATCCGAAAGTAATTATGCTAAATGAAAGAAGTCATGCAGAAGGTGTATGATTCAAGTTTTATGAAATCATAGACTGTGAAAACAAATCTGTAACTTCAGAAATCAGATCAGCAGTTGTGTACCGATGGGGGTGAGTGTCCCAGGGAGGGGTGGGATGGAGGGATGACAAAGTGGTTCCAGTAACCTTCTTTATCCTTATCTCAATTTTAGTCCTCAGTTTGCAGGTTTATACATAGATCAAAACCTACAAAATATTATATATTTAAAATACATGCAGGGACTTCCCTGGGGGTCCAGTGTGTCAGACTCTGAGCTCCCAATGTGGGGGGCCCAGGTTCGATCCCCGGTGGGGGAACTAGATCCTGCATGCGTGCCACAACTAAGACCTGGCACAGCCAAAATAAATAGAAAGTAAATAATTTTTGAAAATACATGCATTCTATCTTACATCTTGTATACCTCAATACAATTCTTTAAAAAAGCATTTGCCCCACGGTAGATATTTAATAAGTACATCTAGTGAGGGCACCACACTGCGTTTGTGGCAAGGAGAACGATTTTATTCCCTTTCCTTTGTGAATACTGGGGAGGATGTGGTGCCCTGGGACATCCGTCGGGGATGGCTGTGGGCTCTGGGTGTCTTGCTCCTAAGAGGGGAGTGAGGTTTTGGGGCCGTTCACTGCAGCTCTGCTCTGCAGACCTCTTCCTTTACGAGACCCCCGTGCGGATGGAGAGGAAATACTTGCGTTCAGATTGCAATCAACAGTTTGAAGCAATCTATGGGAATATGGCTTTAAGCTGTGTCCTACAAGCTGAGCACAAGGACATGTGGGAGAAAAGCTCACTGCTGTGGGCACTGTGTGGGCAAAGGCTTGGAGACAGGAGGAAACCCGTTATTTCAGGAATTAGGATGAGACCCTGCGGCTTGTACGCGGTCGCGGTGAATGCTGGAAAGGAACAGAATGAGATTAGGGATGCGCGCAGATACCCTATCGTGAGGGGCCTCCCAGGACCCTAGAACAAGTTTTTGGTTTGTTGGTTTGTTTTTCCCTAAGAACAGTAGGAGGTGACTGGAGGATTTTAAGCAGGAGAGTGACTTTATCTTACTTCTGTTTACTTAAAACAGTTCAGTCTGGAAAAGCGGCTGCTGGGTGGGGAGGCAGCTGGAGAATTGAGAGAGTAGAAGGTGGGATTCTGCTTTGGAAGCTGCTGTCGTCATCCGGGTGGGAGGTGGTGGTGGCAGGGAAGAGGCTGAGGTCTGTCTTGAAGGGCAGCTCTGAGTCAGTTTCTCCCTGGGAGCTGAGTTGATCTGAGGGGGCATTCTGGACTGGACCAAAGGCTCTGTGTCAGTTATATTTATTGTGACTGGTGATCCTTTTTTTTTCTTCTTGGCTGCGTTGGTCTTCGTTGCTGCACGTGGGCTTTCTCTAGTTGTGGCGAGTGGGGGCTACTCTTTGCTGTGGTGTGCAGGCTTCTCACTGTGGTGGCTTCTCTTGCTGCAGAGCATGGGCTCTAGGTGCACGGCCTCAGTTTTGTGGCTCGTGGGCTCAGTAGTTGCGGTTCGCGGGCTCTAGAGCGCAGGCTCAGTAGTTGTGGTGCACGGGCTCGGCTGCTCCGCGGCATGTGGGGTCTTCCCGGACCAGGGCTCGAACGTGTGTCCCCTGCATTGGCAAGCGGATTCTTAACCACTGCGCCACCAGGGAAGTTCCTGGGGTCTTTTTAAACCCAGCCTGTGCACAGATGGCTTCATTATTTGGCAGCCCTAGGTCAGTGGGTCCCAGGATGCTAGGATCTATATATTGCCCTGAGAGAAAGGCTGTTCCTCCCAAGAGGAGTCTTTTCCCCAGTCTCCTCGATTCTCTTTATTTATTTTATTTTATTTTTACATTTTTTAATTGAAGTATAGTTGATTTACAATGTCGTGTTAGTTTCAGGTGTACAGCACAGTGATTCAGTTATATATATATGTATGTATATATACATATGTAGATTCTTTTTCAGATTCTTTTCCCTTATAGGTTATGACAAAATACTGAGTACGGTTCCCTATGCTATACAGTAGGTCCCCGTTGGTTCTCCTTTATTCTCCATGAAGAAATCACCTCTCATTTTTTCCTCCCAGTTTCCTCCCAATAATAGTTCTTGTCACATTACCTTAAAGATGAACACCCAAACCAGTTTAAAACAGCATCTGATAAAATAATGTAATCTTCTCTGCAGCTAGAGATGAGGAAAATGAATGATTACAATAGGGGTCCTATCACCCCCTATCCAGGGGCTGATGGGGTCCAGCCGTCAGCCTCTGGAGCAGGTTGAACGCAGCTGGTAAGAAGGACTGTGTGGGTTAGTGGGAAAAAAGCAGGAGCCTGTCTCTGACGTTTTGGTGGATGGAGGTGGGATGGGGACGCTTCTTTGCTGCACTCACAGTCACTTCAAGTAAAATTCAGAGCTGTCCCCTTGACCTCAGGGTTGTTCAACCCCAGCACGGTTGACATTTTTCTTTTTCTTGTTTTTTTCTTTTTTTTTTAATTTTATTTTTTTGGTCGCATCCCACGGCCTGTGGGATCTTAGTTCCCCAGCCTAACAGTGATGGAACCTGTTCCCTCTGCAGTGGAAGCACGGAGTCCTAACCACTGGACCTCCAGGGAAGTCCCGACATTTTTCTTTGGATAATTCTTTGCCGAGAGGGGCCATTCTGAGAATTGTAGGATGTGTAGCAGCATCCTTAGATCCCACCCACCAAATGCCGGTCCCCTCCACCCCCCCCACCCCCAGGTTGTGACCGAAAATCTCCAGACATTGCCAGTACGCCCTGGGTGGCCTGTGGTTGAGAACTCCGATCTGGAATAATCTGTGTCCCTGAGTCCCACAGAGTTCTGATCTGTTGTAACCCAATTAGGGGGGAATAAACTAAAATTCTCCTAACCAGTGACCCCCCTATCATCTTCTGAGTTTCCTTCACCTGTGCTGAAGGCCCTGCAGAAGGGCTCTCTCCCTTTGCACACAAAGTCACCGCTACATTTCTTCGCAAGTTCTACATTGTACATACATACTCATAGGGTGTGGTTGGCCTTAGAGTTCAGTAGTTTTATTCTTTTCTTTACTACTTTTTTTTTTTTTAATTCTCTGGAGTCCTAGAGTCTGACATCTTGACATCTGCATGTTGCAAAGGTCAAGACGGGGTTTCCATTCCATGAAGGGTCAGGAAAGGACACGTGGGGGGTTGACTGGAGCTTGGGGTCGTCTTGGGTAGGCAGTTCTTAAGTGGGAAGGAAACTTAAGGTGGTGGATTTCAACCCACCTGCTGCAGCTTGAACATCCCCTCCCACTAAGTGACCACCCAGCTAGGGCACACCTGCACACACCCACAGGTGTGCCAGTATGGCCCTGCAGGTGGCGCTCTACCCAAATGCATCCCAAGGGGGTGCTGTTCATACCTTAGATGGTGCAGCTTTGGGTGTCAGGCCAGGCATTTATGACCTTGGGAAGAGAGGTCTGGACTGGGAGTCAGCAGTTCTGGCTTCGAGTTCTGGCTGTGTCATTATTTTAGTTAAGTGACCCTGGATAAGTCCTTTCTCCTGTCTGGCCCACATCTTCTCTTGAGTAAAATGAGTCATTTTTCAATAAGATTCGTGTTTGTCAAAGTGTGGCATCCTTAATCATTCTAGGGGTTTTTTTAAATTTGTTTTATTGAAGTGTAGTTGATTTACAATGTTGTATTAATTTCTGCTGTACTGCACAGTGATTCAGTTATGCATATATATTCTTGTTCATATTCTTTTCCATTTTGGTTTATTAGAGGATATTGAATATAGTTCCCTGTGCTCTACAGTAGGACCTTGTTATTTATCTGTTCTTTATATAATAGTTTGCATCTGCTAACCCCGAACTCCCAATTCCATCCCTCCCCACCCCATTCTAGGTTTTAAAATAACGTGTTCCCTGGCGGTCCAGTGGTTAGGACTCTGCACTTTCACTGCTGTGGGCCCGGGTTCCATCCCTGGTCAGGGAACTAAGATCCCACAGGCCGTGCTACACAGCCAAAAAAACCCCACACAAACAAACAAAAAAATAAAATAATGTAGGTGGTGCACAGGGAGGGCGTATATGTGTTTGTGTATGAATATGTATCTATATGTGTGTGTCCATATATATATATATAGAGAGAGAGAGAGACACACACACACATACATGTGTATGTACCTTATATGTGTGCTACACAGCCAAAAAAACCCCCACACAAACAAACAAAAAAATAAAATAATGTAGGTGGTGCACAGGGAGGGTGTATATGTGTTTGTGTATGAATATGTGTCTATGTGTGTGTGTCTATATATATATATAGAGAGAGAGAGAGAGAGAGAGACACATACATGTGTATGTACCTTATATGTGTGCTACATAGCCAAAAAAAACCCCACACAAACAAACAAAAAAATAAAATAATGTAGGTGGTGCACAGGGAGGGTGTATATGTGTTTGTGTATGAATATGTGTCTATGTGTGTGTGTCTATATATATATATAGAGAGAGAGAGAGAGACACACACATACATGCGTCTGTACCTTATATGTATATACTCCTATAAATAAAGTGCATTAGAAGAAAGCAAAGTGAAGCTAACACACCAGACTTAGGATTCCGCAATGCCATTACTTACAACAAGTTCAGTTCGTTTGGGAAGTTAGGCCTGAGTTAAAGGAAAGTATCAAGCAAGTCATATTTTGAAGACGACAAGCATATAGTAAAATGTGTGTCCGTGGGTGAGAGCATCTGGGCAATGGTGGGCAAGGACTCTGTGTCTTCTTCAGATCTAAGGTCAAGCTCACCTGCCCCCACTGCATCCCTCCAGCGTGAGTGAGTATGCGTCAGCCATCCTCAGAGGCTCAGAGAAAGATCCCTGGTTGACCCTGCACAGGGACACCCATGGCCCCTGAGAAGTGCATACCGTTCGTAAGGCAGTGGGGACAGGATGAGTTAAAACCACTGTTCTTTCTCCCCTAGGATTTCCAGATCTGATCAGGGAGCCGGACTCCTCTGTGTCACCGCTTAGAACACACATCCGTTCTTTGTTATCAGCATCATTGATCATCAGCCACCGCAGACATCTGCACGTGTGACTTTAAAAAGCCAATGCAGCAGCATTTTGGTTGAAGGTGAGAAGTTCCCTGCTTGTTAAACTGCCACCTACCCGTCTGGAGTGGCCGCCTTTTCCTTTGGTTTCTCCCTGCCCTCTGGGTACCAAGCCGGTTTCAGATTCCACTTGGAAAGCTCCTGAGGTTTTCAACCCACAGTCAGTGAAACGTGTCAAAAAGAAAACAATGCCAGGTAATGGGATCAGAGGCCAGGGTGGGTGAGGCTACTTTAGAGAGGACGGCTGCTCAGGGAGACCCTGCCAGGAGGGGTGTCTGACTCCAATGGGAGAAGTGGCCAAGCTGGCAAAGGTCAGGGGGTGACAGTTCCAGGCAAGGGAACAGCAAACACGGCTGCTCAGAGGAGGGCTGTGTTTTGTGTGTTTAAATGATTTCTATAGATTTTATAGTCACAGTAACATAACAAAAGAACTGGAGTTAGTCCCCATAGTAAAATTAATGAAAACTTTAAGGAAGTCACTTAGCGAAAGATCCAGATCAAGGGTGTGGATCTCAAAATCTGCTCCCTGAGTAAGTATTGAACTGCAGGTGAGGGGTGTGCCGGTGAGGTTTATATAAATACCCTGTTTATAGGAGGGAGAGAGAGACAGAGAGAAACTCCCAGAGGGAAAAAATATTACACTAGAAGTCATAGGACTTAGATTCTCCTTCTGGCAGAACTATGTTAAACTTCAGGCTTCACCTTGGCCAAGCCAGCTGACCTCTGTGTCCCAGTTTCCCTGTCTCTTTAGGTGGAATAATCATCTCTCCCCTGCCCACCTCCCAGGGTGGTTGTGAGACTTACAGGTGCAAAGGGGGTCCCAGGGGCAGGCCGTGGTGTGGAAAGGAAGGTACAAATTACTGTCACAGACACATGCCAGGTTTTCTTAGGTCAAACAATTAATCATAGCTGTTGCATGTACTGGACTGGGTCCACCATCCTGCACATGATATCGGGTTATTTCTCCAAATGAAGATTCCATTTAATAATGAAGCAGCAACTGAACAGGACTCGGGGATTATGAATATCGTTTCCCAGATCTCTTGGCAAATTGCACAAAAGACTGAGATATTTGGTGGCTGGATTCCTGAGGAGCCATTGAAGGAAACTGGGGGCTGGGAGGTGAATCCAAGTTCTCCCACCTTCTAGCTTGGGATCCTTGAGGAACACACCCAGCTTCTTGGAGCTCCTGCCCTGTCAAGTGAAGACAGTCATCAGCGTCAACAGTTTCTAGATGTAGCCAGCATCCCTCCTCCTGAGATCACAAGACTTCTTCTGTTGTCTGGGGTTGACACGAGAGTTTCAGCATCACTGATGAAAGTCATTTCCAAATTCCATCACTGCATGTGCGTGTGGAGATTAGAGGAATTCCCTGGTGGTCCAGTGGTTAGGACTTGCGCTTCCACTGTAGGGGGCCTGGATTCAATCCCTGGTTGGGGAACTAAGATCCTGCAAGCCACGTGGCACAGCCAAAAAAAAAAAAAAGAGAAATTAGATTAACTCTGGGTGTCCGCGAGCCCCTTGAACATTAAACAGTATAAATTCCCCAGTTCAGGAACTGTGTCCATCCTCTCTTCCAAACTGGATTTAGAGTTTACGTCCAGGATCAGCAAACGGAAGGAAATGGCTAAGCTGCTTTCGGTTTCCTGCTCCCACGCAGCCATAAATAGTCTCCCTTTCCGTCTCTGGAGGAGGTGGTCAGTGGCACCGTTCCCCCATCATCAACACTGATAATCGCTGACCCCTGCGTGGCCTGGGCAGGGGGGTCATAACAGCCCAGTCTCAGATCTGGGATCCCTTTAGACCCAGGGGCACATTTTAGAGAACAGTGTGTTGACAACATCGGAGAGGGTAGAGTAAAGTTTACATTTCTTTTCTCTTAGGAACATAAACAAGGATCATTTTCTGGCGTGGAACTTTGGAGGCAAAAATGAGACCTTTATGATGATGTTTATGACAATATGCCAATGATTATGCTTCCCATTAATAAGGGGGACCCAGAAAATTGTTGCGTTTTTTGTGTGTTGCTATTTTTTTATTGAAGTATAGTTGATTTACAATGTTGTGTTAGTTTCAGATATACAGCACGGTGATTCAGTTTTTTATATATATATATATATGTATTCTTTTTCAGATTCTTTTCCCTTATAGGTTATTATAAAATTTTGGAGTTCCCTGTGCTATACAGTAGGTCCTTGTTGGTTATCTATTTTATATATACTAGTGCGTATCTGTTAACCCCAAACTCCTAATTTAAATTAGGAGTTTGCGGTTGTTTTTCCATTTAAGAGACATTGGACAAAATGGGATGCCAAATAGTTTCCCCCAACTTCTGAAGTATTTGTCAGAGGATGAGAAAGATTTTCTCTCCATGGAGGTGAAGGCCAATAGATACTGTGTTTTTCTAGCAAGATAAATGCCAGGGACTCATTAGTTTCTGTCCCGTTTCACACAGCCTTGAGAAATGAGCCCACTTGCACGCTCTGAGACTTTGGCAGAGAAATGATGGAGTTGGCTTTGCTGTAACATTAGAAATCAGAAATACTGCTGCCGCCAGCAGGTCCATCCGTATGTATTTGTGCCCCGAAGTATGACTCAAAGGTGCTGGGGTAGCATGCCAGGATTGCTTTGGATTATTGTAATTTAGCAAATCATCTAATTTATATATTAAGCTGGCTCAATAGACATATCCCCTTGTGCCTTCCTCTAAAGAAAAAAAAAAAAAGGTGGTGAATAATGATGACATAGGCACAAAGTCACAGGGTCCATTGTTTAAGTGTCCAATGCCTAAGTAGAAAGATGGCTGGACCAGAACCCACACTCCACCCGAGAGCATCTGCTTCCAGTGGGTGGCAATTAGTAGAACAAGAGCTAGAATTTTTATAGAATTTGGTTTATTGCTACATTCGTTTAGCCTTTTCTGAAACATAATTCAGAAAGAATTTGGGGGAAAGAAGCAGTTTCCCATCAGATTTGCCCATAGTGACACACAACCTTCTTTTCATTATGCAGAGAGATTTTTGTAAATGTCTTAGCCAGACTAACTCTCCTGAGAGGAGTTTGCTTCTTGGTGGGACATGGGAGAGGGCGGGGCAGGCTCAGGATCAAAGGGGAGGGGGTTGTACATTCAGACCTCCTCTGGCCAAGAAACTGCCACCACTTTCCTGCAGCTCCCCAGATCACCTGCATTCGACCAACCCCACACAGCTCACCCTCCTAGAGTTCTCTTTCTTTTTGAATTTAATTTTTATTTTATACTGGGGTATTCTTGATTTACAATGTTGTGTTAGTTTCAGGTGTACAGCAGAGTGGCTCAGTTATACATATACAGATATCCATGCTTTTTCAGGTTCTTTTCCTATATAGGTTATTATAGAATATTGAGTAGAGTTCCCTGTGCTATACAGTAGGTCCTTGTTGTAGAGTTCTTTTTTATCGTTGTATTTATTAAGTTATTCAAGTACCCTCTGTGCTTCAGACCCACTCTGATTCTAGGCATACAAAATTAAATGATACCCATCACTTACCTTCAAGATTTTTACAGTGAAGCCTGAGAGATATCTGCTGGCCATGTTCCTATATGTAAGAGGAGGTATTTTACAAGTGATGTGGTTACATATTTAGACAAAGAGCTAATTCTCCCAGGAGGAAAATGTTTCATCAGGGAAGGCTTTAAAGTAAAGACAACATTGAAATGGGGTTTTGAAGGATGGGTAGGAGTTTGTCAGGAAGAACAATGATCTGTGACTAATAAAACCAACAGCTACTCTTTTTTTTTTTTTTTGTATTCAATTGGGTCTTTTTTCTTATACATCTTTATTGGAGTATAATTGCTTTACAATGGTGTGTTAGTTTCTGCTTTATAACAAAGTGAATCAGTTATACATATACATATGTTCCCGTATCTCTTCCCTCTTGCGTATCCCTCCCTCCCACCCTCCCTATCTCACCCCTCTAGGTGGTCACAAAGCACCGAGCTGATCTCCCTGTGCTATGCGGCTGCTTCCCACTAGCCATCTATTTTACGTTTGGTAGTGTATATATGTCCATGCCACTCTCTCGCTTTGTCACAGCTTACCCTTCCCCCTCCCCACATCCTCAAGTCCATTCTCTATGTCTGTGTCTTTATTCCTCCAGCAGCTACTCTTAACTGAGCACCAGCTATGTGCCACATGTGCTTTTACATGTTTGAAATGCCTTATTACTATTAATTATTCAATGGTAGGAGTTATAGAAACTCTTATATCCATTTTACAGATGAGAAAACTGGGGAAATTGACTCTCCCAAGTATAGGTAGCTTTTGGAGCAGGCAGACTGTCCTAAAACCTGGGCTCTGAGCTATCACACCCCACTGCTGGGTGTTCCGAGAAGAAGTGTCTGGAAAGAGAGAGAAATCTAATGAAACATGAATGGTTGAAGAAAGTGTGTGCATCTCATCTGCCCAAGGATTGGAATGTGTGTGACTCACCCACCGTATGACCTGGGGACAGAAAATCAAGCCCTCTGAAGCTCAGCTCCTTCACAAAGTGGGATGGGCAAGTGGTCCTCCCACCCAGGAGTTTGTGAAAATCCCTTTTCTTTGTGTTCCTCTCTATCTCTATCCCTCCCTCTCCCCCTTTCTTCCTAACACGTGTCTGTTGAGTATCTATTACATGCCAGATACCTGGAAAAGCCCTGGGAATGCAGCTTAGAGAGGGCTGGGTAAGGATGGGCCCCAGTGCTGTGGCTTAGGTGACTCAGCCTTGGCTGGCCAGTCAGAGAGCACTTAGTTCCAGGTGTGGATGGGCCAGTGGTCCTCCAGGGAGCCCGGGGCACTGCAGGATGTTGACAGCAGGCATCCCTGGGTCAGAGGGATGCCTCTGCTTCTGTATTTCTCTTTGACTCTCTATCTCTCTGTATCTCTTGATGTGTCTTGCTGTCTCCCTGTTCTGTTGGGTTTTATTTCTTTCTGTGTCCTTAGCTGTCATCTTCTCTCCTAGATTAACTCTCTCTCCTTTTAAAATCAGTCTGGCTTCCTCATTCTTCCTCTGTCTCTCTCTGTTGACTCTGTCTTCCTCTGTGTGTTCTCTCTTCCTGCTTGATGTCTTCCTGTCTGTCTTTCTGCTTCTTTGACTCTATTTAGGCATTAGGTTCTCAGTCTATTTCTCTCTCTCTCCCTCTCCCTCTACGTCTGTTTCTGTCACTGTCTCTCTCTCTGGTTCCCTCTCCTTTCCAATCTCTTGATCCAGACACCCAGAGACAGGACTTGTCCAAGGGATGGGAACCAGTCAAAGACCCAGCTGCGTTCTCCCCTGTGCCTGGACCCACCAGTAACCAGTTGCAGGAGTCTTACAGCAGGGCTCACTCACCCTTCAGTGAGGTCATTGTTGTGAACTTGAGTTGTATGCCTGTCTTCTGGAGTATTTCTCTCAGTAGCTCTGTCTAATCAGGTTTGGGTGTTAATTAAATGACTGATAAATTTTGCATGCTAGTTTGGTGGCAACTTGGTGTCATGTTAAATTTTAATTTGGTCTAAGCTGGATAAGAAGATTCCTTCAGTCAACAAAGATGTTTGTATTAGCAGGTTACAGATGTAATTAGGCAGAGCTTGACTGAACCACTAATAGATTCAGGTACCGGGAAGGGATTAGAGATAAACACTCAGACACTAATTATTCAGTGTTGATGTTGGGGTATGTGAATCGGCAGGACCCACCTGAATTATGGAAGGCTGAGCATAAAATGCAGAATCCACCCACGTTTAAACTTAGGTGTTCTTGACATTTTCTCCCAGTCTCTCTTTTATTCTTGTTTCTCTATTTGTCTATCCTTCCCTCCTACCAGTCTTTCAGCTTGTGTATTTGCTGTCTTCTCTCTCTCGGTCTGATGGCGTATTAGTTTCCTGGGGCCGCTGTAAAAATCACCACACAGTGGATGACTCAAAACCACAGAAACATATCCTTTCACAGTTATGGAGGTAGAAGGTCCAGACTCAGCTTGCCTGGGCCAAAATCAAGGTCAGCAGCATGGAGCTCCCTCCAGAGGCTCCAGGGGAGAATCAGGTCCTCTGGTTGCCTCAGCTTGTGGCTGCCTCACCCCAATCTCCACTCCCCAGGTCACCAAAGTTTCAGCACAGATGGATGTTGAACACGGATGGATGTTGAACATGGATGGTTGTTGAACATGGATGGATGTACCTCCCTAATGCAGGTGGGTCCTGCTGATTCATAATGGAGCCTGTTGGACTTCCAAAGGATGGAGAGTGATTTGACCATGGTGAGAGGTGGGGGGAGAGTGCAAGAGGGAGAGAGAGAGGATGGAAAAGGAAGGAGAGGGAGGGGATTTGGGAAGGAGGGAGGAGGAGAGAAGAGAGGATCATTATAGAGACAAGTAGAGGAAATGACAGTTTCAAGCTCTGAAAGGAGCAAGAGTCACCAATAAAAATGTCCCCAAAGACCAAGCAGGTGACGGATACAAGCAGAACAGCTCAGGTGAACACGGAAGTAGAGATTGGGGTGCTTCGGCCACAAACCAAGGGGACCAGAGGACCAGATTCTCCCCTGGAGCTCCTGGAGAAAACGCCACCCTGCTGACCTTGCTTTCCGCCAAGTCACACAGATTTTGGACGTTTGACCCCCAGAGCTGTGAGCAGATATGTTTCTGTTAAGTGACGCATTGTACGGTGATTTGTTACAGCAGCCCCAGGAAACTAACGGGTTTCTTCTATCTGTGCCACATCGTCCTCTGCCCACCTCCTATAAGGATCCATGAAGTTGCATTCAGGATTTGCCTGGATATTCCAGGATGTTATCCCCATCTCAAGACTCTTAACTTAATTACCTCTGTAAGTCCCTTTTTAGCCATGAAGGTGACATTTGCAGATTCCAGGGATTAGGGAGTAGATCCGGTATTCAGTCCATCACTCCAAATGCTGCTGTGTCTTCTGTTTCTTCTCCCTCTCACCACTCAGAGAAGAGGCCTTTCTAAGGAATCCTCAGCTGCTCCTCTCTGGTCCAGAACCAGAAATTAACTGACTTTTAAAACAGAGGAGACAGACAGGAACATCCGTCTTGAGCTGCATCTCCTACTCAGAGCCATGTGGATGGAGACCAGAGCAGGTGAACATAAGAGAACCGCTGACTTCCCTTGACCTTGACTGAAAGAGGCTTTCACCAACACGAACAAAATGATCACATCTGACCTGCCACTTCTGGGACTGTAGAAACCACTTCCCCTCACAAAACGATCTTCATCAAGCTACGTGGAGCATTAGCCGAGAGCTGGTTCTTTGAAGCTGGGCACTCGACCATCCCCCATCCCGCTGCTTATTCGATGTTGGCCTTGGGCACACCGGTAACCACCTCTGAGCCTCAATTTTCTATCCTGTAAAATGGGCATGATAATGGCGCCTCCTTTGTGGGTTGCTGTGCATTTAGTTTCTCTGTATTACCCTCTCCCTTTCTGTGTCTGCTTTGTTTCTGTGACTCTGTCTTTATCGCTTTCTTTGTGTCTCCGCTTCCATGTTCTCTGCATTGCAGCCTGTGTTTCACTCTCTCTAGCTGTCTCTCTAGTTGTGGCTAAATGTGTGTTTCCTCTGCCTGCTGTTGCTTTGTTCCTTGGCTTTATTTGAATGGGTGCGTTCTCTTTCCGTCTCAGTTTCTTTGTCTCTCTCTGTCTGCCCGTCTCCCGTTTTCTTTCTCTCTCACTCAGTCTGATGAGGGTTCTTTCACAGAGTACTCTTCTGGTCCTTCTTGGTACAGAACCAGGAGATTCCTCATCCTTTACCCACCCACAGAAGCCTGACAAATGCCTGTCTCCCAATTCAGAGTCTGCTGATGGAGGTTGGCACTGAGTGATAGAAGACATCTCGACTTCACTTTGCCTGTTCTTTATTATCTATCCAATAGAGAGAGAGACTCAGCCATGAATGGAATCGACTCAAGCCTCTCATATTTTTTATTCACTGGGACGTGGTACAGTCCTACTGAGATAACAACACAGCAAAGACAATCACACTTGACCTCCAACCTCAATTACGGTGGCTCTGGGGCATCGGTTAAGAGCGTGTGCTTTGGAGTTTGGCAAGTCCCAGCTCAGCGTCTGACCAGGTGTGACCTTAGCTAACACCTGAGCTAAGTTTCTTTCTCTGAGCCTCAGTTTCCTCTTTTGTAAAATGGGTGTAATAATAGTACCTCCCTCTGGGGGCACTGTTGTTTCTTCCGTCTTCACCTCTGTCCATCACCTGCTTGGTCTTTGGGGACATTTTTGTTGGTGACTCTTGCTCCTTTCAGAGCTCAAAACTGTCTTTTTTCTCTACTTGTCAATATAATGATTCTTTCTTCTCTCCCCCATCCTCTCCACTCCCCTCCCTCTCTCCCTCTTGTACCTTCCCCCCACCTCTCATCATGGTCACATCACTCTCCATCCTTCGGAAGTCCAAAGGCTCCATTATGATGCCCAATTTTACAGATGAGGGACTGGAGACCAGCGAGATTCTTGTTGGTTTGGGATCACCCAGGAAACTTGCAGCATAGCTGAGAGATGAACCCACGTCCTGATTCTTATTTCAGAGCCTCTTTTTTTTAAATTAATTTTTATTGGGTCTAGTTGATTTACAATGTTGCGTTAGTTTCTGCTGTACAGCAAAGTGAATCAGTTATACATATACATCTATCCACTTTTTTTTAGATTCTTTTCCCATATAGGTCATTACAGAGTATTGAGTAGAGTTCCCTGTGCTGTGCAGTAGGTCCTTGCTGTTGATCTATTTTAAATATAGTAGTGTGTATATGTCAATCCCAGTCTCCCAATTTACCCCTCCCCGCTTCAGTGCCTCCTATAATGACTCATCTGACCTTCCTAGCAGTGAGGCCAAGGCTGTGAGCTGGTCGTGTAGGCTCTGGTGTTTGTCTCTCACTGATAAGTGAAAAATGTCTTAAATACTTCAGGATTATATAAAAAATGTAGAGACTCCATGTCAGCAACCCTCCCTGCGGACTCAAGATGAAAGAGCACTGATTTTTGTTATTATGATAGCAGAGCGTCTCCTGGACATCAAGGGCAGGAAATTAACCATCCCTTACTCAAGAATGACCTGGAACCAGCCTTGGAGCTTTATTTCTGCTTCTCTCTGCATTTGTCTCTCATCATTGCTCTTCCTACAGAACAACTTTCCCTGCTTTTCAGTTTGTGGAGCCACCAACTGCTCCTAAGTTTATGTCTCTACCTCTCAAAAATAGAGCTAAGACAGACTTCGTCCCTTAATTGGACTCCTGTTGTCTCATTGGCCCAGTTTGGGTCATGTGTTCACCCATAGACCAATCAAAGGTGGCCAAGGTGGGCAGGGTCATCCTTCCCAACATGGCAGCCAAGGTCCCTCTTGCTGTTACCATGGGGATGGCTATCAGGAAAAGAGAAATTCCTAACGAGTATTTAGCACAGCATTGTTTGATGGCTTCACATCCATTTAACACTCATGGGATGACCACATACCATGTGCCAGACATGAAAGTTGGTCTCTACCTTCGTGGGTTTTCCAATTTCTTGGATTTTTCTTGGTTCAGTTCCCCCCACTTTCCAGGGGGAACATTTGTCTTTAGTGTCACTTCTCCAGCTTCAGGCTTTCCATGGAGGGGTTGCAGACTCATCTGTTTTATATTCTGTTGTACAAGTTATGAAGAGAGACTCGATCAAGAAAACTTGCTGAACAATACATAAAGCCCACCAGCCCACCATCTTCTTTGCAGTCACCCCTTAGAGGGGTCGGATAGGTGGGTGTCACTATCTAGTTCATCTTCACTACTGATGGATGTTCTCTTTCCGCAGGTAGAGTGATAATGGGAGTTTCTTCCTGTTTTTCCCTTTTCCTCATATTAGCTATTACCCCCTTGACACAACAACTGTGCTTTGAGCCCGGCTGAATTTTTATTGAATTTTCCTTTAACTACTGTCTTTTTAGAAGCGTCTCTCTTCATTTTCTTCAGGGACCAGCAGGTAGCTGGATTTCGAAAGCGTCTACTGCCAGGACAACAGGATAACATGTTATCAAAGACCACAAAAATAGAGTTTAAATGGTGGGCTAGGCAGACTTCGGAGATATCTAAGGCTCAGCACTGCAATTAAAAATCATGATATAAGTTGTAGCCAAAACCCTAGTTTCTCTCGGGCTGAAGTTCACAGCTCTCTTGAAGTTTTATCAGTCATAGCTCAATCACAACATCTGAGGGCAAAGAGAGAAAAATGAAATAAAGTTATCATGAAAGTCCCCTTCAGAGGCTGGCACGGGGAAGCCGGCAGACAGAATACGAGCAAACAGATTTCAGAGTTGGTTATGACTCCTGGGCCTTTCTGAACACAGGAGAATCCAGTGTATAATCAACCACAGACCCTGTGGTCAGTATTTATGAGCGTTGGATCTCCTTGTATATTTCTCCTACCAACAGAACTTCACATCATGCAGAACACATTTAATCAGTTTTGTTGGGCATTTTTGCTTGTTTGTTTGTTTGAATCAAATTTTTAGGAATTTGATTTTTTACATGCAAAGGGTTAGTTTTTTGGGTTAGTTAAAATAAAATTTTAACTTCATTTATCACAAGACATGGCTGGCTGCAGCAATACCGTGGCAGCTACAACAGTAAGCATTTACTTCTAAGTGTTTTTGTTCCAATCTTGGCTGTGCCCCTGGGCAGCCAGTGCTTCAACTCTGCCCGCCCAGTGGTAAGAACAGAACCAGTAGTACGTGCATGTCTTAAGAAAAGAATTGCAGGGAATTGGTCTGTGCAGTCAGAGGTGCTAGCGAGGCAAGTCGGAAATCCACAGGGCTGCTGGAAACTCGGACAGGAGCTGACCTTGCAGAACATGGGCTGAAGTTCTTCCTTTTTTTCATGGAAACCTTAGTTCTGCTCCTAAGAACTTCTCTCCACATCTAAACTATTTATTTATTTATGGCTGCGTTGGGTCTTCATTGCTGCGCGCAGGCTCTCTCTAGTTGCAACGAGCAGGGGCTACTCTTTGTTGCGGTGCGCGGGCTTCTCATTGTGCTGGCTTCTCTTGTTGCAGAGCCCAGGCTCTAGTTGCACAGGCTTCAGTAGTTGTGGCATGCGGGCTCAGTAGTTGTGGCGTACGGGCTTAGTTGCTCTGCGGCATGTGGGATCTTCCCGGACCAGGGCTCAAGCCTGTGTCCTCTGCATTGGCAGGCGGATTCTTAACCACTGCGCCACAGGGAAGCCCCACATCTATACTTTTGTGTCAACTTTAATGAGTTATTTTCACCCCCAGTTCCTCAAGGCTTCCTTTCCTTAATGGATATCTGAAATATCTATTTGTGATTGTTTAATCTCCCTGGTGAGAATGGACTCTTCCAAGCTTGATCTCTGTACCTTTTGATTGTTTCTTTATTTATCATCTTCATGCCCAGAACAGAAATTTGACAAGAGTATAAGTTCAGATAATACTTGGTGCATGGATGAATGACTACAATTTTAATGCACAGAAATCTCTTGCATTCCTATACACTAACAACGGAAGATGAGAAGGAGAAATCAACGAAACAATCCCTTTCAAAATTGCAACAAAAAGAATAAAATACGTAGGAATAAACCTACCTAAGGAGGTAAAAGACCTGTACGCAGAAAATTATAACACACTGATGAAAGAAATCAAAGATGACACAAACAGATGGAGAGATATACCATGTTCTTGGATTGGAAGAATCAGTACTGTGAACATAAGTACACTACCCAAAGCAATCTACAGATTCAATGCAATCCCTGTCAAATTACCAATGGCATTTTTTACAGAACTAGAACAAAAAATCTTAAAATTTGTATGGAGACACAAAAGAACCCGAATAGCCAAAGAAGTCTTGAGGGGAAAAAAAACGGAGCTGGAAGAATCAGGCTCCCTGACTTCAGACTATACTACAAAGCTACAGTAATCAAGACAGTATGGTACTGGCACAAAAACAGAAATACAGATCAGTGGAACAGGATAGAAAGCCCAGTGATAAACCCATGCACATATGGTCAACTTATCTTTGTTAAAGGAGGCAAGAATATACAATGGAGAAAAGACAGTCTCTTCGATAAGTCGTGTTGGGAAAACTGGCCAGTTACATGTAAAAGAATGAAATTAGAACACACCCTAACACTATACACAAAAATAAACTCAAAATGGATTAAAGACCTAAATGTAAGACCAGACACTCTAAAACTCTTAGAGAAAAACATAGGAAGAACACTCTTTGACATAAATCACGGCAAGATGTTTTGTAACCCACTTCCTAGAGTAATGGAAATAAAAACAAAAATAAACAAATGGGACCTAATGAAACTTCAAAGCTTTTGCACAGCAAAGGAAACTATAAGCAACGAAAAGACAACCCTCGGAATGGGAGAAAATATTTGCAAATGAATCAACGGACAAAGGATTAATCTCCAAAATATATAAACAGCTCATGCAGCTCAATATTACAAAAACAAACAACCCAATCAAAAAAGGGGCAGAAGGCCTAAATAGACTTTTCTCCAAAGGAGACATACAGATGGCCAAGAGGCACGTGAAAAGCTGCTCAACATCACTAATTATTAGAGAAATGCAAATCAAAACTACAATGAGGTATCACCTCACACTGGTTAGAATGGGCCCTATCAGAAAATCTACAAACAACAAATGCTGGAGAGGGTGTGGAGAAAACGGAACCCTCTTGCACTGTTGGTGGGAATGTACATTGATACAGCCACTATGGAGAACAGTATGGAGGTTCCTTAAAAAACTAAAAATTGAACTACCATATGACCCAGCAATCCTACTACTAGGCATACACCCTGAGAAAATCATCATTCAAAAAGACAGTGCACCCCAATGTCCATTGCAGTGCTATTTACAATAGCCAGGTCATGAAAGCAACTAAATGCCCATTGACAGATGAATGGATAAAGAAGATATGGTACATATATACAATGAACTATTACTCAACCATAAAAAGGAACGAAATTGGGTCATTGGTAGAGACGTGGATGGACCTGGAGACTGTCATACAGAGTGAAGTGAGTCAGAAATAGAAAAACAAATATCCTATATTACCGCATATATGTAGAATCTAGAAAAATGGTACAGAAGAACCAGTTTGCAAGGTAGAAGTAGAGACACACATGTAGAGAACAAATGTATGGACGCTAAGGGGGGAAAGCGGGGTTGGGGGGTGGTGGTGGGATGAATTGGGAGATTGGGATTGACATATATACACTAATATGTACAAAGTAGATAACTAATAAGAACCTGCTGTATAATAAATAAATAAATAAATAAATAAAAGTAAACAAAATAAAACAAAAACATCAATTTTATTTAGAAGGAACAAAAAATACATGTAAAACATGACAATGCTTCACCTTCTCTAGCTCAATTATCATGTTTTCAGATTTTCACTCCACATTTTCTGTTCTGTTGACAAGTAGCTATCAGTTCCCAATTTAATATCAATGTAAAGCAAATCATCTATATAAAAGAGAAGAAAAAGAGTACTTACCACGTACATTGTTGAGAAGGTTAAGTTAGCACTATAATTACACGTGCCATTTCTCTTCACACTTATTCTGCTTGTTTTCTAAAACGATAGCTCAGAGGAATGTGAACTCTGTAACCCGGTCTCTGTCAAGAGTGAGCCATGAAAAGGTCGAATGGGCAGGACCAGGATTTCAAGAAAGATCTGAGTCGTTGAGGAAATAAAGAGTATCCCTAAATAACTCGTTTGCAAAATAAGCACTTGCTTTATCAAAAATGTACACTCTAAGACCCATTGGATTATGGTGTGTGAGCCCTGAATACTCTTGCTTTGGCCAATGCAGGAATCAGACTTCATGTCCCTTGTCCCTTTGTGCCTCCTCTGTCATTCAGGTAATGTGACGAGCTCTGATGCATTGCAGTGTGTTCTTTAAGAGGTGTTCATGGTGGTGCCGAGGGCCCCAGACATGAAACCACAGGAGAAACAATGAAAGAAAGCATCAGTGTTTACCGGGTGAGAAAAGAAGAAGGCTCATGGCTGGGACGAAGAAGGGATGGAAACTCTTCTTAAGGATTGGAAGGGCCATCATGTCAATGGAGTCTTTTTTTTTTTTTTTTTAAGTGAATTTCACTTAAAAGTTCAAGTAGAAGTTAAAAGGCAACCGATTTGAGCCCTAATCCAAGGAAGGAAGAGTGGTCTTTTGTGTCTCTACCTCTTCTTATAAGGACACAAGTCCTATTAGATTAGGGCCCACCCTTATGACCTCATTTCATTTTCATTACTTCCCTAAAGGTCTTAGGACTTCAATAATTCAGTCCATAAGAATTTCAGGGAGATTTGCAGCAATGTGGATGCAACTAGAGATTATCACACTAAGTGAAGGAAGTCAGACAGAGAAAGATAAATACCAACCGATATCACTTATTTGTGGAATCTAAAATATAACACAAATGAAGTTATCTATGAAACAGAAACAGACTCACAGACATAGAGACTTGTGGTTGCCAAGGGGGAGGGGGTTGGGGGAGGGATGGAGTGGGGAGTTTGGGTCAGCAGACGTAAGCTATTCTATATAGAATGGATAAACAACAAGGTCCTGCTGTATAGCACAGGGAACTATATTCAAGATCCTGTGACAAACCATCAGGGAAAAGAATACTAAAAAAAGAATGTATATGTATGTATAACTGACTCACTTTGCTGTACAACAGAAATTAAAGCAACATTGTAAATCAACTATACCTCAATAAAAGAATGAAAAACATAAACAGGAGAAATTATATCAGAAAAAAAAAAAAAAGAATTTCGGGGAGACACAATTCAGCCCATAACATTATCCAAAGATGTAGTGAGTGCCTGAGTGGTCACATAGTCTTTGCTAGAACATTTCCAGTGAATGTCCTGACATTGAGAATCATCATAGAGGCGTGGATTGGTACTTGGAAACACCTCATTCATGGTTTGACTTGGGCTTGAGACCTGAGAGATTATGATTTAATAAAACGCTTTCGTTCCACCATATTGAATAGATATTGATGAACTTCTCTGAGCAGAATGATGTACAGAGAGCTTTGTGAGATCCCAGGATGGCCTATCTTTGCCTCCTGCCCATAGAGGGTTATAATAAGGCTAATGAAAAGAAGTGGTTAATAATCAGGCTTCCCTGGTGGCGCAGTGGATAGGAATCCGCCTGCCAGTGCAGGGAACACAGATTCGAGCCCTGGTCCGGGAAGATTCCCACATGATTCAGAGCAACTAAACCTGTGAGCCACAACTACTGAGCCTGTGCTCTAGAGCCCGCGAGCCACAACTACTGAGCCCGCATGCCTAGAGCCCGTGCTCGGCAACAAGAGAAGCCACCACAATGAGAAGCCCGCGCACAGCAACAGAGTAGCCCCCGCTTACCGCAACTAGAGAAAGCCAGTGCCCAGCAACAAAGACCCAACGTGGCCAAAAATAAATTTAAAAAAAAGAAATGGTTAATAATTTCTAAGCTGGCACTAGGCACCGTTATAAGCATGTTTGATATATTGACTCCTTCAAGCCACAGATCTTTTTGAGGTAGGTATTACACAAAAAATAGTATTTATTGTGTGACTTTACAGATGTGGAGACATTACGTAACTCACCTCAAATCACCCAGCTAATAGGTGGTGGACCCCTAGGTACCCATAGGTGCTTGCTGGCTCCAGAGCTGCCCCTGATCAGCTCTGTGCATGACTGAATTTTCAGTGTGTTGTGTGGATATAGAGCATTCTTAAAACTATTAGAGGGCTTCCCTGGTGGTGCAGTGGTTGAGAGTCTGCCTGCCGATGCAAGGGACACGGGTTCGTGCCCCGGTCAGGGAAGATCCCACATGCCGCGGAGCGGATGGGCCCGTGAGCCATGGCCGCTGAGCCTGCGCGTCCGGAGCCTGTGCTCCGCAACGGGAGAGGCCACAGCAGTGAGAGGCCCGCGTACTGCAAATAAAAAAAAATAAAACTATTAGAAAAAGTACCCCCGGCTACTGCTTTTCCATCAAAGGCATCAGTTTGTTGGAGTTAGCTTTTCTGAATTTTCAAAACGCTTGTGTTTCCAACCACATCCCCTATAAGGCCATTTTCTTCTTTTTACTAAGGTTCTTTGAAGGTCTTTTGGGGAAGGAGGAAAACTGCGGTTTCCGGGGTGTGATTATAATAACCTTTGAGAGTCAGTCTTTCAGACTAAAGAATGGGCTCATGTCTTTGTGTTGTTAGGGACTGTATTGCTTGCCGAGGAACCTTGGTTTCAGGAACACCATAGACCAGTCAAGCATCATCGGCCAGGGACCGGATTTTTTTCGTTCTCAGAGAGAATTAAATAAAACACTATTGCTGCCCTGGAAGAGAGCGCCTGCCAACTTCCTCTGCAATTATTATGTTTTCAGGCTTCAGTATCAGCTGGACCAGATACTAATGAGATGCTAAAGTGCTCAAAGAAGTTACATCAACATGTTAAAGCTTTCCCTGCCCCAGGGAAGCATCTTAGTTTCCAATGCAGTCTCTGATGGGTAAAGGTGAGGCAGAGTGTCTTCTGATGGATGGGCTGTCAGAGGAAATCTAATGTGACCAGCTGCTTGCTCAGAAATGGAAAGGAAATTGGTCACTAAGTAGAACCTGACGTCACCTCTGGGGAATGTCGGCAGCTCCCTCTGGGTTCACGTGCAGTGTCCATACAAGAGGTGAGTGGTGGGGCTGGAGTTTGAACCCAGGCACGGGGTGTCCTACCCTTCAGGCTCGTAGCCACACTCTATTTTGCCTTTAATACAGAAAAGTGAGGCTCCTCTCTTGGCCAGTGACTCCATGACCCTCAGCAAGTCAATTCAACTCTAAGAATCTCAGCTTTTCCTCTTAACAGAAAAGGTAAGCTCGGTCTATCTCCCCAGCCCTGTTATTCTATGAATAGGATATAGTATCATTATTTATCAGTCGGTCAATCAACAAGGGTCCGTGCTTCCAGGTGCTTCTTGAGGCGTAATGGGCAAAGCAGTGAGTGAGACATTTCATATAATTGACAAGTTGTAAAATGCAAATCATGGAGCAGATGTGTTATCATCATCATGATTATTACCAACAGCAGCAGCATTTCTGCTCCTGAAAATAACTCAGGGGGCTCCCTGGTTATGTCTCTGGGATGTTAAAAACCTAAACTAGAGACCACTGTCCAGGTGTGTTGAGGACAGAAGTGGCCAGAGCTTAGCTACCTTCAGCCCTTATTGGACTCCTTTTACTAAACTTTAAAAGATGCTAATAGTCACAGCATTAAGGCTGTCCAATGCTCCCTCTGTAACCTTTGTTCTAACACAAAATGCTGCAGACTGTCCTGCAGTCACTTGGTTCCAACCTCTCAGACTCCCCTTAGCCGTGGCACGTAGAGCTGGCCGGCCCTTGACCGCACCTGCTGCGTGGAGCTTGGCCCTACCTCGGGGCTCCATCTCAGAAAGCGGATTTTTCCGTAACACGCTTCAGCAGTGGAGTGCTTGCAAAGGAGAGAGTGGGGTGCATCTAAGGATGTGTGCAGGTGACTCAGGTTCTCCTGTCTGAGGAATCCCCGCTAGTGGGCATTGAACGAAGCAGTGGCCTGGCCCTTTGCCTGGTGTAGCCCAGATGAGTGGGCAGCTCCCGGACAGGTGGCCTGAGGACCACGGGGCACATTTGTACTCATTCTACATTCCAGGAGGGACCTGATACCTCCTTCGCTCTGCTTGCTACCGGGAGTCCAGGAGACTTTT